>NC_084995.1:23242406-23279906 GCF_963854185.1 Sardina pilchardus | reverse complement strand
ATCATGATGTATAGTACTATTGGCAAACACTGCAAGAAATGCGGTATATCACACATGTTTGAGAGAATTGGAATAAGAAGCTTTTGGAGAATTTGGCTGTGGTTTCACAGTGGGGTTGTCAAGGGGGGTTAAGGCACAGCTGTGAAGAGAGTAGCTGCTCTAGCATACACTGTAAAAGAGTGTTACACACAGAGGACTGGAGGTGTCTGTTGGAGAGCTGTCACCGCTGCACACACACACACACACACACACACACACACATACACATGCAAACACACACACGCACACACCAAGCGCATTTCACAGTTTCACCACAATGCATACAGTATGCTATTGCTTGGGGTCCTCTTAATGTTTATTTTCTTAATGATTATATTATATATATATAAAAAAAGAATGATGATCATATCAAAATAATTCTGTGTCCATGTCAATTGCTGTGTATTTGAATATGTAGGCCTACTTTGGCCAATAAGTATTATCACAAACATTTCACAATTAATGGACTTGTCTACATTAGCCCTCCATTTTGTTGAAGGTCATACTTGCACCCAGTGTAATGACATACAATTCAAGCCACCAATAATCGCTAGTTTTTGAAACAGCTGAAGCTTTATCAAAGTAGAATTTGAGAAGAGAAAGAGCAAAGAAGATAGTCAGTGTAAGGACATTTTGCACAAGCTGACGCTATAACCTTACTGTTGCCTCAGTCTGTAGTGCAGACAACTTGAGCTTGAGTGTGTGGTTTGTGGCAAAAGCAGCTATATGGTGTGGAAACAAACAAAGCATTCATGGTCATAAAGTCAACAACTCAGACATGCTAGTTTCATTTGAAATGAAAGTGCTATTTGGTGACCAACGAGACCAATCATCGCAGTGTCGTCCACAAACTTGACAGTGGTGTTAGAGCCACGTGCAGGTGTGCAGTCGTATTTGAAGGGGGAGTGAAGGAGGAGAGGGCTCAGCAGCACACATCCCTGTGGTGCATCAGTGTTCAGAGTGATGGTTTAGCAGGTGTGATTATCTAACCTCAGACCCTCAGAGGTCATATCAGTCGACCCTACACACTACACGTATTGAGAAGACCTGAGGTGCATTCAAATTCACAAACATAGGCAAACGTTTATGAACGTTTGCAAACAGGTGCTTTAAAATTCACAAACATAAGCGAAGGTTTGCAAACAATCGCAAACAGTCTGAGGAGGTCCTGTAGTTCTCCGCGAACATAGCCTGTAGGCTAGGCCTACAGTGAAACGGGACATGAGTTTGACGAAGGTAACAATGCAATTACTGTTACAATGGAATGTTGGTACCAAATCATTCAAATTGAACTGTTTAAAGAAAACATGTTCACCTCAAATGTTCAATTTACCATATGTTTGATTAGTTGTATATGCAAAGCTTGTCAGTCTACTATACAGTAATAAAGAACAGACACTTTGGGGCCTTAGGTTATCTATTGGGGAAGATGTGGCTGAGGCGCCCTATGTATGTGATGGCTTAGCCCCCAACGGTAAGTCTGTAGTGACATGCCTTGTGCTGGGCATTTGTTAACTGAAAAGAGCTGCCTCCAAGCAGTCAAACAGTTACTCTTCACTAATTATTGCGTTGAGCTGAGCAGTCTGGACAGGGGCCTCACACTAGTCTTTGCTTGGAGCCATGGAATCACTAATAGCCCTTTTCCACTCACAGAGAACCAGAGAGGAAGCACAATGCCACTGGGACTGTAAGTTAAAAGCAGTTGTTCTCTGTACTTAGCAACTGTTGTCAGAAGTAAACAAAACTAGTTAACTAGCATTACGCAGCTATGCCAAAGATGATCAATGGCAGAGGAAGATAGTTTGTCGGAGTTCATGTCTATGGGAGCAAAATGGGGATTGAGTCCAGTATGCATAAAGAGGCGTGTCCTTGTTATATTGATGGGCATACCTGGCAACCGACCACCACAGCAGAATAAATAACAAGTGCACACCTGATATAAGGTCAATTTTCACCATACTGGAATGCTCAAAATGTAGGCCTAACTGAAATGGTCAAGGGTTTGAGGTCCCTGGATGAGGCTCCAAATATAATATCTTTCTCTGCCATTTATAATCTTTGGCTAAGCTAGTAAGTCTTGTGTCTACCATTTTGATGGCACCAAGGTCATATGACAGTACTACTTCCTGTGTATGTATATCATTTTGTCCTGTTTATGCATGCAACGCCTTCTGTTGATGGCACATCCTGTTCAAAACTGGTGGAATTGCAAGCAGGTTGGTTCAAGGAATTATGAGCAGAACCGATTCAAGAACCTGTTCTCTGTGGGTCAAAAATGCTATAAACATCCTATAGTGTTCCTATGGTAATGGTAACATATCACCACCACCCACAACAACATGATACATTTACACTTTTCTACACGCTATCCACCACCATTGTGTAGCACTCACCTTGGTGATGCTATGCTATGAAACACTGAACAGAACAGAAGAGCAGATACCTTGTCTGCACATAGGCTAAGAGGCTACCACACCCCAAACACAGCATACAGTTTTAATTACTTTCATTCAATTGATTTTTAACAGCGTAAGAGGTTTTGAAGAAACCAAGAAACAAGAACCTTTACTGCCCTAAAACATGCTGGCTATAGGCCTATTTAAGTTACTCATATTTTGACACGCGCACACACACACACAAACACACGCACACACATTGAACAAGGACATATACAGCATTCACAAGGCACACACACATATCAAACCTCGTTCTCACGCACATGCAGTCTTGAATAGCGTCCACAACAAAGTACCACCAGACCAATGGCCTCAGCAGTATACAAACGACCTCATTCAAAACAATCTCATGGTGACTCATACCCGCTCATACACATGGTCGATGATCGAGCCGTAGTGTGACACACTCATTATAGCCTTCTTTGGAGTCTTTCATCTTTCACAGCACGAGTCAGAGTTTTAGAGATGCTTCAATCTACTGACTAATCTATGACATCTATGAGAGGAGCTGATGGGACTCTTTTGCTCAGTCACCTTTTCAGAGCAGCTCAGCCATCAGCAGGGAAGTGAGAGATGGACCAGTTTTACTGCGCATACTTAATTCAGACATCCTGTCTCTTAACAGTTTTGTGACAAGGTCATCAAATGCGGGTTTTAGTGTTATGCGAATCATCACATTTACATGCGTACAAGTCATTTGGCAAACAAGGGACATGCAGGTATAACGTACATGTTTTCTTGTTGTTAATCAGTACTGTAATTTCCCAACTATTAGCCGTGGCTTATACGTTGCTTTTTGTAAAATTTCTTCAGCTATGAAGTTAATACACAGTAGTTATTATGGTATTAATATGGCTTTGTTTCTTGCGTAAAACACTGTCCTGCGGCTTATACACGATGTGGTTAATAGACAGGAAATGACTGTGATAGAAGACATGTCATCTTTGTGTAAGGATGCTGGTTCCCAGTGGCCTCGGCAGGCATTATTTCAGATTCAGAGATGCATTCAAAGCCACGACTCTCACTGAGAGATAATGCCAAGGAGAGCAGTCACCTGTGGGTTCCCTTGATCTGTTTTTATACATAGTTGTTCTCTGAAAAGCCCTTTGAAACAATGCCCCCTGCTTCTTTTAATCTGTCTCTCAACATGCACTCTGTCTAGGGAGCCACACAAACACATGTGTATCTGTGTGTGTGTGTGTGTACTGTGTGTGTGTGTGTGTGTACTGTTTGTGTGTGTGTGTGTGTGTGTGTGTGCAACTGTGCGATATGTCAGGTAGAGAATTTCTCCTTCCTGAGGAAACCAATCCGTAAAGGTGTTATATGACCTTGTGATTCAAGACATTCAAAATGAAAAAAAGAGCAACAAAAAATATAACCCTAACCTATTAACTCTGTCAAGTCCAGTGCATATATACACAAATACATCTCATAATGGTTCAACTTAGACCTCACAGAATCATATAATCATAAAAGCATTATCATTGTAATTATTTTATTACGTAATAAAGTCCCCTGATAGAGTCAGTTCAGCAGTTGTAAGGCTATGTAAGCATACAGTACATTTGGGTCAAATCAACAGAAAGTGATCTGATCTGGACACTGATCTCATCATATCACATCCCACAGCGACTTGTATAAGGAAGAGAAATCACCAATCATGTCATCATTAAGATTTCCAGCCAATTAAATGTTTTTTTCTTTATTTTTCTTTTTGTCTGTGACAATGCATGATGTATGAAACAGTGACTTGTGTTGTGTTGCTGTACAGCTTTCCTCTAATATCTACTGTGGAATTTTCCTATGAAACCTTTTTTTTTTCCAGCTCAGATACTTTTTTAATTTCTTCATTTTAAAACACGTTTTGATTTCTGCTGTGTGGCCTCTAGACAACTTAGCAAAAGCAACTAGAGCATCTACACGCTCATATCCGTTGCATTTTCAGCTGCATTGTGCTGCTTCAGTCATGCAGGTGCGATGTAGATCATTGCGCAACTGTTTCCTGCCTCTCTACGTGACCCATACTGCCTTAAACACAAGCCTCACCAGAGAGGGGGGGGGGACTTGTCTGCTATGAGATGCCCACCGACAGCAGCAGCAGCTGGGCCAAGTGAGGCTCAGCCACCGGCTCTGTGGAACTGGAGACCCACGGCGGACACAGAATCAATGCTGGTGTTTGCACACTGATGAGACGGACGGTGTGTGGGGATGCCAGGGTGGGGGAAGCAGCACTGTCACACCGGTTTTTCGAACGTTATTGGAGCTGACGTTAACAGACTGCGGGAAGACAGTCAACTGTAGATTAGAGGAAAGAGAAAAAAAAAATCTGCTGTGAAGCCCTCCAGGACTACAGGGTTTTTTCAGTATGATGTGCACAGTGTATGTGTGCGTGTGTTTGAGGGAGGGAGAGAGAGAGAGATAGAGTGTGTGTGTGTGTGTGGTGAGACTGTGTGAGTGTGTTTGCGTCACAGTATACAGTCTTACCAACAGTGACAAAGGCAAGGGACGGTATGGGCGAAGTGTCAAATTGAAAGAGAGAGGGAGAATAACTAGAGGCAGAGGAAGAGAGAGAGAGAGAGACCTGAGTGCTCAGGCCCTTCTGGGGCTTCTCATATCCCTGTGACAGAGGCTGACAGGTGGCAGAGTAGGCTTCTGTGACTGCAACTGCCACCCCCAGCCAAAACCCTTCACACTTATGCACACACACACACACACACACACACACTGACTCAGACAGAGAAGAAAGGTGGGTGATGGTTGAAGTGCTGGCAGCAGGCCTCCTAACGGTTGTTCAACTGTTCCTGTAACTCAACTGGTCATTCCTGTACCTCCACTTCTAGAGCAAGGCTCTAATCAACGACCCCGTCATGAGTTTGTCTCCGTGGTAACATGCAAGCAAATAACACATCTTACTCGTACATATACTTAGAGTGACATGAGCTTAAGTATGAAACATGATGTAGTTCTTTACCCATAAAGTAATGGCTTCAAATTCATTTTGATGCCCTGCTGAGAATAAAGAACTGTGAAGAGTTTGTGACATCCAGAGCAGCTGTAATTGCGCTATACAGTATAGCCTTGTTATTATAAGGGGATAGGTAGGAATTGGTTTTAGACAAATTAGATACCCCAGGCATACTTAGAACATTGAAAAGTGACAGAGGGGGGATTTCCCAGGTGCGCAAGTGAAGCGTTCCATTTGAGTTGCGTCTGCTGCAACAATGAACTTACACTATAATCACTGGCACTATAGCTACACCAGACATGATACCAGCGCATACATTTAAAAAAAAAATAGAACAGTCTTCTAAAGTGGATTTTATGCCTCGTGAATGGAATCCCTCAGTTACGCCCTTACGCGCCTGGTATAGCTTCCCTGTTACTCTGGTTAGCATTGGTCAACCTTTGGATGACGAGTGACAAGACTCAGACCTCAGACAAGGCAGGCTGCCCTTAACTGTAACTGCTGATACTGACTACTGCCTCAAGATGATACTGGAAAGACTGTGAAATGGTGAGAGAGATAAAGACAAAGACGGAGAGAGAGAACAGGGGAGAGAGAGAGAGAGAGAGAGAGACCAAAGAAGAGTGCCGGGCCTGTCTAGTGAGTTATAGTTCTGGCAGGCCTGGCCCAGACTCTGGCACTGGTGCGGGTCCACCACGTGCCCATCATGCATCTCCAGCAGCAGCACCAGCTGCTCCGAGGAGCTCAGCACAGAGGAACGCCAGAGCCAGCCAAGCCCGGCCCAACCGGGCCACATGACGCTGCCGCCAAACCCGCCTGCCCCGACATGTGACGGGCCAAACAGACTCCACCAAATCAGACCTGGTGACTCCTTACGTGCCGCACGAGCAAACAGCTCATCCTCATGGCGCAGTCATCTTGGGGCACCTCGATGGAGAAAAGGTTACATTCATCAGGACGCAGTATCAGCAAAGAACGAAAACAAATCTCAGAATAAGAGACACAGAGAGAGAGAGAGGGAGATGTGCATGTGCGTGTGTCTGTCTTCTCATTTTGTGTGTCTGTCTGTGTCTCATTTTTTGAAGGTTCTGTAATGCATGGATCACAGTGAAAGTATGAAGCGGCAGACTCATAGCCTACGTTTTATTTGCTTGAATGAGCCTCACACCATAACAATTCCTTTAGTTTAAACAAAGTTTTTTTCTTGTTGCCAAGGGATGTGAAGAAGTGCTTTCTGTAAACATGGAAAGAAATACCTCCCCCATGAAGAATTTTAATGGTCAGAATGATCCACTGCCTCACTGTCACTAGTTTAGCATTAGCATTGTCAATCATTCTGTTGCCATGCAACAGCAACCAATAGTTATAGTCAATAGTCAACTGGTCATCATCATGTCATCGTAATGTAAGATGCTACGCTAAGCCACTGGTCAAATATTGTACGTGCTCAGGGCCCACTAAGGGAGTCAGTAGAAAGGAAGGTATGACAAGCACTGGAGGGAGAGAGGGAGGAGAGAAGAAGAGAGGAGAGGTGGTGGTGGAGGAGGAGGTGAGGTGATGGTAGCCAGGGCATTAAAGGAAGGAATGAGAAGTGAAAGAGAGAGAGAAAGAGAAGAGGGGTGGTGGAAGAGGAGGGTGATGGTAACCAGGGTATTAAAGGCAGGAATGAGCAGCAAGGGACAGAGAGAAGAAAGAGGGAGTGAGAGGAGAGAGAGGGAGAGAAAGAGAGGATGGTAGTGGTGGCCTGGGTAGGAAAGGGAAGACTGAAGAGCGAGGGAGAGATAGAGAGGAGCGAGGGAGAGGAGGGGTGCTGGAAGACGAGCGTGGTGGTGGCCAGGGCATTCCACTCCCAGGCTCCTGCGGCGGACCGGCCAGTGCAGATAGAGGGCATGGTTGGGGTGGGCGCAGAGGGGAGGGGCATGTGTAGGGGGCATGGGGGGCATGTGTAGGGGGCGCGGGGCTGCCCTGGAGCCGCAGGGCATGCTGCTGTTCCCATTCAGCACCCTCACACGTCTGCTGACACACGCCAGCCTGCCTGGAGGGAGTGTCCACACTCAGCACCGCCAGCAGCAGCAGCAGCAGACGCCGGGGCCACGCCAGGACTGGGCCGGAACTGGGCCAGATGACAGGAGCAGGGCCAGTGGCACTCTGAGAAGGCATCTTTCAGCACTCTCCATTTCTCTGTGTCTTCCTCCCTCACTTCTCTCTCTCTCTCTCGATACCTCTCTCTTTCTCTTTCTCTCTCATTACAAAGTCTTCCATGTAATAAACATTTTAATCAAGCAAATCATCTGTTCTGCCACCTCCCTCCTGTTGAGTAGACCGTCAACAGGAACACAAGAAGGGAGAGAGAGAGAGAGAGAGAGAGAGAGAGGGGGGGGGGGGGAAGAATGAGAGGAGAACAGATGGAGACAGCGGAAGACAGGAACAAAAAAAGAAGAATACAAATCAAGACTGATGGAGGAGGGGATGTGAGAGCCAGCGATTCAGTTGGGTGGAAGTTGGATTGAAAGTCACTCGAGTGTCAAACTGATGGTGTCGATGACACCTGCGCCACACAGAGCGAGGAGAGCCATCGCTTCAAATTCACACTGCAGAAAATATGACTTTGAACATAAAGTGAGTCTTTGTGACTCTTGCCCATATTTATGAAAGTGAACCGAAATTCGATTTGACGGCTGTAACACAGTGCCCCTGTATATAAAACAAGATGTAGTGCTCATTTATACAGTATCCTGAATATATTTAAAGATATGAGCATGCGTCTGTATGTGCCTCTCTCTCTCTCTCTCTCTCTCTCTCTCTCTCTCTCTGCTGCTGCATAGAGAGGAGAACATTACTCAATACACCAATCACGTTTAAAGGGCTCCTATGGTGCAGGTCGGTCCAGAGCTCCTTCTCTTTAGAGATCTGAGCTCCTGGTGAGTTAATCCCCATGTGCCTATGACCCTTCTCATGCTCCCCTTAGCACCTTGAATGGACTCCCCCCCCCCCTCCACACACACACACACACACACACACACACACACACACACACACACACACACACACACATACACACACTATCAGCACCCTCGACCTGTCACTCGCTGCTCCACTGGAGATGAGCCAGCTGGCGCCAGAGCCCTGTTTTTTTCCCATGATGCCGTGTGAAGCAGGTCATAGTGGAATGGCTCCAATAGGCTGCGTTGTGTGATTCTCCTGCTTGCGCTACCTGCTGCTGGTGAGTGTGTGTGGGTGGGGGTTGATTAAGAGAGAGAGGAAGAGAGAGAGAAGAGGAGAGAGAGAGAGAGAGAGAGAGAGAGGGAGACAGAAAAGGAATGTTCCAAGTGCTATGTTTGTCAGACCTCCAACATGAACCGGTTTATTATTTTTCTCACAGCTCTCTCTGGAATGTGTTTGTGTGTGTGTGTGTGTGTGTGTGTGTGTGTGTGTGTGTGTGTGTGTGTGTGTGTGTCTGTGTGTGTGTCTGTGTGTGTGCCTGTGTGTGTGTGTGCTTGTGCTCCTGTGAAGACACAGCCTCAGAACTCTCTGACTCATCGCGATATATCCCTGTTCGGTTGCTCTCACTTTTTGAAACGGTCACGAAACATGGCTTCTCTCCAAAGCACCACCAGCTCTTTCATTTGTTTCTATATCTCTTCTCTCCTGTGCAGACACACCTCAGGAGACAGCCTTGAAAAGATCTTCCTCCTCCTCCTCCTCCTCGGCCATCTTCATCATCATGCGCTGCTCATGGGGGGGCAGGGACATGTTGATGAATGGCCTCTCCTGCACATCTCTCACAAGGCACGGCACAGTGTGTGTGAGGCTGACCCCCAAAAGGGTTGACCATGGCTACAAAATTGCCAGCCTATATCGCTCATCTATTACGCCAATAGACAGGCAGCGATGGAGCCGACGCGTATTTCCTATCCTGTCATAAGAAAGGAGAAATCCGGTCAGCTTTCACACAGCTCTCTGTTTCTCGAGGTCACCAGTACTGTTGGTATAAAAAAAGCCCCGAAAACAATCGGTTTTGCTGCTCCAACTCGAGCTTGATCGGTAAAACTAATTGTTGTATTTTTTTTTGTACCGACATTACTCATGATGAAATATTTATATTTTATCTTATCGTTGTAAATACTTCTCACAGCTTGAGTCCCTGCACAAGCTGCATGCAGTTTTGTTTTGGGGCCAAAGGACTAGCAACAGACCAAGAAGACGATCTCCAAAGAGCCATATCTACTCACCAGGTAACCTGGATACATCTCACGATTCTCACAAGATGTATCCAGGTTGACGAGAACTGAAGTTGTAAGGCTAGTTTTCCAATGTGGGTCGCTAAATCAGCGGTGCTCTATAATGGGTGAGTGATTCCTTTATTACAAGTTTATTCACCATCATATTGGCTTCAAAGCTGTCATTAAAGGAGAATTCTGGCAAGCTTTCACATAGATCTCTATTTGTCGAGGTCACTGAGTACTGTCAGTACGAAATAAATAGAAAACAATCTGTGCTATCTAGCTTGAGTTGCTGCAGCTAACAGCTAGGGTAGCCTGGTAGCTACATCGCTACACTCCCTAGGGGCATCTTCAACATGGAGATTAGGACTCTTTAAAGTTTACTGTAGCAGCAGAGAGGTGGTATTTCTATTGTGGTTTTAATGGCAGATGTCTAACAATCTATTGGACAAACCGCATGTGAGTATAGGGAACATTATATTTTATGCATTTTTGTGAATTGAAGTGTGTGTGGCTTTAAGAGACAACATTACACCAAATCAGCATACATATCATCAAAATCAGCTCAACTGCACGTTAAGTCCTACGGTTGCCTAATTTTTGCATTCCGTTCGGCGTTTTGTTTACAAATGCCCTCAGCCCTAACGCAGCCATCCAGATCCTGCCTGGGCCATGCATATGCATGAGGCTCCCTTGGCCTGCGGTCTGCTGCCTGCCTGACCAGGCCAGAGGAGACTGCAGCTCCTGGGGCTAATTGCCGTTCAGAACACAGAGAAGAGAGAGAGAGAGACAGAGAGAGAAGGAGAGAGAGAGAGAAAGAGAGACGGCAGGGGGTGTGCGGGGAGAGTGGCGCTGGGATTCCACGCACGACTGTTGACCTCCCGCGCCATTGATTTCCTGGCATCTGTGGCCCCTGCAGCCCTGAGATCCTCACCGAGCGGCTGAATGCTAAAGCGACCTGACCCCCCCCCACCACCACCCGCCCCTCCATCATCCCCCCACCATCACCATCATCCCGCTACGCCTCGATCGATCGATGATCCCCTCTGGACGAAACCCCAACATCCATCCTGCTGCTGCCCAACCCAGCCCATCCTCCAGCCTCCCCTCCCAGAGGTAGGTGGAGGTGGGTGGAGAGGAGCAAAAGATGGATATGAGGGAAGAGGAAATTAACATATGAAAGAAACAAAACAAAACAAAACAAAAAATGACTATCTCAATCAACAGATTGTGTAGGGCCGGACGAGACAGCATGGATCAACGTTTAGTTACAGTATTACAATGACAGTATTACAAGGGATTACAATGACAGTATTACATTTTCATTAACTGTAATAGTGCTTATTGTACTGTACATCCAGACTGAGATGGGTATGATAGCCAAAGGATAGCACAGCTGGCCGTTACGAGAGATGGAGTCAAGTCACTCTCTCTCTTCATAAAACCTTGCTCGTGTAGCACTGAGCATGTGCAAGGACTCTTGTGTTAATAAGGGGTTTGGCTGTATGCGTGAGCTACGGAAGCACAGTACAGTTCTGAGTAGAGAGAGTTTCAGCTTGAGTCAATCGGTAACGTGAGCAGCAGGCAGCAGCCCTTTAGGAAGTGTATGCTGAGTAGAACAGAAAATAAACTTCTTAAAGAGACCCTATGCAACTTTCTGCAGGAGACGATCGCTCCTTGTTTACATCTGGAAGTCTGAGATGAAGAACCACGCTTGCAATTTATATATTTAAATATAGCCTATACATGTATAAATATACACGCTAAAGCTGTCGGGGAAGCTCTGCAGAGAAAATGCAAGCATAAAACGAGCGAAAACGAAAAATGAAACCGAAACCAGAGATGAAATCGCCAATCCTGCATAGTTCCTCTTTAAAGCATTCGAGGTGGAGCCCCCATGTCCATGCCCCCAGAGCGTAGCGGCACTGTAGCTTCCTGGCTGTTGGCGGCAGCAGCTCCAGCTAGGTAGAACCGATTGTTTTTTGTTTTCGTTCGTACCGACAGTATACTCGATGACCTCGAGAAAACAGATCTATGTGATAAGACGCCGGAATTCTCCTTTAAGCAAGGATCCAACTAAACTCTGTGTCATATTTGGATGCCCCACACTAACATGCTTTCTTTCTCTGGTCAGTCAAAGCCATGCCAGATCAAGGCCACGTCTGGGCCAAAGGAGGTTTTTCTGTCTGAGATGTCTCGTCTCTCGCTCTCCCTCAGTCCTTCTTCCTCCACTTCTCTCTGTTTGTTCCTTTTAGCTTCTCATCCTCTGTCACTTCTGTGGCTCTCTGATCCATCCACCTTTTCACTGTCATTAAAGGCCCATGCATGCACTCAGGACTTCAAACCAGTGGATGCCAAACAAAGACACAGAGACACACACAAACACACACACAGAGAGAGAGAGCGAGAGAGAGAGAGATAGAGAGAGAGAGAGAGAGAGAGAAAGTCAATGGTGGTATTCTCCCCTCAAAGAGCTCTTTCTATGTCTGTGGTACAATGGTGTAGATGGGCTCAGTACTCTCTCAGTTTAATACATGCCTTTTGTACTGTCTGTGAAGCCTCTATTTCTTAAGGACACACGGAGGGTGTGTGTGTTTGTGTGTGTGTGTGTGTGTGTGTGTGTGTGTGTGTGTGTGTGTCGTTGGGGTAAGCACCAGAGGATCAGAGACAGAGCTCTTCAGATGGACAGATGACACTCAAAAGAAAGGAGGAGAGGGGAGGAAGAGAAGATGAGAGGAGAGAAGAAGAAACAGCGAAGAAAGAGAAGCAAGTAGGGGAGAATCCTCCCTTTCATTGATTTTTTTTTTTTGTCCAGCAAGGCAGATCCACATAGAATGTCAAGCATCTGCGGTCAGAGATGCAGCCCGGCTGGAGAGTGCCCTTTAGACGTCCATGTTAACGGCCACGCTGAATGAGCGACACAAATCCTTTAATGGAGAGACTGCTGAACACCTTTGGCTACATGATAATGAGCATTAACTGAACCCCAAAATTGATCCAATTAGCGTAATGAATGGCGAATCCAAGAGATATCCAGTGATATGGGGGCCGCCACTTGCTAACTCTGTCCTGTGTTTGTGTGTGTGTGTGTGTGTGTGTGTGTGTGTGACAGAGAGAGCGAGAGATATTCAGCGGTGTGTGTGGGCATTTTGGTGTAATATCCTCCACCCACGCACCTCCGGTTGAAACCACCGTGGCGATCTGTGTCAAATCAGCCAAAAGGTTGGTAATTCTACTCTATGTAATCCCCTATTGACCCAGTTCCTGGCCCCCGTATAAGAACACCAGAGATCCCTCACACTGGACCCGTGTGTACCGTACCGTCACTCGGATAAGAGTGACATGTGACTGACGAGCACGCCAGCGTTCCCTATATACGCCAACGCCAGAGAACGCTCTTGTGCTCTCTGCACTTTCTAGAAAATAAAGAGTCGATAATGGCAGAGATATCACAATCTACACTAGTCTTCAACTACATTACGTCTTCTCTAGACTATCTTAAGGGCAAACTGCAGTGGGCGGACTATGAATGAGGGTAGCGCCGACCGACGGAAGAAATAACCGCAGGCCATAGATGGGTATCGCAGCCCACATAGTCCTGCTGGACTGGTGGTGTGAATGTCTTGCCTCTGGTGGCCGGTGGTGTAGGTCAGTTTTGGGAGAGAAATATCAGCAGACCCCCTTCTCCCTCACCTCTGGCTGTCTGGTGCTTATGGTGCCTCCGCAAAAATGGGATCATTAATGGTTAGATTTGCTGATGATTATGCACTAGTGAGGTTATAAAACATTAATATAGATAAGATAGGAAATCCTGCTCATACTGCACAACAACAAGAAGTCTTTAGCTTACACATCTCCTTTCCTGAGCCTGTACTTGACGTCAGTATCTCATTGCATGATTCACCGGTTTATCCGATTTTATCTGTCCTCCTCTACTGATAGTAGACCATTACACAACTCTGTGACACGAGCAAATCTTGACCTTGGCACTCATATCTCACAAGATAAAAGCGCCACTGACATTTAAGCACCAATTATTCCACACGCATTCACCTCTGCTGAAAGAAACAGGCTTTTTATCATGATCCAACTCCTGCCCCAGATGCCCTCCCCGGGCTGGGCTGCCGGCGGTGAGGTGTTGGAGAGGCACGGGAGGACCCGCCGGCCCACCCGCCCGCCTGGGCTGGACTGGGCTGGGCTGAGCTGCCGGCTCGCCGGTGGGGGTGGTGAGGGTGAGTAATGTCCGGTGTCAGCGCCCAGACAGGGACCCTTCTTAAATAATGTATCCAGCCTTTAGACCAGCTGAACTGCCTCACGCACGCGGACGCACATACGCGCGCACGCGCGCACACACACACACACACACCCACCCACACACACACACACACACACACACACACCCACACACTCTGAGCCAGTGACGGAGAGAGGGAGAGTGCAGTAGACAGAGAAGGGAGGGAGCAGGACAGAGTGTGTGTGTGTGTGTGTGTTTGTGAAATTGTGTGTGTGTGAGAGAGAGAGAGAGGGAAAGTGGGAGAGAGAGAGAGAGAGTCATATTTCTCCTCTGCACCCCGCTGCTTTTAGACACACTGTTAATATGACCTCCTCACTGGCATGCCTCTTTGTTTGGCTATTAGGAAAATGACACAATAACCTTTAATGACAGAGGAGTCGACGCAGGGAGAAAATATCAACAGGCCAGACACAGTAAATGTCAGTGCAGGCTATTGACACTAGCTTAGGGAGTAGCTTGCATTCAAAACACTCCCCCCCCCAGCACACACACACACACACACACACACACACACATACACACACCACAAAGAATAATACACCACCAAGAATAAACCGAGAAATTTGTAAAAATGAAGCGAGCCATGCGAAGAATCCATTTGAGTCATTAGAGATACAACAAGAGGATTAGCAGTCAAGTAACAGAGATTTAGCAGAATTAGGGAGACATGACTAATGCCGAGCATGGCTATTTACTCAGACAGACACCATCTTTTCCCCACTGCTGCTCACCGCCGCGCACAGCTTTAAAGGCATAGTGCATGAATCTGGTGACACGTTGTTGAATGCTGATATATACGCTTTGAGTTCAACAGCCATTCAGATGACACCTCCTGAAGACCCTGTGGTGGTAAAGCAATATGTCGATTGGTTGGACTGACTATATATGGCTTTGTCCAGGCCACTTATTCACTTACTTATGTTTCCAACACAGAGTTTAATTTTTAATTTTTTTTATTTTTTATTGACATAATCTCTTACATTTCTTTTACATGGCGACCTTCTGTACTGCAGCCTGCCAGGGTTCCTGTTGACCTACTGTATGACTGCCCAAGAGTTGTGTGGTGCTTGGACTCTAACACACACCTGGGGTGAAGGGATGGGCAGAGGGGCAGAGGGGCATGCATATGCTTCTCTGTGGAGAGACCTACAGTAGTTGGTATTAATAGAAATAGGGGAAAAGTCAGCAAGTCATGAAAGAGTGAATGTTAGTTTGAGAGGGAGGGAAAGAGAGAAATGGGACGTTCCCCACAGTCCAAAACACCATCCCTTTTGAGGTCATCTGCAGACACTGGCCTTTGGGCTATTAGAGTCATTCATGACGTCCTCTATTTTCATTTAATAACGTCCAAAGTAAGCCCAGGTTCCTGTGGGATTCGGGCATATTGCGCCGCAGAGTGGACTTTCTCCGCTTTATTGTGTTCTTTTTTTTTTGGTTTTGTTTTGTTTTTTTTTCTTTCTCGAAGAGAGAGAAAGAGAGAGGGAGGGAGAGATACATTTTAATGAGTTGCCTGAGGGGTGTGTTGTGCATCGGGCAGGGTACCTCCTCCTGGTTTTGGACAGAATTGAAGTGGAATGAAGTGTGTGTGCATATCTGCTTACTGCACTGCTGCACAGGCGTGCAAATGTGGCCTTGCATAAGGGACTGTTGACACTGTGGTGATCGGACGAATACAGCCCCATAAATATCCAACAGGGCTTAGACTCCAAAAACGAATGGAAAGACACTGTCAACACCATCTGGTTTATTTATATGTGAATACCACAAATACATTGGTTTTAAATAAATAAATTCAAGTACAAAATTGACTGAATATATATTATTTTTGTCATTTGACACAATATGGCAAAAATAAGTTGTTGGGCTGAAGTACCACTGAATGCCATTTTGATGCTCAGCCCACCCCCTAGTCAGCCCCCCCAAACACACACACACAAAAATGTCCTCATGACCAAAACATATGACCCCACTAACACCTACAAATAAATCCTCACACACACTCTCCGTCTCCTGGCTCACCCACCTACCCATACTGTCCCTCTCTGGCATACACATACTGTACCCTCTGCCCCCCACCACCCAACACACACACACACACACACACTCCGCTCCTTTTGCCAGCAGTCCAGAGGAAGGGTCTCTGTCCCAACTCTTGGTGCGCAGTGTGGGGGTCTCGCCTTGTGCTGGGGCCAGGAGGAAATTGACCTTCTCTATTTGCCTCTAGGAAGCCGCTGGCTAAACATATCTGTGCGTCTGTTCGTCAACAGAGCGAGAGCGGCCGACCGTGGCATGCTCGAGACATGGAGCCAGGAATAGGGCAGCGAGCCCAGAGCTAAGAGTGCTGGCTACACCACCAGCAGTGGCAGCAACACAGCACAGCACAGCACAGCACAGCACAGCACAGCACAACACAGCACGGCACAGCACGGCACAGCACGGCTCAGCACAGCTCAGCACAGCTCAGCTCAGCTCAGCATGGCAGCCGAGACACTGTCAGGCCAGGAATCTCCAGTATTTTATGGAAAGTAATTACAGACCCTCGGCTAGTGACATCTAGCATTATCCTGACTCAAGACACCAGCCTGGGAGACCCAGCCCCAGTCTTCCGATATCATATGTCGCCATGGAGATGTTTGCCATGCCCCCACCCATTGTGAGGCAGCCAGATGAGGTCACAATGAATGAGCAGTGACGCTGCCCGGGTATTGTGGCTCTGAGACCCATTCCTCTTCTGCCTGCTATGAGCCTCATCATCATTAAAGTAGTCCTACTCCTACTCCTCATCATCAACAGCAGCTTAATCTTCATCACAGATGCTTGTTTGAGCCCGTGCTGACAGGATTGTATGTGACAGGTCCTGTTTCGGGTGCCAGACCGTGAAGCACTCCCAGTGAAAGGGATCATTTTTTTGGGGAGGGTGGTGGGGTAGGGGGGGTGGAGAATAGCTCGCTCGTGAAAGTTTCCTGGATGCCTCCAAGGGCAGGGCCACAGACAAGCCGCTCCGTTCTTCTGAAAAGCTGCTCAGAGAGACGGGCGCTCTTGAAGGGCTCGGGCTCGGGCACGCGCAGCTCTGACTCAGTGGCTCTGGCGAGCGCAATCATCCAGGCCGAGGCCACATCCTGACATTTATGTGGATCGCCTTCAAACTGGGGCTCATTGTGCTTGCACAAGTGATCTATGTGTTGCATCATCTCCCCGGCGCATGACGCAGACGCCAGTGGGCCTCTGAGAATCGGCTCTCTCGAAAAAAAAAAAAAGGAACGAGGATGGAGGGGCTCTCTCACACTCTCCCAGCGCCGTGCCTGCGCTAATAACAAACTAGCACCATTGTCCTTCAGCCCTCGGCTCTTACCGCTGTCAGCACTCGGCTTAAAGGCCCGAACTAGATAGGCTGTGGTCTTGGCTTTTGGTCCAGAGAGGGGTTTAATCGCATAATGACTGCCCTTAATCGTTTCCAAAAGTGCTATTTTTGAAGGGGGGCATTCTAACCAGTGTGGAGAACAGAGGGCACCGAGTTTACTGGCATTCGTTTGCCGAGTCTCGACTGCAGAGTGAAGGGAAGACTGTGAGTGAAGTTCTTGTTTTAAAGTGCACTGCCTCAGAGAGACGGGAAGAGAACCTGAGGCGAAGCCCCGATTAGGACAGGGAGTGGCAGAGGGAGGGAGGGAGGGGGAGGGTGACCGTATCCAGAGTGAGTACACACTGGGATCCATTTCAGACTTTTCAAAGCGCAAAAGTCCCTTCGGCTCCTTTGAGAGAGAGGAGAGGAAGACCCTCTGCCCCCAGACCACCATCCATCTCTCTCTCTCCAGCATTCTCTCTATCACCCTCTCTCTCTCTCTCTCTCTCTCGGGGCTATTTTAGAAGTGGGTCTCACATCAGCGGTTCAGAGGCGTCACCGGCGGCTCTGCTATTAGCTTGACTTCTCGTCTGGGCCAAGGGCCGAGGTTGGCTTGGCTTGGCTTGGCTGGGGCTAGTAGGGGGGTGGGGTTCAGGGAATGCAGACTGGGCCGTCAGCACTTCTAACGGCTGGGGGTATATGTGATCCACACCGCCCCGGGCCGGCTACAGAAATAACAGGCCCAAGAAAAGAGGGACAGGGACAGGGAGGGAGAGAGAAAGAGAGAGTGAGCGAGAGAGAGAAGCGAGAAGAAACAAGAATGAATATGGAAATGACTCATGAAAAGGCTAGATAGGTATTTTTGGAAAAAGGAAGTCCAAGGTTAAGAGAAATAATAATACACTGAATAACAATGTTGTTTACAACACTACAAGAGGAGATGAGAGTACAGGGAGGGAGAAAGTCTTCAGAGCAGAGGCGTGTTTGTGTACAAAGGCCATCCCACTGAACACATCGCCCTGAACTTGTTTATTTGCGCTGGAGTTTTCCTCTACACCAAGCAAAACAAGTCACTGTCACCGCACAACACGACCCCTCTTCCTTTAATAACATCTCTCTTTCCCTGTATCCTGAGTGGAACCTTCTGGAACATTGGAACGTGTTCCGACCGAGATGCCCAGAGGCTTCCTCTGTCCCCCAGGCACTGGGCTCCTTCACCAGACCGGCACAAACACATTTAGCTGACGTTAATGGACCCGCTATCGACCAGAACAAACCCACTCACCTGGCTGCCGCTCACCTGCTTGATTAGTCACAGCGACCCAGGACTGGTCAGGCAAGAGCGGGGGGAAAAAAAGATCCAGTGTGCAGTTCAAATGATGCCTCACGTCCCTCAGCATTATAGTATACGGTACAGCACAGGTCCTTAATACAGGTGCATGATACAAGGACACAAAGGGATTGTAAGTCATGATGGGGTAGCCTGGCTATCATCAAACCCATTCTCAAGATAACTGGTCTGGCAATGTTTCACTCACTAGGCTACTATACAGAGTTCCAAGAGGTGAAAAAGGTGGTCAAATGAAACTTAAATTGGTACATTTTGATTGTTTACTCAATTCAACTCTACCCTGGGAAGATACAAGTCTGACACCATCAGCGCAGACATGGTTACGTTCAACACTAACAGGTGGGTTGTTATTGGTTCTTGGGTTTTCTGTGATTTTGGAGTTAACACAATAAAGGGCACAGTAGAATAGACGTTTTCACTGCACAGGTAGATCACTAAAGGCTCTCATTTGAATAATGGGCAAAGTGTAAGTCTCAAGGCCAAGGCCCACTGATGACAACATTCACATCTATGGATTTAACACTCAAGAGACGGAACACTTTACACTCTAAACTTTGGCGTCGACGAGCATCAGACACCACCAGTGAGCTTTGCACCATTCAAAAGAATCTTCAAGGAGTTCCAAACTTTATAGAAGTTACTGTAATGTGCATCAGATGCTGCCCGTGGGCGCTGGCCTTAACTATAGCTAATTTGATAACTAGGCAAAATCAGTTTTGTCATTTATCACCATAGGCGAGACCTTAGCAGCTTAGCCACAAACACTGATGAATCAGCACAGTGTTACATGCCATATTGCTTACTGTAAGAGAGCTTTTCTTGTTGACACCTCGCACTTTGTCTGCCATTCAAACGAGAGCCATAAATATGTGTTTGTGTACTCAAAGCACTATGTGTACACGACCAAAATCAGGCTGGTGTCGATCGTCGTAAAAGTGAAAGAAGAATGAGACAATGAGACATAACTTTATAGATTTATTTGAAATATCCATTATGTCTAGAAATAATGTCTTGCCAATACAGCTTGGGTCCAAACCTATTGCAAACCGTCCACTTTTGCAAACACTTCAGCTGGGGTAAGGCTTTTTAACGGTCGCGAGATGTTTCCACTGATATGTGATTGGGTGGGTGTACAGGGCGGAACACTCCTGGCAAATACCTGCCTGATGACATGATGAGTCACTGTACCTTATAAACAGAAAGGGATTAGTGAGACTTATGAGTGCACAAACCATCAAACACCAGACAAGGGTTGTCTTAGCATAACACCGGGAAATTATTTTAACTAATGACGGAATCTTGGAGCCAGAGAGCAGGAGAAAGAGGGAGGGAGAGAGAGAGAAAGAGAGAAGGGGGGGGGGGGGGGGGGGGTTGACAACCTGTCTTGACTATCCCAAAGTTGTTCTCACACCTTATGTCACTAGAGGTCAAGGAGGATGTTTCTCAGTAAGTGTCCTCATCTATCAGCATGGGGTGTGTGTGTGTTTGTGAGGGGGCAGTGACTCACACAGTGACTGATCTGGCTAACCCTCCCTTCTCTGGCTCTCATCTCAATATGCTATCAATCGGCCCCATGGGGAGGCTGTCAGATCCTCTCCCTGTCATTCAGACCGTCAGTCGGGCAGCTTTGGAAGGGAGGAGCGGACGGGGGGTGAGGTGGGGGATAGGGGGGGTGCTGTTTAAGCAGCTCCTCTTGTGACATTTGCGACACACCAGTGTTCCAGCAAAAGTCACTACACAAACCAAACGAGTTTCAACGATTGGAAAATCCGGCACCAGGTGAGCGGAGGAGAGGGGTGAGGAGGGGAGAGAGGTGTGTGTGTGTGTGTGGGTTTCAGAGTAGGGCTATGAAGGTGACGAGCTTTGAATGACTACTGCCCCCCTCCCCCCCAGTACTTCATTATTTTTAATTAAAACACTGACTTTAAGCCTCACAGGTAATTGCAGAAGAAATGGGTTTTGTGTAATTCAAGATGACAGTTGGCGGTGGAAAATCTGAGCAGGTTGTCAGTCATCTGATTTCATGGCTGAGGTGAAAAGACTAAGACACACAGAGAGAGAGTGAGAGAGAGAGAGAGAAAGAGATAGAGACAGAGAGAAAGGGAAAGAGAGAGAATGATTCCGTCTGTCTCGCAAACATCCTCTTAACACTGCGGTCTCTGGCTAAGACTCATTTTGCCGACTTGACAACAACTCACAAGTGACAGCACCCGGCCCAGAACAAATTGTTTTGAACAAGAGCCTGTTCTCCCTTTCCTCAGAATTATGACGGTGGCATTTTATAAAGTGTGGAAAATTCTCATAGGGATCTCACTAAATTAAAGTATGAAGAGGGTCAAGCTCTGTTGATAGGACCTAATGGCAGCAAAAAAACAAACAGCAACCCGTGAAAAAGCCTTACCTCCAGGTCATCTACTCTCACGCTTCACCTTTTACAATATAAAAGAAAGCAAGAAACAAACAAAAGAACAAAACAAAAAAAACAACAACAAAAACATATAACAAACAGTGAGTGACTTAAAATATATACATTTTTACACATGCTATAATAAGTGTTCTTTGTGCATTCGATGCGAGTTAAGGACAACAATGAGAGATGAAGTTGGATGGGTCGTTCTGCGTGGCCTAGTTCGCTGATCGCGGCCGCTGGCGGGTAGCGCGCCTGAACGAGCCCCGGCGGCCAGCTCGCCAACCTCGTCGACACTGTGTAGAGCAAAGACTTGAGGGATTACAGTCTCCAGGTACAAAGCCCTTTTAGCAGATCACACACCGTGTCTTGTGTGTCAGACGCGGAGAGAGAACCAAAAGGCTTATACACACATCGATGCTTACATTCAACCAGTTTGTTACAGACATGGGGGGGAGGAGGGGGGACTGTGCAAAGCCAACACTGCCTCCGTTGCCGCCGCCATCATCACCACCACCACCACCACCCCCACCACCTGATCAACTCCACCGTCCCACACAGACATTCACCTCAACGGAGATCACACAGGTATACACTCAAGACATGGATATTCACACGACACACTGCATTATAAAAATACATACAACAGCTGGTGAAAAAATACTGTACCATGTACACTTTTCTGAATTAACATCGTTGTGAGACCCTTAACAGCCGATTAATGGATTCTTTATGACGAACACATGGTATGTAAATAAGAGTATGTATCCATTCTGATAGATAAGGCAGAAGCTCTATTGTAATGAATGTATAAGGCATGAACTATGATATGACAGCATTGAAAGAGAGTCTGCAGAAATGTACAGTATGTAGATGTATTGCTATGCATCCAGCGAGGCTTCCCTCGCTGCCTTTCTTGTCGTTTGGAAAACGGCACTTTGAAAATGCCTCTGTGCCTCTCTGCTATGCTACTCCTCCGTTGCGATACACACAACAGAAACTCTGTGAAAAGGATGCGAGGATGGCGTCAACCACACCAAAACGCTTTAAATGCTTCCGTTCTAACTGGGTGTGGATTTGCCCGTCTAGCAAGAAGAAAAGGGTGAACCTTATGTGAAGACAGAGTAGTTTCCCTCTAGAAACAAGAATAAAAATGCAAAACAACAAACCAAAAAAAAAAAAAAAACCTGTTGAATATTCGCAGAGAATGACATGAAACCGTAAAGTCCTGGTTTTTGTGTTAAGGAAGGATGTCGATACACTGGCCGACGCAACATGTTGCTTGCATTGTTGTTGTTGTCGTTGTTCACACTGGCTGAAGAAGAGATGAGACACCCCAGGCGGCACCTGACTGCGGACTGCGTGCGGCCGGGACCTGAGGCAAATCTGGGCCAAGTCCACCACAGAGTCTGCTACAGTCTATCTGTCACCATTTACAGGAGTGAGATTTTCTTTGGAAGTCATTCCAGAATTATACCGCACAGATCTAGAATTTACGCTTACGACAGCCATTCAGAACGGTCACTTGAGTTCATCATTACATCAAACGGAAGCTTCGGTTAGCAACATTTGATATTAGAAACCGTACTCGTCAAATGCAGTGTGGAGAGAGAAGAAGGGTTATTAACCTGTGGGCCTAAAACAAAAACTGCTGACTCGTACTTGGCAAAATGTTAGTAATTAAATGCACATAATTATTAATATTCAATTTTAAAACTTCTTGGAATTTCATTTTCTGCAAGTGGCTTTTTCTTCTTAGTGTCTTGTTTAATTGTGAAGGATTAAGTGTGACTCATGTTGTTTAGTGCAATATCTCAACGTTCAGCTCCATCCAGTCAGAGAGTGGCGATAAAGTTCACTTCTTACTTCAGGGGGTGCAGGAACAGTACAGGGTTTCATTGCAGGGGTATAGAAGATAGCTTTAGGTTTCAGGTTTTAAAAGCATGGCAAACAACCATGCAGGAGTGTGTCTGAAAGCACAGGAGCAAGGTTTTGTGTGTGCGTGCGTGTGTGTGTGTGTGCGATTCTGAGAAACTGTGAGAATGCTAATTCACCGTGATATTAGGTCTGCTGACAATCCCTCCAGGGCGTGTGTTCCATCTACGCGTGTGTATGCGAGAGTCTGTGTGTGTTGTGAGAGAGAGTCTACGTGTGTGTACGTGTGTGTGCCTGCGTGCGCAATCTTTCTCATCATGAAATAGTGATAACATTCGGCTGCTGAATAAGCATGCATAGCCACCGCAGGGAGCGAGGCCAGATAACCTCCCGTTTCCAGAACTGATGATGAGTGATTATTTAACCCATTTCTCATGCGTTCCATTATCTTGCGGGCAGAGCAAATGAAACGAGCTCCAATGCATAGAGTTAACTTCCAACGGTCACTTCTGCTGACACTTCAAAAAAAGGAAGACAGTGCAAAGATCTTGGCCTTAAAACGGGGGGACACAGACACGTAAATAAAAAGGGTAATGCCGACGTCAAAATCAAATGACAGTTTTTCAGTGCTCACAGAGGCAAACTGTAGGCAAAGTAAGTGTGTACGGTCGTGTGTGTACGTGTGCGTGTGTATATGTGAAAATAAATGTCTCTCTGTGTGTGTGTATGTCTCCGTATGTGCATGTGTGTGTGTGTGTGTGTATGTGTGTGTGTGTGTGTGTGTGTGAGTGTGTGTGCGCGTGTGTGTAGAGCAGAGGCAGCACATTTTTTTGTGTGTAGTGTAGATAGGGTGAGGGGATAGAGCGGTCCATGCCCTGACAGTACGTCTTTTTCTCACCAGGGCAGAGGATCAGGAGTGAGTGCTATGCGTAGTGCTTAAAGCAGAGAGAGAGAAATAGATAGAGAGAGAGAAAGAATAGAGAGAGAGCGAGGGGAAGAGGAAGAGAGAGAGAGGGAGCTGCCTCAACCCCCCCAGGAAAGAGATGGCCGCCGGTCACAAGCCAACCAGGAGCAGGCCAGATTAAGCAGCAGGTTAAGTGAGTATCCGCCCGAGCACGCTGCACGCGCGCACGCACACACACACACACGTAGCCAAAGCACTGACGAAAACAAACAAAGACAATAAGGAGGAGAAGAAAAAAAAAACGAAATAAAACACAACTCCACGCCAACGCTCGGGCCTCCTGTCTCAGTCCAGTCCACCACCTGCGGGATCTCACCCCCCAACATCTCACTCCACCTCAGCGGAGATGCCGAGAGACGAGAGTGTGTGTCTTCGTATCTGCATGTGTGTGTGTGTGTGTGAGAGAGTATGTTTGTGAGTGTGTGTGTGTGAGTGTGTGTGTGTGTGTGTGTGCGTGCGTGTGGGCTATATGTGTGTATCTGTGTGTGTGTGTGTGTGTGTGTGTGTTAGAGTTAGAGCACGGTCCACTGGGGCACCAGGAGAAGCAGCAGGAGCAGCATGAGCAGAGTGCCAGGCAGAGGGGCAGGGGGGGCGGCCCCCTTCACCCGCACCACGGGGGGCTGCTTGGGGCTGAACGGCCCCGGGTAGCGGCCCGGGAGGACCTCACCGCCGGACACGCCTGGGGTCTCCTGATGGCCTGGGGAGGGAGAGAGAGAGAGGGAGAGAGAGAGAGAGAGAGAGAGAGAGAGAGAGAGAGAGAGAGAGATTTAATCAGTCATGAAGCCAAGGCACCACTGAAATACACGATACATGATACCAGTTTAGACACCCTGTTGGATTCACATTTTATCCACAGATTCAAAGGACAACAGAGAGAGAGGCACAGAGGGAGTGAGGGGGGGGGGGGCGGACAGGTAAAGACAGAAAAAGAAGACAAGATGGTAACAAAGAGACTTTAATATATCTTCCTTTTATTGGATTTATTGGGCTGTCTCTCAAAACACACTGAGACAGAGAGAGAGAGAGAGAGAGAGAGAGAGAGAGAGAGAGAGAGAGAGGTGAGATGAGGTGAGGTGAGGTGAGGTGAGGTGAGGTGAGGTGATTTGCCCTGGTACGTGATGGGTTACTCAAGTTCAAACTAAAGAAGAATAACTTGAGAGTTTGGTATTACTGTAAGAGATTATGCATACTCCTTTAACATGTGTCAAGCAATTACTACAGGAAATACATAAAGCATTCTGTTTCCATACTGACATTAGCATCTATGCATTGAGTATGGTATAATGGACAACACATTAATGCACATTAGGGGTAATGCAGCCATAATGTTAAATGGAGTTACACCTTGAAGTGCATTAACTTGTGACTACCAAACGCTGCGGAGTCCATTATCCCACTTATACCCCTGCTGCCACTGTTAAACGTGTTGCCTTGAGTTAAGTCCTCTGTCTCAAGGCTAAATAAAGACTCGAGAAATTAATACAAGAAGTAAAAGTTGAATCTTTTATAAAAAGTCTCAAGTTTTTTGACTCACACTTGAGTCAAGTCAGGTGACTTAAGCCCCACACACAATGTTGACACTGACACACACGCATGTACACACATTAAGCACACACAGACAAATGACTGTCAGGCTGGCCCTAAACATCTTCATGCCTTGTATAACGGACAGCTCTCCAAACGTCATTACAGCCAATCACACATAAATCTGCCAAATCCACCTCCCTCCCCCTCTCCCTCTCCTTCTCTCCCTCCATCCCTCCCTCCCTCCTCCCCCCACTCTCCTCTCCTCCACAACTCCGTCATCCTGCTGACATCAGCGCCCCGCTGGCCAACCCCGGCAGAATTCAGAGCTCTCACAGGTGCTCCCGCTATTTCCCTTCTCTCTCACTTTCTCTTACTCTCTCACTCTCCTCCTCCCTCTCTCAAACTCTCCTTCTCTCCCTCTCTCTCAGTGTCCCACTCTCTTTCTCTCTCTCTCTCTCCCTTGAAGTCTCTCTTTTTCCTGTGTGACTCTCTCATACTCTCTTGCTCTCTCTCTGTGTGTGTCCTTATTCTCTCTCTCTCTCTCTCTCTCTCTCTCTCTCTCTCTCTCTCTCTCCACTCTTCTTTGTGTCCTCCTCTTCCCCCCGTTCTCCTTCACCTGTCAGTGGGCAGGTGGTGGTAAATCAGGCCGATCGAAGTGTATTAGGTCTCTCTGAAGGCCTCGGGGGTGCGCTCCTCTCTGCCCAAACAGTGGATTACGGGAGATTAAACTGAGTACCCACACACACGGCCACGCCGATGCACGCACACACATATATATGCACACACACACACACACAAACACGCAAGCAGATACACAAACACACACACACACACTCTCACACACACACCTCTGGCTTTTGCTGACCCAGGATGTTACTGTCACGCACACCTTTTCTCTTCCCCCCTCTCTCTCTCTCTCTCTCTCTCTCTCTCTCTCTCTCTCTCTCTCTCTCTCTCAAACATACACAAACTCTCGCTCTCTCTCTCTCTCACCCACACACCCACACACACACTGACACTTCTGGAACACCACAGCAGCCAAGAACCAGCTGTCCAGCTGTCAAAGGTACAGTGACCCCAGGCAGAGCTCAGACCCAGTCGAAGGTCACTTCCTTGGCCTTTCTGAAATTATACTCTATCTCTCTCTCTCTCTCTCTCTCTCTCTCTCTCCCTCCCTCCCTCCCTCTCCTTATTGGTCTCCATACTTTGACTGTAGCTGAAAGTGCCCCACTCACAAATCTTATAAATAGCATTAATACCAGCTATGCCTGATGATGGTTGCGTATACTTCCTGTGTAAAGATCGATATCTAATTCCAAATCACTGACACTGAAAAAGGCTATTGATTGATAACAATTCACAGCTTGTAACGTAGCAGGGCGTGTGTTATTGTGTTGTGCTGTGCCGAGCTGGGCTCCGGCGAACCTGTTTTTGTTGGACGAGCCGCCTGTACGTGTTTTGAAAGGCGTAGGCATTCAGGTCACAGCGAGTCATCTATCATGGCTGGTCTGGGCATGAATCCCAGACATATACCACAGTGAGCGGGGGGAGCGCACGGCCCTCTGCTGCTCTAAGCCACCGCTGCTGCTGCTGCAACTTCACACTGATTCCCCTGATATTATCACAGCACAAATGACAAATCGGTGTGTATTTGTGTGCGTAATTATGTGAATTTGATCTGTGTGCTTGTGAGGTGGTGCTTTGGAGATTCTTGTGTGTGAGTGTGTGTGTGTGTGTGTGTCTGTGTGTGTGTGTGTGTGTGTGTGTGTGTCCGTGTGTGAGAGGTAGTAGTGAGACATACATTCTCCCATTTCCTTCCCTTCTTTAAAATGACTAGTTCAGGCCACTGTGGACAGTTTTACAGACTTTTGCCCTATAAGCACATGAACTCATAACCGGAGCTACTTCCCCAGTGTTTGAATTGTAGGCGTTTATTCTATGCACCTGGTCTGGTACGCGTGGTGTCTGTCAGACAACTTTCTACCGTCAGCCTGCTAGCTTCCGTCACAAGTTGTACTAACATCATAATGGCTTTCTTAAAAGATGCTTTCAATGCAAAATCACGTCTGGTTAGACAGCTCTCCATCACGGCAAGCGTGGCAAGCGAGCCGCTGCCTTCCGTTTTTTCGCCCAGAGCCGCGGTGCACACAGGGTTTCTTGTGGCATGTTTCTCGGGCCAGAGGAGAGTTGGGCAGCTGGGCGCTGGGTCAGTGCGGAGATCAAAGGGAGTTCCTGCCCCTGCGATCTGAGGCCAGTGCAGTGCCAGCGCGCATTGTTCCTCCGGAGCACAATGGACAAAGCAGCTTATTTATCTCAGTGCGCGGTGAGGTAGTTGTTTATGCTGAGAGACGTGTCGCATCTGTTATGAGAAGGGCCTGGGAGGCCCATGAGATGATGGGCTGAGGACCAAACACGGCCTGGGCCAAGCTAAACGCGGCACACAGACACATCTGTACTGTCAGTGTGTGTGTGTGTGTGTGTGTGTGTGTGTGTGAGAGAGAGAGAGACACAGAAAGAGAAGAAACAATGTGTGTTTATGTTTGTGTGTGTGTGTGTGTGAGAGAGAGAGAGTGAGAACCGTGTGAAACACGTATGTGTTACGGCTGTGCATCCTGTCTCGGTTTTTTGCACCTTGCCTATTACTGGCAACTACATCTGAAGGCATCAGTGAGGTCCACCTGGCCGAGGTTAAGAAGTGATGACTAGACAAGCTCCTTTGCCAGGACTGCTTGGGGACCTGCTGCTCTCGCCACCTCTCTGCCTAAGAGTTTGGGTTGGTCTGTGTCTTTTGTAGTCTAAATAGTTTCTTTGTGGCTTTTTATGACTGTATGTTAATACACATTAAAAGGTGTTGAGAGTAAAAGGTTGAGTTTTACTCGGGGTCAATGGCGGAGTGTAATCAGTGTGTGTGTGTGTGTGTGTGTGTGTGTGTGTGTGTTTATGTGCACAAAAGCGTACATATGTGTGTACATACTGTATGTGTGAGATTGGGAGAGAGAAAAAGAGAGAGAGGATGTGTGTGTGTGTGTGTGTGTGTGTGTGAGAGCGTATGTGTGTTCATGTAAGTAGCATGGTGTGATCCATAAAACATGGGATGAAGGTAGACATGGTACATGGTACTCAATTATTACTAATACTGACTCTAATATTGACTGTTGATTTGTGTCTTTCCTGCTATTTACTTTATTCCCTTATAATGCCCATGTGTTTTCTTTTTAAACGTTATCCTTGCACTGCTATAGTTTTTGGACTGTTGGACTTATTCACACTACCACCATGACACACACCCTCGTAGAGCACCTCACCATGCATACTGTACCACAGTCAGTTCCTGCCCTGTCTCATGCTTATACATCCCTAGTGCAATACGTTCATGTGGATTTAGTATATTTTGTTGTCCATAATATTCATGTAGATTTGTTATTTTATCATCCTGTTCATGCTGTATGTGTATGTTGTGTGTGATGTCTTTAAGCTACTGGGACCTTGAATTTCCCCTTGGGGATCAATAAAAGTATCTATCTATCTATCTATCTCTACCTGCTCCAGAGATGTGTGGACAACTCTGTGAGCTGTGCACACACAGAGGGACAGAATACAAATCCACCTATTGATTCCTTTTGCAATATTCTTACAGACACACAAATTACCACATCTCATAGGCAGACACACACACACACACACACACACACACACACACACACACACACACACACACACAGCTTGGCTGATGTTGCGGCAGGCAAACAATTCTTCACACAGCTCCCCACCGCAAGAGGCCATCGGTCTACCTCAACTTCCAATTGGCTGTTTATACCGTCACACACACATCCTCACACACATTTCCTGCTAAATCCCACTACACTGGAAGACAGGACCGCGTAGTATCAGTCTGTCTGCTTCACTGTGAGCACGGGAGGCTGTGGAAACGTAACGGTAACGTTGAGTTCACAGACTTGAAACCAGACTGAGGCGCCTCACTAAGGAAGGTGGGTGGATGATAACACACTTACTGTGAGACAACAATCACAGAAAAAATGGTGTGAGATGCTTCGGGAAGATAAGATAGTGCTGATACAATTGAGCACCAAGTTCAAAGCTAAATGAGAGGTCAGTATGACTAACAGGAAGTTGCAAATGGAACTCTCCTTGAAGTTGTATCTTAACTTGTCGGCTCGTTTGAACTCTGCGTGTTCTACCGAACTACCGAGTTTGAATTTCCAAGATGACTAAGGTCAATAACAGTAATAAGAGCCGTAGATGTGCCCTGTTTATTAGCAGTTCTGTTCGGAGTGGTTGTCATTAAATCAGTCGTAGAAACCAAAATGCCCAACATCTATCTGTCGCTATTTTGCTATGACATTTGTTTGCATAAAATACTGTGCATTGCTTCATTACAAACTGGCATTGCTATATCTGTTAACAAATGCTAAAAGACAACTGCTAACAAACTGTAGCATTTTGTTGTCATGACTTGTTGACAACTGGAACACAACCAGGTTGTGCTTTTTTACAAGGATGTAACATCATTCCGACAACTGCAAACACAGAATAAGTGTATTTGTGGTTTAGGAAAACCACTTCGCAACCGACTCGGGCAGACAAATAAAATGTGCCATTTCCACCAACTACAGAGGCACTGAGTGTAACCTGAAATGTCAGTGTGTTATTTGCTTTTCTATATCGACACTAGCATTATCCAATAATAATCATAAGATATACATCACATTTATCGGTTTATCGGTTTGATAAAAAAAAAAAAAAAGATACACAGTTGCATTCATTCATGAAGTCCATGTAATGAGAACACCTATGTGCTAATTCATGAAATGTTTTGGGTGAGACTGCAAAGAAATGCATTTATTTGCTTTGAACACCGGCGGGCAAACCAGGCGTGAATGCCATATGTTGCAGCAGTAGCAAAAGTGAAACTAAATTGCTATAAATACACGTGGGTTCATCCTCGGACTACAGTATGCTACACCATTCCACCAAGTTTCATGGAAATCAGGCCAGTAAAATGAAGTGCAATCCTGCACAGACAGATGGACAAACCAGACTGAAAACAATACGTTGCTGTATGCATTGTGCACCCTGAGTCGCAATGAACAATGCACCATATGTTTTACAATATCCAGTGATATGTATCTACAGTATATGTATTCTATGTGCCTATCTAACTATATGCACCAACATCAAAAGATATGGCTAATGCAAGCCTTACAAGTCATAGAGCTGTTAGATAAGAATGTGCATATGTAGGCACATGTGTCTTGTATGGATGTGTGGTCATATACAGCTATTCAGAGTCCCTCTCCAACACCATGCGTCTGCCTTTGATCAGTGCACAGTTTTCAGCCCTTGCTTTGAGCAAAGTCTGCAGAAAGCTGGGTTTATGACAGGCCCTGTGATGCATGGTAAATACTGCACATCACAGGACAGGAAATGTCTCGTTTCTCCACAGCTCTCCCCTCACACAGACACCTTATTGCTTCCCAATCAGTCGCGGTGGCTTGGTTCTGGCGGTTTACCCAGGTTGATGGTGTGATGTGGGTGAACCCAGAAAAAAAAATACCAAAAAAAAGAACAGAAGAGAGGCGTACAGTACATCAGGTGTTCCTCCCTCACTCTCTCTCGCTCTCTCTCTCTCACCCTCCTCCTCCCCTCAGTCTATTTTATTTTACGTTTTTTGATGTGCTTGCTTTCAGCTGTGCCACTTACGTGGCCTTTACACCTTTGAGTCCTATGCACCGCACTGTGCCAGTTCAAATATTCAGCGTTATTTTGCTAGGCACTTTAGCACCTTCGTGTTAAATACGCTATATTACCCGAAATGAACTTGAATAGACAATCGGTCTCGTCTGCAAAAGTGGCTGCTGGCCCACGGTGCAGAGGAGGCAGCTGTGGGAGGCAAGATGGCGGGCGGATGTCGGATGCAGCAGACGGGGCTCTGTGATCGACGGCGGCTGTGACGAGGCAGCGCTTTGATGTGGGCTGGCGGAGCGTGGAGCGCGTGTGTGTGTGTGCTGCTGTTACTCCGTTGCACCACGTTCGAAACCAGAATGGAGTCACTAGTCACTTTGAGAGAGACACAGAAAGATTTGAGGTTTTGAAAAAATGATACTTTTATTACAATGTACAGAGAACCGACAAACCCTGTAGAAACGTGAACCGTGGAAAGTCTAATAGTATGCAAAAAATTTGCATGATCTGTTCCTGTGTGGAACACTTAAGACTGAAAGTGTTTTTGCTTAGACTTAAAAAAAAAATAGCTTAAAGCGTGAAGTGTATTTCTTTAGATTGTTAGATGTTTTGTTTAAGATTTGTAAGTGTGTTTTGTTTAAATTAAATGCGTTTTGAACAAATATAAGTATGTAGTTTGAAAAAGCCATACTGATAGTACTGGGGCCGGTTTCCCGATAACGTTCACTCTTAGCGAGCTACGAAGACTCCAAAGGTATAACCAAAGTTGTTTACCTTTATAGTCGTGGTTCCCTAACTATCACTTATAGTCCAGGTGATATGTGAAAAAATCGTTCACTTTTTCATAAAAGCGTAAAACTTGGTACACTTGAGGCGTTTTCGCGATGGCTCCATCTCTGAAAATGTTCAGGGCCCCAAACTGTACAAGTGTACCAAGTTTCATGCCTTTATGAAAAAGTGAACGATTCACCTCAAATTTGGCACATATCATCTGGACTATTAGGAGTCTTCTTACGAAAAGCTCCTTACGTCCGACGTACAAGGCAGCAGACACAGAAATGTTCCTGTTAACATTTACACAGCATATTCTGAATAAACCAGTGGCGCACAGCAGAAGTACTATCTGCGTCATGATGTCTCAACGGTCTCTGTTCCCGAATTTCATTCATGACCACAAAATTGGTGAATATGGCTATTGTATTCTATGGCTAGTCTATTCTTCATCTGTCAGCAGCGCACACAAAACCTGCTAATTTGAGCATTACGATGATTTCACCCATTGATAAATTCCATGACATTTAAACTTTCAGGTTTCAATACAGAAATTGACTTCATCTTCACTAGAAAACTTTTTGCCACACTTTTTACCACATTTGTTATGTGCTACCAAAATTCCTTGCATGCACATGCGCAGACAGAATTGGCATTTTTTGGCTAATGTGTTTACAAGCCACAGTGCAAAGAGGTAAGTGCCAGGGGTGCTAGGGTTTTTAGTAAACGGAATATGAGCTTAATCGGGTTATGGCAGCGGGAACAAGGCGTTTACATGACTCACAGACGATCGGAATACTGTCATTATTCCGAATAAAACCGGAATATGGTGTGCATGGAAAGGTAGTCATTATGTGCAAAATACTTTGAAAAAAAAAAAAAAAAAATGGCAGAAATGCTCAAAACCAACAAGAGAGAGAGAGAGAGAAAGAAAGACGAAGAAAGAGAAATGAAGAAAGAGGGTTCAAAGAAGAGGAAGAGAATGGGAATAAGAGAGAGAGAGAGAGAGAGAGAGTGAGAGAGAGGGAGATCAGGCCACAGCTGGTGGCAGGGTGAGGTGGGGCCATGTGGGGAGTCCTAAGTGGCCTGGCGTGAGGCCGATGAAAGAAGAGAAAGAGTCTGCTGCGTTCTGAGCAAAAAGAACAAAAACACCAAAAATGCTTCTGCAATGAGGACACACACTAGATGGCCATTACGACTAAACAAGAGGAGCACTTTTCCCCCACTTCTAGCAGTGGAACAATATTTGAGTGTGGCTAGCGGGGTCCGTCTCCAGGCCCAAGAGCCATCTGGCGGGTCGGTCTCTCGCTGGGCTGCTGGGCTGCTAATGAGGGTTCTGACTGATGGCCTCGTCAGGCCCGGAACCCGTTCGCTCCCCGCTGATACTCCCCTCACTCCTCTCCTCTTTCTCTCTCTTCTTGACCAGTCCATTTCTCTACCCAGCGTTCTCTCTCCATCTTCCTCTCCCCCTCTTCCACCCCTTAAATACCTTCCTGTCTCTGCGTCTGTCCAGGCCCAGGCATCCACATTCTTGTTGGCTAGACAACCCAGCTGCCAGTGGGTGGAAAATTCCAGAATCAGAAAGTCACAAAGACATTTCTAATTTATTCTTCAGTCCCAACCCATACACTAAACTGCTTGGTTTCTTTTACCACCTCCAGCTGTGTGTGCTAGGCTAAGTAGCATCATTCAGGTGGCTGATTAAAACAAACAAACAAAAGAAAACATTTACACGCCTGCTGTTTAGGCCAAGGGTTTTCCATGCTGCAGGGGCTACAGATGTCTACATGGATGGAGGTTCTGGCTGTATGAGAAGATATGGAGGAAAATGATGGTCACCGTGGCAACCATGTGATCACCACATAGTCCCATGGCAACAGATGTCAGCATGGTCACATTTGGGCTGCACTGTCGAGATGTATTATGTGCTTCTGTCAGTGTCGGTGTCTCAAGGACACACACACACACACTCTCACACACACAAACACACACACACACAAATGCTCACCCACATACCCACACACTGTGACAGCCTGGGTCTCTAAGTGAACCAAACAGACAGACGCCACCGACAGACCGTAGCGCTCAGTCTTCGCTAAAACGCCGCGCACCACACCACACCTCACCTCACAAACAGAGATGACGCGAGCTGGAGCCGAAAGGCACCAAGAAAAACAAGCCGCTCTGGGCTGGTCCAGGCGCAGGGAGCGTGCATTCCTGTGGCCAGGGCATGATTAGCCACTGACTGGTGCCCATTCAGTGCAGTGACTGATCTCCGTCAGCAGTATCTCAAGGTTCTGCTTAAAGAGTCCCCTCTCTCTCTCTCTCTTTCTCTCTCTCTCTCTCTCTCTCTCTCTCTCTCTCTCTCTCTGTGAATGGCTTCAGCAGACCATGTGCTGGGAACCGAGGGAGGGGATGGGAGGGGGGGTGGGTGGGTGGGTTGGGGTGCTCTCCACATGATGTCATGGCCACAAAGACACTCTGCAGCTTTTCCATGTCCCGGGCACCAGCCGCTGTGGGTGCGGGAAGGACTCTGGCCCTGACAGGACAGCAGGCCTCGGAGACCAGAGGAGGGGGACAGAGAGGGACTATTACAGCCATCACTAGTTAGGAAACAAGACACTCACCAGCCTCAGTAGGCTGGACAGTGTTTACATTGGTGTGTGTGTGTGTGTGTGTGTATGTGTGTGTGGTGGTGTTGTGATTATGTATGTGACAGGGCACATGTGGGCGATGTGTGTTTGTGTGTGTGTGTGTGTGTGTGTGTGTGTGTGTGTGTGTGTGTGTGTGTGTGTGTGTGTGTGTGTGTGTGTGTGTGTGTGTGTGTGTGTGTGCGTGTGTGTGTGTCTGTGTGTCTGTGTGTGTGTGTGTGTGTGTGTCTGTGTGTGTGAGTGGTTCCCTGTGCGAGACAACACAGAGGCCAAGCTCCACTGCACAGGGAGAAACTCAGCAACCATGCCAAGGCCATGACCAGAGGCAGCAGTGTGAAGACAAATGGATACGGCACACCAGTACGTCTCTGCTTCAATGCGTGGTGTGTGTGTGTGTATGTGTGTGTGTGTGTGTGTGTGTGTACGCGCGCATGTATGTGCAAGTGTCTAAGTGTGTGCATGAGTGAGTCTCTGTGTACACATAACAATAAGCATTAGTTCAGAAAGGCCACAGGAAGTCAGGATACTTTCAGCCATCAGCTGACATGTAAGCTGATTCAGTAAGTCCAACCTCAGAGGGAGGAAGAAGAAGGTTCTTTGGAGGTTCCCCTTCCATTCCCGTTGCTTGCTTAGAGCGCTTCAAAGCAAAATAATTAATTGTGAGAAGCATACTCCTTCATGTTGTAATAAATTGCTATTTTTGTAGATGAAAGTGGTCCTGACTGAACTATATGTGTGAACATGTGTGGACATTTATGTGCATGTGTTTGTGTGTGTGTGTGTGTGTGTGTGTGTGTGTGTGTGTGTGGTTGAGGCGTTGCTGTGTTCCACAGAGAACACAGAACGGTCGCCTCCTCACTGCATTCAGTTTGGTCTGAATAGGTTTTTAGGTCATCCTTAAATACATTTGTTTTCCGTAACATCCAAATAATAATAATAATAGAAAAGAGTTGGTAGGTTGGTCATTTGTTCTACAGCACCACCAAACCAAGACATCATTTTGGACACGGCGGTCAGTGTTGCAGTGGAGGCTAAACGCCAGTACACGCCGTTTATCCACCTCTGAAATTTCAGAAATACAGTTGATCCACCTCTCAAAAGAGTTTATTCACCAAATTGCAACTTTTAACATTCAAATTCACACCGTATTATCTGCAATCTCAATATGTACACTCACCAACACTAACCCTAGGAACCATTTAATCCACTGGTATTGTTATAAACATTGGAAAATAACCTCCCCCACTATCAAACAGGTTCTGAGTGCCAAAAAATCCGTGCATTACTGTGATTCATGGTTTACCAACCTCTTATTTCACCACTACACCCCTGACGGTGGTGGCTAGGTGAGTGCACCTATCCAGACATATGCTGCTAGGTTCTCTCTTTTATGACAAAATTCAAGATTCTGCTTTGGTATGCTCGCAATGCTCTTCCTGTTTCTATTGGGTAAGGAGGTTTTGCGATGACAAACTCATTTTTATCATATTATTTTCTCTTTTTATTTATTTTGGTAAAGAGCAGACAAAGATGGGATCAAACTCAACTTGGGAGGTTTGAGACGAAAAACAATATTTCATTTCTACAGTTCAACAATATTTCAAAAGTTGGCGAGTCGGCAAAAAATAAAAAAATCAGTTCGGTTACAGCAAATGAGCATATTTTTAAGGATGGCCTCATCTAAATTTCTGCCTTCTGACTATGAAGAAGTGATGTGAGTATCTGTGCGCAATGAAAAAACAGTTAGATAATGTTGACCGTAAAATGAAGAGGATTCTTTGCGGTGTGGATTTCTTCGGCAGGTCTCGGTTTAATTTCCACTCACACTGTCACGCTAGTCAAACAACGGCGAGCCTCATTTAACGGCTGTAAAACCATTCTGAATGGCTGATTTCATGGTGGATCATTGTTTCATGAGGATGACTGTCCTGGTGGAGGGAGGACAAGGCCAAGGGACTACACACACACACACAGATGAATACACACAAGGTATACACACACACACACACACACACACACACACCATGCACACGCACACACACACACACACACACACACACACACACACACACACACACACACATAAAGCCAAATACACACACACAGGTATTTACCCAAACACACACACACATACACACACACAGGCACATGCGCACACACACACACACACACACACGCGCACATGCACACACATAGACACGTGCGCACGGGCACACAAACACACACACACACACACACACAGACACATTAAAGCCCTCTCCAAAGAGGCGAATCATTATGCTTGGCAAGCACAGACACAGCGAGCGAAGATTGAGACACTGCACATCTTTGAGCGGTGGAAAGCCGACAAGAAGAGAGCAAAGTGGAAGAGAAGAGAGGAGAGGAAAGGAGGGATGGAGCGAGGGAGGGGCGGAGGGCTAATCATAGGGAAAGATGACTTCATTTGTCAGTCTGCGTGCCAATCAAGCGTGTAAACTCCTGGTGGATCCGGAGCGGACGGCCGTGCCAACATCCCCGCAGTCAGCCGTTTGGCCCACCGGGAATACTGAATAGGCAGATTTCAAACGTAAGCCCGGTCAGTCGGCATTTCGCTCCACATTCATCAGCGGTCCCTCTAAAACACATTAAGGGTTTGAAGGGATTCAGTTTTTTTCCACTCGCTCTAATGCAGTACCGGCAAATAATTAAATGGGAGCTGGCGAATTGCAGTTCCCCCAGGGGTGAAGAGCACTTACCTTCCCCTTTCTCACTGAGACACACACGCATATCGCCCCCATGAATGCTCAATGTGTGAGCACAACACACACACACACATAAACACACACACACACACACATACACACACACACACACACACACACACACACACACACACACACACACACACCACACACACACACACACACACACACACACACACACACACACACACAC
>NC_084995.1:23224906-23237406 GCF_963854185.1 Sardina pilchardus | reverse complement strand
TGTGTGTGTGTGCGTGTGTGTGTGTTTGTGTGAGAGTGAGTGTGTCCGTGTGCGTGCTCGTAATATCTGTGGATATGACGTTGTCTGTTTGGACCCCAGATATGACTCAGACCTTTTAGTGTCAATCAGTGTTTGGGGCTGCTCACAGGCCTGACGTGAGGAACAAGGAAACTCAATTGTGGACTGTGTCCCGCCGCACTCCCTGCGGCACCGGTGAGGCTCCTCACGTAGCGCCACAGCACTCCGGCCAACACCTGTCCCCGCCGCCGCCGGCCCGCGCCCGGGCCGAGTCCGCGCCAGAGTCCGCCGCCGGGTGACGTCCGGATCGCTCGAAGCCAAGCGCTGCCCCGGAGAGACCTGCTCCTGCTTTTATCCAAATGCTCTTATCCAGCAGCAGGAGGCTGACTTGACAGGTACTGGAGCCGCAAACACTGTCCAGACCGAGCCGCTTTAGTGCTGTCATAACTTACAGTAGGACTGCAGTCCTCGGTTCTGGCAAGAGGTGGTTCTAATGAGACGGGTCCAACGTTTCCACCGGCTCAGTGGAATAGAATCAAAGTCTAATAACAGAATAGAATAACGGCCTATAGCAGGGGGAAAAGACTATAGTAGGCTCCACTGGCTTATCCAACAACAGGTGCTCTTTACATCATGAAGGTCACAGAATCCCGGCAGTGGCTGTTCACACCACGGATAAAAAAAAAAACAGCTAAGGCACTCACATGGTAAATGTGAGCTTATATTCTTCAGAACACTGGTAGACAAAAGACACGGACGACACGGCATCTTTACGTGAATAACAAATGTTTTGCTATTCGCTGAGATAGGTGTAGTTTAGGAGGAAATATTCCTCAACAACTCTGAGCATACAGTAATTTCCCGCATATAAGCCACATTGTATAAGCCGCAGGACAGTGTTTTATGCAAGTTAAAAGAAACAAAACCACATTAACACCATATTAACTGCCCCTCTGTATTAACCTCATAGCTGACGAAATTTAGCAAAATCAATGTATAAGCCGCGGTTAATAGTCGGGAAATTACGGGTAGTCGTTCAGCATGACAATTAACGTCTCCTTTGGAGTAGGCGGTGCTTTGGCAGGTTAAGTTAAGGAGTGGCGTTCGAGACTGGTGACCTTGTGGTGACCTTGGGGCATAGGGCTTTTTACATCTGCATGCATGCGTGTGCGTGCGTGAGTGTGTGAGTGAGTGCACACTAGCTACTATTATTCTGCTCAGTGGTCTGTGGCCATGTTGAACATCTCTCTCTCTCTCTCTCTCTCTCTCTCTCTCTATCTCTCTCTTTCTCTCTCTCTCTCTCTCCCTCTCTCTTTCTGAAGTTGTTGGATGGGGGTTGGGCTAGTCTCATTTCGCCCCACACTCTCACACCCTCCTGGTCCAATTACCCAGAGACTGTCTTAATTACTCATTCCCTCCTATAGCGCAGCACTCAGCCTCACAGCCCGTTAAATCTTACGCTTTTTGTTTCAACAAAAAAAGCCACGAAATGCCAAAGCAAATGAGCAACAAGACGTATGCGCTACAAAGATCCCGCAAAACATTACTTTCAGCGAAAAGGGGGGAATAAAAGGAGAGAAAAAAACATTGTGCAACAACAACATTTAGATCTACTAAGAGAGCAATTTTGCCATTACCATTTCTCAGAGCGTGCTTTTTCAGAGCGTGCGTTATGCATGTCTCTCCCCTGTGTGATGTCTGGAGAGGAGGCTGATGGAGCCTCTCTCCCTCTCTCCCCCTCTTCCTCCCTCTATCTATCCCCCTCTCTCTCTCTCTCTCTCTCCCTCTCTCCCCTTCTCTCTCTCTTCTTCCCTCTCTCACCACCCTTACCACCGCTGCCACTGCCGCTGCTTGCTGCTGAGGAGGGCTTTTGCGAGCCTGTTTTTCGCCCTGGGTTATTTTCTCATCGGAGGAATATAAAAAAAAAAGGCTGTGGGGAGTCATCACATGAAATTAGCACATCATAAACATTCCCTCTGTAGCCGGGGCTCACTCGCGCACTGCTGCTGCTGCTGCTGCTTCTAATGGTTAAGCTAAACTAGTCAATGGGGGAGAGTGGCAGTGAAAAACAACAACAACAACAACAAGCAAACAAACAAACTAAGAAGTGCGCTCTAAATGCACTCCGAGATACAGCATTCTGCCTAACAAACGCGCTCTAAATGCACTCCGAGATACAGCATTCTGCCTAACAAACGCGCTCTAAATGCACTCCGAGATACAGCATTCTGCCTAACAAACGCGCTCTAAATGCACTCCGAGATACAGCATTCCCACTAACAAACGCGCTCTAAATGCACTCCGAGATACAGCATTCCCACTAACAAACGCGCTCTAAATGCACTCCGAGATACAGCATTCCCACTAACAAACGCGCTCTAAATGCACTCTGAGATACAGCATTCCCACTAACAAACGCGCTCTAAATGCACTCCGAGATACAGCATTCCCACTAACAAACGCGCTCTAAATGCACTCTGAGATACAGCATTCCCACTAACAAGCACTTAGCACACTCTAAATGTACTCCAAGATACAGCATTCCCACTCTTTGAGATACAGTACATCTAAAGGATACAGTATGTGTGTGCTATAAGTGGGTTGGAGTTTTTAACAGAAACTTTATCGATCAATATGCTTCTCTGAGGCCTGGCCTATTACAACTACTGTGCAAAGATATGCTCAATGTAAAAACAAAATGTTCTTCTTTTAGTCGGCCCCTTACAATCGGTATCAAAGCGACTTTTTGTTAATCCCCAATTTGGTTAAGCTCAGGAAAAATGCAACCCTAAACTAAACACACAAGGTTAGCCCAGTCATCATCCATAATTGACCTGGGAAAATCCCTGACTCTGCGGCCCGCCTCCAGACAATAGCGTGCCCCGGCGAACAGTCCGCCACGAGCGCACTTGTCTCAGTCGAGTACGCTTAACGATGACGAAGATAAAGTCGGAAATAAAAGTTTAATTCATTAATGAGTCTTATCTTGGCCCGGGCCCCTCCGGGAGCACAGCACACGGCGGAGCTTCTACCGGCTCCGTTATGTGCCCGAGCACTATCGGTTATTAAGTACAATAGCGCACAGCGCTGCCTATGGCTACACTGCAGAGGCATATGCTCGTTTTGCGCTGACTAATTAGCTGCTTTAGCAGCCACAATGCCACTGGTGGCAAGGCAAACTCTGCATAATGTTCGCAGAAAGAGGGGGGGGGGGAGCGGGGGAGTCACATTTCTGTTAAAGACGGAGAAACAGAGAGAATATAAAAAAAAGAATGTGAGAAAGAGAGGGGAAGGAAGAGAGCACAAGTTTGTGTGTCAGATAGAAGGGAGCGAGCATTATGCGTATGTGTTAGAAAGAGGACTGAGAGATAACTGCAGAGTGTATGTGTCTGTGTGTGTGTGTGTGTGATTGTGTGTGTTAGAGAGAGAAAGCGGGGGCAAATGAGCATTTTCTGCACGGCTGGATGAGAGCGGGCCACATTACCCATCATTCCTGCAAACCATCACGCCAGCGTGCACCTGCACCGGCTCCTGCCATCTGTCAGCCCAAGCGGCCCTTCTGAAGATCATTACGCCCACAAACAACCCTATCGTGGCAAACACCGTCAAGACCAAACAAAAACAATAAAACCCCCAGACACAACATACAGTACCTCTCCAAACCTTAAAGACTCAAAAATAGCACAAATGATTGAAGCGCCTCAATTAAATCGTTCTTTCGGCAAGTCGTTACTGGAGTCGATCATTAACGAGCACCGCAACGCGTGAAAAAAACCTCCGCCACCGACGGTGCAGCGGCTCAGCCAAACAGCCCCGGGCACATTCATGGCTCCAGCACGCGGTAAACACCAGGAGCTGGTTTCACCGGAGGGGAGACCGACGGCAAGACTACGCCTGTTCCCACAAGACAGACACCCTCGTCGTAGACAGATCACCCCTTTTGTGTTTGTGTTTATGTCGCTCCGCAGATGCTTTTGTTCAAAGTGATTTACAACAACAGCAATAAACATTACAATGTCAATAAAAACAATAGCTTAAGGTACATAATTGTTCTTTGAAGCTGCTTCCCTTAGCTCAGCTCATGTGCACGGGCATGTCCTGCGAGTCAACACAGACGTACAGTACAGTACAGCAGGGCCGGACACAAAGACACGCCGTGTTTATTTATCTGGTACCAGGAAACGCTTTAAGATGTCTGCAATTTGATACGGACTGCTGAATATGCCGGAGAGTGTCCTTCAGAATGAACACAGGGTCCAAACATGACGCTAATGCAGCTCGGCTCGCTGGAGTGGAGTAGACAATCCACCTTTACCACCTTTACCTTTTTTCACCTTTACTCTTTTGTGTGTGTGTGTGTGTGTGTGTGTGTGTGTGTGTGTGTGTGTGTGTGTGTGTGTGTCTGTCTGTCTGTCTGTGTGTGTGTGTGTGTGTGTGTGTGTGTGTGTATATATGTGTGTGTATGTGTGTTGGCGCGGTGTCTATCTTTGTCTGTGTTATAACAGGGGACAAGAGAGCACACTGTGGGGATGGAGGAGAGAGAGTGAGATAGGGAGAAAATACAGAGAAGAGAGAGCGTGTGTGTGAATCCAATGAAGAGAGTGGCAAGAGAGAGAGAGAGAGAGAGAGAGAGAGAGAATAAAGAGGTAGAGGAGGGCCCTAGGGTGGATAAACAGACAGAGAGGAAAGAAAGCAAGTAGAATGAAGAGGTAGTGCAAAGAGAGACACAGGGAGAGAGAGACAGAGAGAAAGAGAGAGAGAGAGGGATAGAGAAAGAGAGAGAGAGAGAGAGACGTGGTCAGTCCAGTGGCCGAGTGCACTCATAGTGTGGCAATAATAGCACACAGTCAGCATGTTTCTGCCAGAGGACGTCAGACAACACACAGAGCCACGCATCCATCACTGTCACTGCCCCCCCTCTCGTTCTCTCTCTCTCTCTCTCTCTCTCTCTCTCTCTCTCTCTCTCTCATTCTCTCGTTCTCTCCCTCTCTCAGCAGCCTTTTTTTAGAGCTGGCAAAACATGAGTTAACTTCCCATCCATCACCCGCCTGTCAGGCCTTTCAAGTCCCAGCCTCTCTCATCATCCAGAGAGAGATCTGGAAATTATGGATGAAACTGGGTAATGACTGAAAAAAAAAAAAAAATGAAAAGAAAAAAGCGCTTCCTTTAATGTCACAGAGGCGCATGCCTTCCCCCGTGTTGGATCAGGGCCAAACCACCCAAAGATAGACACGAGAGGGGGGTCAGGGTTGGGGTGGAGTCGGGCGGGGTTAAGTGGAGATGATGACTATGTGTCCATGATCCCCCCCTGGAGTGGCTGTCCACACGCAGTAGGCCGGAGGTCATTCAAATGCGGCCGGACGGCAGAGAACAAATTGACGGTAAGTGGACTGGTCATGTTCACTATGTGAAGTAATGGACACTGTTACAGCCAAAGACACACATACTGTACTGTAGAGATGAGAGAGAGGGAGAGAGACACAGAGAAGGAGGGATACATAGAGACAGAGTGAGAGAGAGGGGGAGAGAGATGGGCAGAGAGAAAGAGAGAGAGAGGGGGAGCTGCAAACAGTGAGACTATGGTGCAGGAAAGACGTTTAGAGTCGGAGAACAACAACACACAAACAAAACGCCCCCACACACAAACACACACAAACAAACACACACACACACACACACACACACATTCCCATGCACCCACACTCGAACATGGGGGACTTTTTTTTTGTTTAAGCTGATAACCCCACAAAGGTGCAGCGCAGCTGTTTCTCTTGGCAGCCGCGGAACATTCCGGGCCCGGGATGGGGTGGAGGGTGTGTGTGTGTGTGTGTGTGTGTGTGGACGAGGCCACGCCCGGCCCAGCCTGGGCAGGGACGGGAAGGGACGGGACCGGGCTGCGCAGGATATGGCCAGCTAGCCCCAGGATTATTCCGGATTCCCCAAATCCCATCCGAGCCCTCCGCCCACTCACGCACCTGCCTTTCAAGTGTGCGTCGGCAGGCCAAGCAGGGCCCGGCACGGAGAGGGGCAGCGGGAGGATTTGCCCGACCGGCCGGGCGAGCGAGCGAGGAGAGAGGAGAGGCCCCTCGGGCTCCGCGCTGGCCCCCGCGACCCCTGGCAGGGCCTGCTGACCAGATGGGGCGTCTCTGGGTGCGGATATTACCAGCAAGCCTTGTAATTTCCCCTCTCCTCCTTTCATCTGGGGCTCAGAGGGGAACAGACAGACAGACAGACAGAGAGACAGGCAGACAGGCAGACAGACTGACGGATGGACAGACAGACAGACAGATGTGTTGCAGGGACAGACGGGCCTGTTGGGCAGCTGGGGTGTGTCCCTGTTGCAGTAGACGTGCAGTAGCTCTTTGCTCTCCGCGCTTACTCAAACAGAACGCCATGGTTCAGCTAATATTCAGCTGCATATTCCACCATGCTAACAGGTCTGTCTGCACACACACACACACACACACACACACACACACACACACACACACACACACACACACACACACACACACACACACACACACAAATACACACAGAGAAAAGGCCTGTTACTTCTCAGCTCTTCACCTTGACATCTCTATAATTCTGCATACACACCCACATACACAGTCACTCACACACACTCGCCAAGTGGAGTGGTGACTGGTGAACCAAAAAAAACACGGCGAGATGTCAGCAGTTCTGCCCTGGCCACACAACCTCTCCAGATGTCCACATCATGGCGACGGCATGGTTTCTGAGCGGTGTGCTTAGACGCCGAGTTGTTTTTGGGTGCCTGTTCAGCAAAATCTTTCATCCCTCAACCAACACACACCCCAACAGCTGGCCTCTGGCTCCGCAGTGCACTTGGGCCCATGTTTGGGCTCAGGGTCCGGCCCAGATCCTGTCCGACGCAGTCTCGACAGCCCTTAAAATCGCCCGAGCGCTCTCTGAGGAGAACATTAACACTAACTATGTTGGCGGTCAGGGGGTCAGAGCACCGTACAACGCTTTTATTGCTCCTCCCTTCCTTCCGCAGCCGCATCTTAAACTTTTTATATATTCGCCGTTTTTTTTTTTTTTCTTCTTCTTCCCTTTTTCTTTTTACGGCGGGGAGGGACGGCCCCATTAGTCCGCTGGGAGTCCTTCCTGGTGAGCCGCAGAGCCTTTGTGTTTTAACAGCTAATGAAAGCCGAGCTGAGGTCTGTAACAAGGTAGGCCGACGACGAGCGCGGGGAGGGAGACGGAGTGTAAGAACAACTTTTGGTTCATTAACGTGTGAGGGGAGAAAGAGAGAGAGAGAGAGAGAAAGAGCTTATTAAAGGGGGTGGTTTTGCTCTCTCTTGTTCAAACTAACACACTGCTATTCTGCTCTTTCAATCCAAACATATGTCGAAACAAAGACTCAAAAAGACAGAACAAGCTTGTGGAAAAAAAGGTTGGTTATTTCAATACACAGAGCATTTGTTTTGGAAAAGAATGAGACTTTAATTAATGACTCAAGGTGAGTCATTGTGCAACTGCTTCTGTGGTGTGTGGGCAAACACTCAGAGATGTCTGTGTGTGTGTGTGTGTGTGTGTGTGTGTGTGTGTGTGTGCGCACGTGCATTTCTGCATATTATCATATTATCATCAACATACATGCACAGACACATGCACACAATTAAGATGTGTATATTAAATAGACACAGAAATATCTTTCAGAGGTATACACACACACACACGTACAAATACACACACACACACACACACACACACACACACACACACACACACACACACACACACACACACACACACACACACACACACACACACACACACACACACACACACACACACACACACACACACACACACACACACACACACACACACACACACGCACACACACACATCTCACATCACAGCAGGTTGTCCTGACACTGCTGAAGAGAGTACGTGTGCAATGAGGAAGATTCCGAGTCACTCATTTATCGAGTGTGCACACCTGTGGCTAAGGTGTTCTAAGACGCTGTTCTATCACCACACTGTCACTGCGCCAAATGGTCAGGAGCCAAATGACCTGTCATCTCCAGCCTGCCACCTCCTTCTACCCCTTTCCCCTCCTTTCTGGCTTTGACTAGTCCTTATAATGACCACACTCTAATCCTCTTGTAATAGAATTGACTGATGCAGTAGCAATTCCTAGCTACTGTAAGCTCTCCTCTGCACTGTGGCTTGAATGTTGAATGCTGTAAGTCGCTTTGGATAATAGTGTCTGCTACATGAATGAATGCTAATGTAAATTGTAAATATTTCCCAAGGTGTGCTTTCCATTTCTTTCTTATTTATTTTTTTAAATCTAAGAACAAGCTCACAGGCCACTGAACTGATGCAAGGATGAAAAGGGCTGAATCAAAGAGACGTGCTGAATACTGGTTCAATTGCTTAGTTTAACCCAGGGCCAAGGCCCATTCTCTGTGGGGTTAATTTGAAAAGACTTTTTCTTCTCATCCATTTCGTCCGTACAAGGATAACGGCTATTCAGCCTGACAGACTGACATTGCAGCGAGCTCAGGCAAGGCAAAGCACCTCCTGTAGCTTAACCACTACATGTGTCCATCCAGCACGCCGCACTTGAATAGTGGGAATTGAAACAGGAAATGTTTTGTTGCTTGACATGCACCTAATTAAATTAGAATTATTGACCGGGGTGATTGTGGGCGTGAGGGAAGGGGGTGTGTATGGGGGGGGGGGGGGGGGGTTGGGGGGTGTAGAATGGGTGGGGTAAGGGGGTGTGAAGTTTATTGAGATGGGTTTGAGACAAGCGATACAAATCAATGCCTACTTCCCCGGGACGCATCAAACAGGAGTGATGAGGCCACAGCCTCGCCCAAGTATCCTGCCAATAAAACAGCCATGGCAACCCAGCGCCTTCACAAACAAAGCCGGCATTCCTGTCGAACTGAGGACGACGGTGTGATGATGAAGCGATAATTAAGCGATCTGTGATCTCTAGGCTCCTGCATCTGCGAAAGAATCTGCAGATGAGTTGATGAAACATGAGATGAACATTCAAAATGCATGAACAGGACAGGATTAAGCGAATTCTGCTTTAAATGTTCATGCCACATGCAAAGTAATAGACAGCTTCTGTGCTCAACTTGCACAGATTGACAGCGCACATCATTGATGTTTTCATTGACATTATGGATTCCAGGAAGATCCAATTATTACTGCTGCCTTTCAGGTATGCCAAAGATCTTTGAGCGTGTCATTGACTTAGGTGGCAAGATCATTAGCCGTGTACCCACTCTAGTCTTTACTGCAGCGTTCTCCTTAGAGAAAAGTAACACTTTGCAAAAAACTCCAAGGTCTGTGCTCTCAAAGCCTCATAGAGTAAAAACCAAAGGATGATGGATGAACATGTTCCATAGAAAAGAAAAGGGAAAAGGGACTAACTAGCAACGCCTCCACATGCATCAACTTTGCAAAGGAGCGGCAAAGGATGTGTTTGATGGTTTTAAATTGCATCTGTGGCACCCAAAGCGATTATGTGTACGATTGCTTCTCTGCGCAGGAAAAAAGAATGAAGCCCTATAAATGCCTGGCCCTGGAGGTAGGGAGTGTTAAGCAGCTGCACCAGAAAAGAGGTGATTCACCGGCTCTTAGCGTGTCCCTTTTGTTAAATCTATCACCAACGCGCACTTCAATGACTCATGTTACAAAACTAACAGTACAAGGCCAAGTTAAGAAAGAGAGAGAGAGGGAGGGAGAGAGAGAGAGAGAGAGAGAGAGAGAGAGAGAGAGAGAGAGAAAAACAAGAACTGTGATCTGAGCTGATTTTTCGGCTTGGTTTGTGATATACTGTTATGGTTGGGGGCTTGCTGCGTGCCTCTGATCTTCTGGCAATTGGTTCTTTGATCAGGTGCTCCTGAAGGTTAAGATATGTATGCGTCGTCACTCCTCTGGGGAGGGGTCAAAGGTCGCAAATGTCTTCACTGCAGGTAAGTGTCTTATTTCAGTGCAATGACACGTTTACGACGGCCAGTGAAAATGGATTCTCCCTGTGTGTGCTTACGGCGCTGACCTCAGCCGTATGGCAAACACAATCCCTGAGCGGTGTGTGACCGTCGCCGCAGCTGCCGAGGATTTCATGCCGTCGTTCCACCCGTCCAGCACACCCCGCAGTCCATCTCCGCATGCCGCCGTGAGCCTGTCTGTTACAATTTCAGCATGGGGCTATAAAAGTGTGTTTTTTACTGCTCATGTCGGTGACGGGAGAGCGCTGGGGCAACACAGGGGGAACTCAATGGAGGCATTAGGAGGCCCTCTCCGGCTTTCATTTCTCTTTCTCACCCTCTGTGGTGTTCTGAACAGTGTGTGCCAGATCATATCCCCATAATACTACGCTCGACAATCTCCGTAGCCGCCGACGAGGAAATGATGTCATGATAATTCGGCGTTCTTTCATACTGACACGCTTTTTTACGGCTTCTTAGTCTTTTTTCCGCCCCTGCGCAACTGACACAAGGGAGGCATTCAAAGCACCAAAGTGTCGGGGAAATGGCGCTCTTCTGGGGCATCAATCGGGCGTTCAGAAGCGCCCCTTTGGCTGAGTTGCATTTCCAATCCTGAGTTTCCTGTCATGTCAAAGGGCTGTCGCTTAGCGCTGGTGCAACTGTTTTTCATCGGTTACACTTCTTAGAGAACTGAAAGACTTGCTCAATCAGGTGCACTGTAGATTTCCAATGAACCCTCCTGCAGGAGGAAAAGAAACCTACTGTACCACAGCAGATGTGGGAAGTGATTTAAAGAGAGTCTTTTGTTTACGGTGTTCAGTTTGACTTACTCACAATATCAAAGCACTGTTCAAACATTCTCGGCAATAGCAACTTGTTGACTTAAAGGGAAAGTGTGCAATTCTGGAACAAAGATGTTACTGTAATGCGCAAATTCAATAGTCACTCACTTCCGTGCACCTGAAGCAACACGAGGATAGGTTGGGAATGTCTCCAATCTACAGAGCTAAGACAGTGTGATGCTGAATATTTACGGAACCAATGCACAGAACAGACAGTTCAAAATTCTGTGAGGAGTCATTTGCTCAATTTCAGAAGAGTTTTGGATTAGAATGGCGTTCCTGGAAATTACAGTAGTTTGCGTCTAATGTGAATCATCCTATTATTATTAAACAGCTTTTTATCAGAGTGGTTTAAGAGTGTATGTGTTTCGCCCTGGAGATACTGCTGTCCTGCTAGCCCTGCAAGTGTGACTGAGCCTAGACAGGAGCAGTGTGCCATCGATCAGATGAAAATAGGTGACAGGGAGTGACAACAGGTATTTGACATTTCCCAAGGGGCCATGCTTTCTATTGGCACTGCTATATACTGTCTAACAGCAGGCAACACCTGCCTGGAAATCTAGAGAGGAGGAGGTGAAGTAGACTTAGAAAAAAGAACATAAACAAAGATGAGATTTCCCCTCACTTCTTCCAGAGGGACGACGGAAAAAAAGCCCACTAAGGTCATGATCTGACAGCGCTGTGTGGTTAGAAGAAGTGCAGCTATTGTGGAGGCAAAATAAGTAAACAAGCAGGGTTTAAAATGGAAAAGGTGACATACCACAATGACTGCGAGGGAAATGCCAAACCCTGTAGTGGCCTGTGTAAACAGTCTTTTCAGGCATGCAGTGTGGACACAACCACACTAGAATTGGCTTTGGAATCAGCCCTTAGTAAACTCATGTCTGTCCGGAGGAACACAATGTCAGACACAAGGCTGGCTTTGCCAGGAGAATTCTCCGTTCGGCTCAGGAATCCTCTTCATCTTCAGGCTCTGTTCAATCAACTGGTTCCAAACATACTCCTTCATTGCCAGCGCCCATTCTCAACTTGTTTTTGCTCAACTCAAGCAAAGCAAATGATGAAAAGGGAAAAGTGGGGGAAAAAAAACACTCTTTCAGCCTGATTCTCAAACACAGGCCTCTTTTTCTGCAGTTGCCACGTTAACCCGTGTTGCTAAGAGACCCCCATAAAGCACGCCCTGACACAGCCCATCTGTATTCTGGACACATGGTGATCCTGGAAGGAGTCTTTGGCCCCAGATTCCTGGCCCCAGGTTGCCTGTGAACGAACGGGATGTTTTGTCCCCAAGAGATGCCGGGCATGGGGAGACTTCAGTACCACAAGCACTGTTTTTCAGAGAGAGAGAGAGAGGGAGAGGAAGAGAGAGAGAGAGAAGAAAAGAAAGGGGGATGACATGGGAAGGAGGGCACAAACTGGCCACCCTCCTTCCCCTTGGGCTCGCAGTCCATTAGATGAAGCCATAAACAAAACAGGGACATGGCGATTGATAGGCCATAATGAGCTGTCCAAAATGGCTTCCGAATTTCTTTGGGGGCCACAAGGAGGGAAATATATAGGCTTGCTGCATGAAGACAGAATAAAGGGAAGATTGGTGGCCAGTACATCACCAGAACAACGGGACTGCTCAGAGTGATGGGTGGCTAGGAACCGT
>NC_084995.1:23209906-23214906 GCF_963854185.1 Sardina pilchardus | reverse complement strand
CTTCACTCCCGTCTGTTCATGAGGCCTAGCAGAAAGCCACATGCGGCAAGGCATGGCAAAATCGAAGCCTTTCTCAAGGCCTGTTAACGAAAAGAGTGTGTGTACATAAGTTGATTGGGTGAGTGTGCACTTTGAGACAGTGTTGCTCTGTCACAACTGCGTTCACCTCCAACAGCGGTCGGCATGATCCTGCTCATTAGTCACGGAGACGTGGCCCACTTGGGACTACGTTTCTAAGAAAAATAGAAAATAAAACATTCACATACTTCTCCAGCTTGTTTATCTTCCATAAAATAAATAAAACATGACAATGTCTTAACTACTGTGAGTTTCCAGAGAAGCATAACTAGCATATTTAACTGCTGCGCGTTTCCAAAGAAGCATATCTAGTGTCAGCTGGATATTTATTATTATGGTTACCATGACTGTGACTGAAAATAATGTGCCTTCCAAAGGGGGTTAAGGTTCCCCTATAGTTAGGATTACATAGTTAGCATCGATGTTCAGAATGTTGTGCCACTGTGAAAAATACTGTTATAGTATTTAAGTCTTGGAATCGTGTGTGTCATCATGTGAACCTGATCATGCCTTAAAGGCCTCTGACTAAAAGTTTACAAATGCAAGATTTATGTTGTTTCGACAGCGATGATGATTGATGATGATTATGATGATGATGATGATGATGATGTTTCTTCTTCTTCTTACTATCATCATTACGCTATTTACAACATACTTTAACATGCATTATTTAAGACATGTGGATACAGTTATAAAGAAATATGACCTTGAACATATGGACCAATATATTTTAGTCTACAGAACATCTGCATGTGCTGACATATAAAATTTTGATCGAGTGAAACTGTGGCATGTTTATGGAGGACCGAGACGCACGAGAATTCAAGGAATTGCAGTAAAACTGTCGAAAAGTGGTCTCAGTATAACACTGAAGGTCAAGTGTTCTATGGAAAGCCATTAGGAAACAAGACTGTGAGCCATGGTGATCTGTCTTTTCCTGCTGTAGGCTTACGCTCATCAAAGACATGTTTCATTTGTGACGTCTAAAATCATCTGACATCCAGCTTGACTGTTGCTACATGTCGTACAAAACAGTTACATTTTGTCAGTCATCACCATATCTTCAACTGTCATATCAAATGCCATATTCTCAAGGATTCTCAATGAATTAGACCGACTATTGTACCAATAAAGGGGGCTATCAGGGGAGGAAAGAACAGGGCTTGGGATTTTGAGCCTGCTGCCAGAACTTTAGGTTAACACATCTCTTCTCTTGGAGTTTCCATGGTAATATGAAAGGATGTGATTAAGGCATAATGGTGCCTAACATAAGTGAGGAGGAGGAGTGTGGGACCAGCAAGTGTTAGCAAGTACAATTATTTTTGTGTCTGAATTTCTATTTCAAGGTTTTTACAGGCGTGAGTGAGAGGCTTTTTGTGATGGTGTGCATATGAACACTTGACCCCCAGCACATGGTCAGTATGTAGTCCAGTGATGAAATAGAATAAAACAATACTGATTTTCAATGTGTGATTGTGTGTGTGTGTGTGTGTGTGTGTGTGTGTGTGTGTGTGTGTGTGTGTGTGTGTGTATGTGGGAGTTTGGTGCTTATAGTGATATCCAGGGTCAAATCAGGCATTTATTCTCATAACGTTTCCAATGTAGTGCAATTCCTTAAAAGCATGCAATCTATTCCCCCTTCTTTTCCCTGGACATTCCTCGCTGAGCACGAAACGTCCCGCTGGAATGCGCTAGATTAAATTCCTCCTGGTCCTCTGTATCCTATTCACGGCAAATCCCGTGTTGCTACGGGCGACAGAGCCACTCTCCCGAGCAGGCAAGGCATTCGGAGGGAGAATTTTGGAGTGCGTGTGTGTGTGTCCGTGTGTGTGTGCGTGTGTGTGTATGTGAGTGTGTATATATCTGAGGAGGTGTGTTGGGGGAGTGATGGACTCTAGTTATTAGTGTTAGGCTTGTCTGTAGGAGTCACAATGAGCAGGCCTGTTTTATAAGAGTCAGGAGGACAAGCACAATATTATGAGCAGGCTCAAGGGGCTCCAGGTTGGTGGACTGAGCCTGGAATGCCACAGTAGGAGAGAGTATTATTAGGCAGGGAGGCAATAACACAATGGCTCACCCGCAGAGCTGTCAGAACTGGATGAAGACATCCTGAGGCCACATAGGGTCATGCATGTGTGTGTGTGAGTTTAAGGCTATCTGTGAGTGTGTGTGTGTGTGTGTGTGTGTGTGTGTGTGTGTGAGGGCAGATGTGATAGACAAGTGGGCAGACCGTGAGAAAGACAGAAGGACAGGGACCCTAAGAGAGAAAGAGTTGCCCCAATTGCCCCCCTTGACCTTGTAAGGCCATCAATGGAGCAGGAATGGGAGCAAAAACCAAATTATTATCTTTCATTCTCTCTATCTCTCATCTATCTCTCTCTTTCTCTCTTACACACACACACACACACACACACACTCAGAGGAAATGTCACCGTAAGCGCGAGGCGTCCAGGGCGGGCGGGCGGTCCGCGGCCGGCGCCACCTCATCAGCAGCAGTCTAAGCAGTCTGGGACACTGAGGCGCGCCAGCCGGCCAGGAGCACAACAAAGAGCAGGGGACAGAGGAAAGAATGACAGCACCCATTCCACATAGCCTCCTAATGTCCCCTCGTTTACTGCTCTCTCTCTCTCTCCCTCTCGCTCTGTCTCTCTCTCTCTCTCTCTCTCTCTCTCTTGCTCTCTCACTCTCTCTCGAAATGTCTACCTCACCCTCTTAAATTCAATTTCATTCAAATGAGCTTTATTGGCATGACAATAACTTAACTTTGCATTGCCAAAGCATTACTGATTATACAGGTAGCCGGTCTCTCTCTCTCTCTCTCTCTCTTTCTCTGTCTGTCTCAAGGTCATTGTTCAGGGCATTCACACTCCAGTCCCAACACAGAAAGAGAGAGAAATATGGAGATATGAAGAGAGAGAGAGAGAGAGAGAGAGAGAGAGAGAGAGATGGAGACATAGCTCTTTTCCACAGACAGAGATCCAGCTTCGTGCTGGTTCACAATCCAGATGTTGAACCGTTTGAAGCATTTCGACCAAAATAAATCGGTTCAGAGCTGCAACCAAAAAAAATAGTTGTCTTTTCCTGTGAACCGGAGTGGGTGTGTCATTCTACAGTTCAGAGAGGAAATGGAACGCAACTGGCACTGCAGGATCAAAGCATGAGTTTTCTCTCCTTAGCAACCACTGCCACGAGTAAACAAGACTAGCTAAGTAGCCCATCATACAGATAACGCTAACTAGCATTACACAGCAAATTAAGTCATATTTCCACTGTTTTGATGGGACCACTGTCACATAATCATCTCCTGTTTATGCACGTAACACCTTCTCTGGATGATGCATCCTGGGTACCACTCAAAACTGGTGAGAATGCCAGCTGGTTCACTCGGAACCAGTTCGAGAGCCCGTTCTCCATTGGTCGAAAAGTGCCCACGGAGGCAAAACTGGCGCTTTTGGAGTCATCATCGGCAACACATGGAATCAGATTTTCCGAGGATGCAGAAAGGCCCAGTCAGCCTCTCAGATAGCAATGAAATGTCACGCTGCTGCTCTGGATTAATACTGTATAATATAATGCCCAGGCAAGTCACCGGGGTCCTGTTAATACCAAGCAAACATGCGCCTGTGGGCCGCGGCCAGAGAGCTCTGTGTAATGCGGCCGCTCAGTCATAATGCTGCCTCGTCCCCTGCCAAAACCACAACAATTAATTTCTGCAGGAGCTTGATTAGGAGCAAGGCATGGGATAGCTAACAGCTCAGTAGGAGTGTGTGTGTGTGTGTGTGTGTGTGTGTGTGTGTGTGTGTGTGTGTGTGTGTGTGTGACTAAGTGTATGTGTGTGTGTGTGTGTGTGTGTGTGTGTGTGTGTGTGTGTGTGTGTGTGTGTGTGAGTGTGTGAGTGAGTGTGTGTGTGTGTGTGTGTGTGTGACTAAGTGTATGTGTGTGTGTGTGTGTGTGTGTCTGTCTTTCTCTGTGTGTCTACCACCGCCATCTGAGTTTTTGTGTGCGTCTGTATAGAACGGAGTGGAGAAAGCTGTGTCTGACCCTGTTTTCAACTCTGCTTGAGCTGTGGAGTATGAAAGAGAGGGAGAGAGAGAGAGAGAGAGAGAGAAAGAAAGAAAGAAAGAAAGAGAAAGAAACACATCATAAGCAGAGCTTGTGAAACCTAATCAACACTTGAAAGTGTACGGCCCCAACCCGTCCTGTTTTCGCCGCCGTGCTGTAAGTGTGCGTTACAGCTCCTGCCGCACGGGCTCCCACAACACTGAGTCATGCAGGGCGAGGCGCACTCGAACACTCCGCACCAGAGCTCCATTAAGCTCTGAAGGCCATCTGCTGTTGACATCAAGAGAGAGCGATGCCTTCAGTGGGCATTTTGGGGGTGTTGGTGTTGGTGTTGTTGTTGTTGTGCTTGTTGTTGTTGTTGTTGTCATCATCACTGTTCCTGTTCCATTTCAAATGGGTTATGCCAAGCTGAGTGTCAACAAGTCTCACAGCAATCAAAACCGGCTTACCCGGGTTGTTCTGGAAATCAGGCCAGGTCCTTCATTTAAATGCTATTAGGAGATCAGTAATCCACCGTAAATAACTGAAAATGTGATTCATGTGTGTCTGAGTGTGTGTGTGTGTGTGTGTGTGTGTGTCTTCCTTGTATAAATAAACAAACAACTAACAAACAAACACACCATTGAACCACAACACAACACTGGTCTTCTGCTTTGAGCTTCATAAACGTCGTCTCTCGCTGTGTCTCCATAATGCTGAACAGGTAGATGACGCTAATTATTCATCGGCGCCGTCAGCAGACTATGGGCTTCACTCGGCACTTCAAACGGCGAGCCCTGAAGCGCGGCGACCCGCGGGGGCTCCGGGGGTCCGTGCAGGACTTTGACACTGAACACCGCGGCATGGCCAGAGGCCGGGCT
>NC_084995.1:23199906-23207406 GCF_963854185.1 Sardina pilchardus | reverse complement strand
AACATGGCCTATTTATTTCACCTTCCCGTCTCACACTATAGGCCCAAGGATGGGAGCGACGAGCTGAGCTGCCTTCGTCAGCTGCGCGCTCCGTCTGGAGTCTCTGGGCGGTCTTAAGTCCGGGAAGAGGAGCACTGGTGTGTGTGTGTCTGTGTGTGTGTGTGTGAGAGAATATCTGTGTGAGAGTGCGTGAGTGCATGAGAAAGAGTGACTGGGCTGAGCCTTTGGGTCACTGCGTGGTCCGATTTTCTCAGCGCTTACGGGAACAAGTCACAGTATGAAATCCCCAGCTTTAAGCAGGACCTGCGTGGGGGATGGGGGCGGGGGGGGATGGGGGGGGGGGGAGGTGATCATAGTGCCGCTGTTTTCATATCTACTAGGAAAATGTCACTTTGGAGATCCCAGGGTTAAAAATAGTGTCACGTCACAGCTTGAGGTGCTCCAATCCTCTTCTGTCGTTGTGCACAGTGCTGGCAGGACAACAAGCTGGCGGCTTTATTCTAATTCCTCTAGCATTTCTCAAATTTGATTGTGTGTGTGTGTGTGTGTGTGTGTGTGAGTGTGTGTGTGTTCATGTGCATATGTGTTTGTGTGCATGTGTGTGTGTGTGTGTGTATTTGTGAGCTGTCTGTCTGTGTCTTTGTGCTATATGATTGTGTGCTTACGTTGCCTGGGAGGGTGGAAAGCCAACCGACACAATGATCAACCCGCAACTAGCCTCTTATCAGAGTCGCGCACAAAAAGCTGCAGAAAGGCTTTGGCACTCCGGGGAAAAAAAAAACAAAAAAAAAAGGTAGGACTCATTTCTTAAATGTCACCGAGACTGCCGCTGACATCCACGTCTCCATGACGACGGCCTTCCATTTTCCCAGCATGCCGCGCAGCGAGGAAAAGTGGCCTGCTGCCACTCAACAGCTGACAGTGGCCATTCGTCACTGCCACCGAGAGCTCTGGACGGACAGGCAAGGGGAGAAAAATAGGATAAGACCGGAAAAGGAGAGAACGCGAGAGAGAACCGAGGGGAAGAGCCGTGTGGGGTGGACTACGGCTAGCGTTTCAGATAAACAATGGGGTGGACGCGCCTGGCAGTGCCCGCTCCGCCCTCGCTCGTCTCCACGAGGAGCCCTGGGGGAGTCTGGCCGAGTCCCTCTCGCCGCCGCCCATTCAGCGCCCGCTGCACTATTTGCATGACAAAAATGTCACTTTGAAGAGGGCTTGTGTCATCCCTTTCTACAAAAGCACTTACACACTCTCCCTCTCTCTCTCTCTCTCTCTTTTTCTCTCTCTTCCCCCTCTCTCTCTGTGATCTTTGATGAGCCCTCCTACCCGGCGATGAGTGCTTAAATTTCAGCGGTGGTGACGATGGTGAAAGACTCTGAAGGTCAACACTTCGGAGCACTCTCCACTTGGAAGTGAAGCCTGAGTTCTAGACTACAGAGCACAGCGTGCGCTGCATTTGCCAGGTATGTCGAAAACAACTTCTCCATCTGGGTTACAGCTACGTAACGTGGCTACATCTAGAATCTAAAATCGGCAAAGATCAACGAGAACAGGGAAAGAACAGACCCTTGTTAAACTAGATGTACCGCATAGCAGTACATAATATGACTGTCCCTCATTGAAGTTGTCTTTGCAGAAAACCCATAAAACTGTTTATTCTTTATCAGCCTCATGGGGCTACACGCTCACCAAGTTGTATGAGCACCAGTGTTCGGGATTACTGACCAAAAATGGCTGGGAAAAAACTGACAGGAACCTCTATGACGTGCTGGCGCTACAGCAGTCATAATAAACCACAAGAGAGCTATAAAATCGGCAAGATGGCGGCACTGGAAAGCTGACAGACAGCTGAAGAAGGAGAACCGCATCAGGGTATATTTGGAATACATAACTATGGCTTCATGTCTTTCACATTTTATTACACGCCACCACTCAACACTCTGATTGTTTTATATAAGTTTTCAGCAATCGATTATTCCTGAGAAATTGACTGGTATAGGGTTGTATAACTGTGTGTATGGCTGTTGCAACATGCAACAAGTGTCTATATTGTTAGCCATCCAGTTCAAATGCAGTTCCCCATACTCCAGGTGGAATGAAATGAAGCGCTCTTTATCTGCACACATCAGGGAAGAGAGGCTTATGAATAGCCTGCTAGCCCTGAGTGAGTGGCCTAGCGCTCCATCCATGGGGAGCCTATTGAGGTAATGAGTAAAGGACGCGTGTGGGTGCATAATAGCAGTATTGTTTCATCTACTTTGTGCATCCTGAGTGTGTTTACATGTGTGCATGTGTGCGTGTGTGTGTGTGTGTGTGGGAGAGAGAGAGAGTGTGTGTGTGTATGTGGGCATGTGTTCACATTTGAAGATGTATCAATGCTTTTTTGTGTAATAGAGTGTTTGTGCAAGTGCAGGTTTTCCCTAGATACGTGTACATATATGTGTGCATAAGTATAAGTAAGTGTGTATGTACAGTATGTATTTGTATGTACTGTATGCATATGTATGTCTGAGTGTTTACATGCATGCCTGTATACAGTATGTATGTCTGTATGTCTGTATGTATGCATGTATGCCGTTTGTACTGATGCATTCCTCTGTGTGTGTGTTTGCGTCTCCCTTGTAGGTGTGTGTGGGCCACGCTGTCTTGTGAGGTCCTGCTGAAGTCATGGCCTCTTCTCATCCTCTCACGAGGGAGGCATATGACCAGAGCCCAGCCGCTGAGTCAGCCTCTCCAGCAGTAAACATGCTCTCAACTTTGATCTCATCCTGCTTTTCATTCTCTCTCGCTCTCCTTCTCTCCTTCTCTCTTCCTCTCTCTTCTCTCACTCTATCTCTCTTCTCTTCTCTCTCGCTCTCTCTTTCTCTCTCTCTCTCTCTCTCCTTCTCTCTCTCTCTTCCTCTCTTTTCTCTCTCTCCCCTTCTCTCACTCTCTCTCTCTCTCTCTCTCTCTCTCTCTCTCTCTCTCTCTCTCTCTCTTTCTCTCCTCCTCCTCTCTGGCTCTGCCTGTATTATTAACAGAATGCTTTGCTGGTCAAGCCTCATGCAGAGGCTGCTAATATTCGATTACATCTGGTTGAAAATAAGATCCTTTGATATGGAAACATCCAACAACTTCTCAAAGTGTTTGTTCTTTTCTTCTAAGTCTTATCATATTGCATAAAAAAAAAAAAGAGTTTGGTATGCCGGCTGCCATGTGGAACGTTCTGGAGAACACTCGATGTGTGCGCAACGTTTTTACTCTTTTGCTTTTCGCAGCTACTCCCCAGAGAGGTGGTGGATGGAGTTGAGTGAGCACAGGGGTAGAGTTGCGGCGTGTGTGTGCGGCGGTGTGTGATGTGTGGGCGTGAGAGGGCTCGAGGCCGGGGGATTGAGGTCCGCCCGCGCGGGGCCGAGGAGAGCGGCGTTACAGTACCTGGCTGAACTGCTCCAGTCTGGCTTTGACCTCCATCAGGGCCGGGTCGGCTCCCCGCACCTTCAGCTCCGGATTCTGCCTCTGAGCGTGCACGCCATTCCCCACCACCTTCTTAGTGTAACTGTGGGAGGGAGAGAGAGAGGGAAAGAGAGAGAGAGAGAGAGAGAGAGAAAGAGAGAGAGAGAGTAGAGAGAGAGAGAAAGAAAGAGAGAGAGAGAGGTAGAGAGAGAGTGAGTTGAGAGAGAGAGAGAGAGAGAGAAACAGAGTAGAAACAGAGACCAAGAGAAAGAAAGGAATTCAGACAGCAGAGGAAAGAGGGATGAAGAGAAAGAGAGAGAGAGAGAGAGAGGGGGAGAGACAGAAAGAGAGAAAAGGAGGGCAAGAGAGAGAAACAGAGGGGTCACCGAGGGTCAAGAATAACTCAGACATTCCCAGAGCTTTTTGTGGGAGTGCATGAGACACTCCGATATCGCGGCATCAAAGTCAACATTCAGCCTTTGCGTCTGGAGCAGACTGGGCACTGAGAGGGGGCAAAGCCCGTGTTGTTCTGAGGACGGCCTGTTCTCTAACGCGGGGTCTGCGCTCAGAAGACAGCCTGACCTCCCTACCCCGGCTGAACGATGCGGACAATGCGCTCCATCCTGATACCATCTGCAGCAGAGCTTTATACCACAGAGGGAGAGGGAGAGAAAGAGAGAGGGAGAGGGAGAGGGAGAGAAAGAGAGAGAGAGAGAGAAATACACTGAAAAAAGCTCTGTGCTTTGTAGAGCCAGGCTGGTATGCAGGACAAACTCCACAGGAGATGGTGTATAAAGTGAGCGGGAGCGTAGCACCGCCCCCCCCACCCCCCCTCCTCTCTCGCTCCCTCCTCCCCACCCCTCCATGGATGTGAGTCTTTACTACTCTGCGCTGGCTGCAGGTGAAATGCCTCCTTGGTTCTTTAATTGGGCTTTGGTGAATTCACACTAACAGCTCTGGCACAACCATCGGCAGCAACCGCTGCCATTTGGCCAAATGATACCACGAAAACACAAATGGAAAATATGCCTCAGTGTATGTGTGTGTGTGTGTGTGTGTGTGTGTGTGTGTGTGTGTGAGCGCGACTGTGCTGTGAGTGAGTCTGTGTGTGTGTTTTCCATCCAAAGGCTATTACCAAGCTCCATCTGTTCAAGATAGAGTGAACATTGATAGGGCCCTGTTTTTTTTTTTCATGGAGAGATGGATTTTTACTAAACTACACAAGAAACACCCTGACTAATTAGAAATACATGCCACTGTTCTTCATGACCACAATATTGACACACACAAAAAAACATATTCTTTGTTTTATGGAAGCAAGTCCCTTATTAAACACAAAGTTATTCTTTATAAGAACATTTCCATCAGTGCTCCTTGCATTGTCTCACCAGCAAATTAACTGCTTAATTGCACTTGAAAGTCTGATGGGTGTCCTGACAGACAAAATAATCAATGGTCTGGTCTACCTACTTGCCTGACATAAATGATTAATTAAAAGTGCTCCTTTGCTCTGAAAACCAAAGTTGCTTTGTTGGCTTAAAAGATGTGTATTGACCCCGTCTGCTTGCATATGGAGTTAAGAGGTTAGTGCAATGACAAAACAGCGTAGGATCGAAGAACACATTATAGCATGTTTTAAGGCAGAAGAAAAAAAACCTGGTTGGTCTACTGCACTAAGGTAATGGGGAATAACTTTTATAATCGATTACTTTGTGAGACTTTATTCAGATAATTACAAGGGCTGAGGTTCAAGAGTTCAGAACTTTCTCTCTTTTCATACACACTTTTCCTACTTTTCCACTCTACTCAGCGTAACTTCTGACAGTTTCCATCTTTTCCATGTTCTCTCCTCGTTTCCCTTCTCTCTAAATCTTCTGTAAATGTTTGCGTCCCCAGTGATTATTTCTCAGTTGCTTTGGTGCATTTCTTAAATCATAATGAACATTTGCACAACAGTTAGTTAGTCATTCCACAAAACTAAAACTAAAATTAGTGCACACTGCACCACATAGTGGATAACCTGAAAAAACATGAATCTTGCTCAAAATACTTTATGCCTCAAAAGTAAATATTTACATGGCTAACATAGCAACATAATCTTCCCTTTTGACTGTCATTCCATCTTTTCTGACATGTAGCTAAGCTAGTTAGCCACAACAATAATGTTAGCTAATAGCCGTTCTTTGTCTAGGGTGACCGTTCATCAGGATTTCTAACATCTGTCTGGACGTAAGTAGAGTGCCCTCCTTTTTGGGCATTTGTCCACTTTTCTGACAAGTGCTTCACAACAAACGATGCTTGTAAAGTATCGATGATACAAGTACTCCATAGCAAACAGGCTTATAAGTGGTGACATACAGTAAGGGGCCTACAGATAGGACGTGGCATGCACTGCCGCAGAGCGTGCAAGAGCGGTAGAGCAGCAAAATGAAAACACAAGTCATAGGAGAGTAATGTACAGTATATCCTTCCCCCAATAGGAATAAGCCTATATGGACAAACTGGGGGGGGTGTCCTCATTTTGGTCAGTTTGCCCTCATTTCTGTCCTCAGACCTAGTCCTCCTTTTCAGTGTCTGGTTGGTGGCCACTCCATTGCATTGTGTTTCTGCACAGAGCCACTTGCTACAAGCAGACAGACTAGGTGTCCCTTCTATTCTCTAGCTGAGCTGCGGTTGCAGCGTGGTTTGAGCCACACATCTGAGGCAGGATATGATGGAGGCAGTGTGGCTGCTCTCTTAACATGGGCGCTGAATGAAAATCCCCTGTTTGCAACAGACGTTTTGGCCAATTGGTCCTCAAATCCTTGATTTGTAACATGGGCTACTGGGAAAAGGTAGAGGTGACTTACAACTTTGTGTTTGAAAGGGGTAATGGGTAATGTCAGCGTTGAGCCTTGTTGAGTCCGTGGCATGAATCTACCACGCACCAAATGAACCTCAAAAACATGACGTTTAGTAGCCTAGGGGCTACTGTGTACTGGGCTCTGCTCACTTTGGGCTTGTAGTCGAGCCCGTTTGCTGGCACCATCAGTGTCTTAATTTGGCTTCAGAAATCTACGCATATGCATTTTTTAAAAAATCCATTCATTAGCCAGATTCGTGTCATACTGTGATCAGTCTTTGATGCAGTCTGCTGCTTCTTGCTGGCAAGATGATTGGTCACTGACAGTCTATAATGCATCACAATATGGATAAACTACATCTTGCACAGGTTAAACCATATGAAGCTAACAATATGAAATGGGCAATTGTAAATCAACATAAGATTAATTTAATTTAATCTAATTTAATTTTATCGGCTTAAGAATAGGTAGGCTGTTTAGAGGTGGATAAACACAATTTAGAGGTGCGTAAGTGCATTTCAGAAGTGCGTAAACGCTATTGAGAGGGAGAGGGTAGTGAGGGCGAACTGGGGGAAGAGAACATTTCTTGGACAACAAGACCGATCAAAGGAGAAAATTGACAATCAATGAGATTGTTTGACTGGTCAGTTGGCTGACTGAGGAAATCACTGGTTGGTTGATCAGATATAGAATAAGAAAGAACTCTTAATTTATTTGTGTTACTCAGAGACATAGGGAAAGGGAGAAGGAGAGGAGGGGAAAAGAGAAAGAGAGATGGAAAGAGAGAGAGACAGAGGGAGAGGGAAAGAGAGAGGTGGGGAATAGAGAAAGAGGTGGAAAGAGAGAGAGAGAGAGAGAGAGAGAGAGAGAGAGAGAGAGAGAAAGAGAGGGAAAGAGATAGAGAGAGGGAAAGGGAGAGGGGGTTGATGGGGTTGCAGCCCGGCTGGTTTGCACAGGAGTCAGGGAGCTCATGCTAAAGCGCTAACGAGGGCTCAGTGCTCACCAGGGAATCAATTACAGTGTCTGGAAGGCCGAGAGCAGAATGGCAGCCTGAGCCGCTGCGCTCTGTGTGTGCGTGTGTGTGTGCGTGTCTGTGGGTGTGTGTGTGTGTGTGTGTTTGTGTGTGTGTGCGTGTGTGTGTGTGTGTGTCTCACCTGCCAGCTGAGTGGTCAGGATCTCCCCATAGGTGATTGCTCTGCGGCCCTCATCCAAGCCCTTCTATCTC
>NC_084995.1:23192406-23197406 GCF_963854185.1 Sardina pilchardus | reverse complement strand
CAACTTCCCTATGGTGTAGACAAAGATCCTTAATTACTGACAAGATAGAGCAACGTAATGCATCTCTATGGAAGCAAAATTCGAACAGTTCCTGTCTGCTTAAAGAGGCGTGTTGCAAAGATGTCATAGTGGGATATCGATCTCTGTCAGATCGGCAAGCAGTTCAGTTCGAATGTTAGCAGGTCTGCTTAAAGGGGGATTTAGCCCCCCTCCCCCTTGTGAAGACAGAACGCGGGAAATGATCGAACATTTGCGCCTCTCGCTCCGCTTTAACCCTCTCTGGTGTAGATGAGGAAATGAGCTATTACCGGCACTTCTAACGCCGCCTTCACATTAGCACTCCGTAATTCGCAGTGCTCCCCCGTCGGACGTCGGACTTGACCTTTGGAAGTGTCGGAGGCTTTTCGAGTTTGGGAGTAAAATGTACAATAGTGCTATTTTATTTCTAAATTAATTGTCTAACTGCCCTAATATTGTTAAGAGACCATGTAAGACAGTGACATGACAAAAAACTTTGTTTGGAAATAATTATTTATTTTACATCAACCGTTCATTTTATTTTTCACAAGATGGGCTTGTGCACCACTATGGATCATACACGTTCCTTTTCGATGACTTTTGTTTTAAACTTTATCGTTTAAAAGCATGTAATATGACATTATAAAAGATAGATATTCAATTTGTTTATCAGTACCATAGCAACGCTAACTTCCGTCGGATAGGAACCGTCAGTTGCTGTCGTACGAGTTCAATTTTTTTAACGCATGCGGATGACCAACGGACCCGATTTTTTTCGCACCGCACTGTTCGGACCCATTCGCATACGGTCTGCGAATCTCCATAGGAAATGAATGACTTCCGGCCGTTACGCAGCCGTATCTACTGTGCTAATGTGAAGGCGGCGTAAAGGGAAATCCGCACATTATAGGAACTCGATACACTTCAGAAGTCACAACACGGAACTGAAACTTGAAAATGAGTTCTGAAAGTAGATACTTGGAGTCTGGTGGTCAAAAGGCGACAGCGTGACTGTCACACCAAGACGACATTTAAACATGAAATGTCCTGTCTGTACACTGATTTGGGGAAGTCAAATACATCAGAACATATTGCAGCCTAAACAATATTTCTGACAACAACATCCACTTTTTTTTGTTTCGGCCACTAGCTGCCACAAGCCTCTTAGAACTATCACGGCAAAATGTTCTCCCTCTCTCTCTCTCTCTCTCTCTCTCTACATCTCTCACTCTCACCCTGACTCTTTGACCCTCACTCTCTCACTTTTCCCTTTTTTGTTTGCATTTTAAAGCATTTCTTTTTACAGTCTGGATGACAATGTCTCCTGACTGCCTTTGATCCCTGGGTCCCCTTGGCAGCGAGTGCCAGAGCGGTGCTGACAGCTCCAATCAACTGCTGGTATTGATTCCATTAAAAGGGCAGTGCCAACAGGGAACCGGCAGCGGGGCGTCTGCCCGGGGATGCCAGCCGGAGCTGAGGAGCACTGGCACTCCCTCATGCCCTCAGCGTGTCACTCCAGCAGAGAGAGAGAGAGAGAGAGAGAGAGAGAGAGAGAGAGAGAGAGAGAGAAGAGAGGGAAGAGAGAGAAGAGAGAGAAGAGAAGGAGAGGCGGGAGAGTGGAGGGTAGGTGGCAAATGCTGACTAAAATTGGGTTATGGTGTGGACTCATGCCACCTGGCTTCAGTTAACTGGGCTGCAGAGATAGACAGATAGAGGGGGGCAGAGAGAGAGATAGAGAAAGAAAGAAAGAAAGAAAGAAAGAGAGGGAGGTATGAAACTCCTTAATTCAACCATTATCACATTTTTTGTTTAATGGTGAAAAGATGCAGGCCCTGTGAAAAAGGGTTTTGATTTGAGGAGACTGTGAGAGAGAGAGAGAGAGAGAGAGAATAAGAAGAGGAAAAAGAGTCATGCATGGATGACTGACTGACACAGGGGCACCACCCACCACCAGCCTGAGAGCACTGACACTGATGGCCTCTTAGAGAGAGAAAGAGTGGTCCGAAGAGGAGTGTGTGTGTGTGTGTGTGTGTGTGTGTGTGTGCGTGCGTGCGTGCGTGCATGCGTGTGTGTGTGTGTGTTTGCGTGTGTGTGTGTGTATGTTTGTGTGTGTGTGTGTGTGTGTGTGTGTGTGTGTGTGTGTGTGTGTGTGTGTGTGTGTGTGTGTGTGTGTGTGTGTGTGCGTGTGTGTGTTCGTACGTGCGTGTGAGACTGCTCACCAGGGAGTCTGTGGGATAGTCAGTGGCTAACACTGAGCACAGCGTTATGAAGTGGACTCATGTGCCGTTTGGGGTTACTTTTACTGGCGTCTGGGAGTGGAGTGAGAGAAGTTAGGGGAGAGAGAGAGAGAGAGGGAGAGAGAGAGAGAAGGAAAGATAGAGGGAGTGGGAATAGCAGCAAAAAGGATGAGAAGACTATGAGAAAGAGAAAAAAAGAGAAAGAAAATAAGAAAAAACAGCAGAAGGAGAGACAGACAGACGGACAGAGGGGAACCAAAAAAGAGAGAGAGAGAGAGAGAAAGTGCAGTCCTCTGGTTTTATAGACATTTGCTGAACATGTTGAAATACTTAGCAGTGAAGACAGAGGGGGAAAATGGTGCCGTTTGTGCAAAGGTCTGTTATTTCTCACAGGAGCTCGCAGTGGCGGCGTCCACGGTGGAGACTGATCCGTAACGCTATGAGGCAACGACGTGCTGGCCAAACACTCGGCACATGGCTGAGAACTCAGAGCTGAAACCACCAAACTCCCCTTCCATCCCTGCCATTCTTCCTTGTACACACGAAAACAAGATCAACTCAAGAATGCGTGGAAAAGCGTGCGTGTGTACCTATAATTGCACACGCGCATCCACACACCAACACTGTTTTTTCATATGATTTTTCGCATAATCCTAGCAATCCCTGCACTCTTCAAAGTCCATTTACCATGTACTGTACATTCACACAAACTCACACATAAACGTACATGCTCACACGCACGCACGCACACACACACATACACACACACACACACACACACACACACACACACACACACACTTCTGTTTCATGTTGTAGCTTAATCTCAGCCATTCAGCGAGTCCTTGCAACAAGTGACCGGGCCTGGCGGATCCGATCTCCAGCCAGCCCTGGTCCCTGCGTCCCTGAGCCCAGCCAGGAGGCACTCGGCTGGGGCCACAGATGAGCTGTTTAGGGGGCATCAGCCCCCTGGACCTGGTTCCCACAGCAGCAGAGGATTAGGCCGCGGAGAATACACACGCCTCTCCCATTCACAGCTAGGGGGGGGGGGGGGGGGGGGGGAACTTAATAAAGGAGATAGAGAGAGAGAGGGAAAGAGAGAGGGAGAGAGAGAGAGAGAGAGAAAGAAAGAGAGAGATAAAGAGACAGGATTGAGAGAGGCAGGAGACACGGTGGGGTTGGGACGCACAGGGGAAAGGAGAGCAAGAGCAAGGCAGACCACAGCCAGATGGAGGTGAACCAACTTAACAAGGGAGCAAAAACTGGCTCGTGCTTTTACAAGTCGGATATCCGATGTCTTAGCAAGTGCTGCTACATGTGAGCGAGATATGTTTCTCATTTGGGAGTCTCCCTCTCTTTGTACTCCTGCTCTTCCAGTAACACGTTCCTTCCTACGTAGACCCGGCCATGTGTTTTGAATATTCTTAGAAATCTATCTCCATGTGAGACAGGTCTAGAATACATCCACCTCCCTCTTATAGCCACGGAAAGCACTTTGCTGCGCTCCAATCCCATAATCACATGCTCCTCCACACACAAAAAAAAACAAAAAAACTCAGCGCCATCAACAACACTCTTGCACCAAAAAACCCTGAAATTACCGGTTTTGGTTAGGAAAAAAACACAGATTCCATTCCGCCTGGAATGGCAAGAAAGCATGGCTAAAGCCTAGACGGGCAGAGCGTGGCCTTCCTGAAACGGCTAGCGCTGGCGCCCATCTTCTGAAGGACATGCCCTGTTGGTCATGAGTGGGCAAAGTTTGGCTTTTTTTTTTCTCTCCAAACGTTTCCAAAATCAGATATGCCAGGAACTCTCAGGGAACAACACAGTCTGGCTGCATTATTTTTCCTTGCATCAAAACAAACACACAACTCATGGGTCTCCATGAGAGCCGGGCACCAGTATCCCCTGAGAGAAAGAAAAGGCTTGGGTTGCAGAGAGACCGTAGCGAGACCTTTGAATGATTCAAAGATTCAGTGAGAGAGAAAAAAAAAAAACATCGCTAAACCCAGCATAGCACAGCAGAATCTGGCTGACCCCCGGGGAACTGATATTACAAGTATAAAGCACCGAATCCAATCCCAAGGGCTACTACAAGTCTTCGAGGAGACTGACAACTTCGCTGTGAGCACAATGCGAGTGCATTCACCACAGCACGGTCTAAAAGCGGAGAGTGGGGAATAAAACTGTCACAGCTCTGTGTGGTTGCCCAACATCACTGAGGCTGTTCACGCAGGGAAAACAACGAGGAGGAGAGAGGAGGAACAGTGAAAGGGAAAGAGAGGTGGAGAGAGAGAGAGAGAGCAAGAGAGAGAGAGAGAAAGAGAGAAGGAAGGATAGAGGGGCCTAACGCTCTTTTATTAAACAAGTATGGGAAAAGAATGGGGCTGCTATATCCAGGAGAGTGGGCAGAGGAGATGCTGAATAGCAATTAATGGGGTGGAGAGAGAAGGCAGAGGCAAATGAAAAAATCCCCCCAGAATGCACAAATCAAATCTGGGGGGAAATGATAGGCTTGCCGCGATAGTCCCTGGCAAAAGGCGCAGTGTTTCGAGACATGGAAATTGCTAGCTAGGAATCCCTGCCTGCACTGCTGTTGAATCCTGCCCTTGGAGCAACACGGCTGTGGACAGGGCTGGGCCTGGCTGGGAGAAGGGGTGGAGGCTGTCTCCTCCATAAAACAACTCAACACTAACAACGCCGCGGTTGTTTATGCGGGGAGAAGAAACGGCAATCAGGACAATT
>NC_084995.1:23157406-23184906 GCF_963854185.1 Sardina pilchardus | reverse complement strand
TTTGGATGTGTGCGTGTGTGTGTGTTCTGATGTACATGTGTGAATACATGCGTGTCTTATCACTGTAAGTTGCTGCTCTGAATGTGTGTCTCTGTGTGTGTGTGTGTGTGTGTGTGTGTGTGTGTGTTCTGTTGTACAGTACGTGTGTGAATATATACATGTGTGTCTTATCACTGTAAGTTGCTGTCTGTGTGTCTGTCTGTGTGTGTGTCGGTCTGTGTGTGTGTGTGTGTGTGTGTGTGTGTGTGTGTGTGTGTGTGTGTGTGTGTGTGTCTGTGTGTGTGTGTGTGTGTGTGTGTGTTCCTGAGCCCAGGCATGCAAACTGGTCAGGGGTGAAAAAGGTGAGACTCTTCTCCGAGCCCCCCCCCCCGAAAAAAAAAAAAAAAAAAAAAACATGGAAAGAAATCTTCCAGTGTGAGGGACCCGCTTTCTTTCTTTCTTTACTATCTCTCTCTTTTTCTGTGCTTATGTACTTATTATGTACTTATGTACACATTTCTGATGATTTCATAGGCCTAATGGACACTTAAACTATCAGGATAAGGAAAAGTCTGAATATTTGTTGGACCAAACCAGGTCATCAATAATCTTGCTTGAGACACACACTATTTCAAACTAATATTATTATATAAAATAGGGTAGATAGACTTTAATTTTTCAAATAGTTTTAAAACGTTTTAATATGCAGCCTAGGCTACTACAGATTGTGTTTTTTAGGCTATATTGTGCTAGTGTGTTTAACCAACCAATAAAGTTATGTGAACTGTCTTCATATTACATGTTAAACTGTAGGCTGTAGGCACAGACTAGGCTACTGATCAGGGTCCTCCTGTAACTCGACAATCAAATGTAAATGTAATTTACGCTTGGCTTACGAACTCGTAATGATCCGGCCCAGGTGCAACTGAAACTTGTTGCAAGTCACACGGTTACGTGCGTTACGTGTGGTCTGAAGCAGTCGCAACTTTTTTTGGCAACGTTACTATAGCGAATCATTTGAGTTGCATATATTTTGCGTAGGCTTTGCGTAAGGTCTATGCGCAGTGTGCTTCGAGTAACAGGGCCCACTTTTCTTAAAGACAGCATTATCATGTCAATCAACTACGTCTCTGGACAAAACGAACCAGCCCAGTTTATGAGCATTTAATTCAACTGTCACATTAGCCTTTGATATACTGATACAGTCTGCCTATTTGCTTCACCTTTTGCCGATCTAGGTGGTTCAAACTGCACGCATTCTTCATCATGTCTATACATGTTTGTCTAATTTCGCTAACTTTCATTATTAGAAGAAAACAACCTAGCTACGTTGCTACACTAATCTCAGCGTCTTTTTCTAATAGAAGTTGAAAGTTTTAACTAGCCCACCTGTGAAATCCCTCGGCATCTCTTCTCGCCAGAATTCCACCTGACATCTCAGACGCATCTATCTGCGCTCACAACAGAGGCTTGGTGTGCGCGTTCTGTTCGCGTTGCGTCTTTGCTTCCACTAATGTTTATTAAACGCATAGGGGCTACATTCACGCATCCCTTGCTGATCAGACACGTTTTAAATGCGGCTCTAGAAACACCTCAAGATGCGTTAGCATCTGCGCATGATTTCTAAACTTAGTTGTAAATTAAATTCACCTTGACCCCCCCCCCCCTCCTAAATATTTTCTCATCGGATCTGCACGAACCATGTAAGTCACCTATTTTTTATTCAAAACGGCGAATTTCGCTGAAAGGTGAGGAGTTTGCATGCCTGTGAGCCAAACGGCTGGTGGCATGTCCATGTGCTGTGCGCTGCTCCCCGGGCTCTCTCCCCTGCTGGCCCTACACTGCGACTGCACGTCTGCTTCTGGCACCGGTCAGCGCCCCGGCTCCAGCACGTCCACCCCGGGACACCAGTGGGCAGTCTGGACCCCAAACAGACCCCAGGGGGGGGACGCTGCGGCCTGGCAGAGACCGCTCCCACGTGCCTGCCGCTGGCCGGCCTGAGAGAGTGTGTGTGTGTGTGTGTCGGGCCTGGGCCTTGGATGAGCACTTCCCACAGCAAGTACACACACACAGCAGCAGCACACACACAGCACACACACACACACACAGCAGCAAACACACAGTACACACACAGCAGCCGCAGTATTAACCACATTGTTGTACTGTTGAGGAATACTGTGATGTGGAGGACTGTATCCTAGTATCCTGATCCCCACACTTTTGAAGTAGCAAAGAGGTGTGTGTGTGTGTGTGTGTGTGTGTGTGTGTGTGTGTGTGTGTGTGTGTGTGTGTGTGTTTGTGTTTGTGTTTGTGTGTGTGTATGTGTGTGTATGTGTGTGTGTGTGTGTGTGTGTGTGTGTGGTGGGGTCGGGGGGTGAATGTTTTAATAGTGAGTTTGAAGCCGCTGCTGTGAAGCCAGACTCGGCCTAACACTGTGCATACTTTGGGTGTTTGCTAGGCAGGAGAGAGGGCTTGCTACTTGCTGGCAGCTTTTTGTTTTTCCAAACACTGAATACTGTGAAGAGCTGGGAACTGCATTCTTTATGTCTGAAGTAGGGCCGGGACTTTAGCGCGTTAATTACGATTAATTAATTACACAAACATTAATGCGTTAAAAAAATTGACGCATTTTAATCGTATGCCTATTTATTTTTGCACCGCGGAACGTTTCTCACTGGATGAGTTTCAGACGGACCGATTATACTGGAGCACCAAGTAACGCGTATGAGTTCGGTTCAGACAAAACAAACCACAGTGGCACAGTGAACATGAACAAAGAAGCTGATGTGACCGCATTGGTTGGCCCCGTGGATGGGAAACAAAAAACGAACGGATGGAAGCGTAGATAAGAGCATGGTTGTGTGCAACCTATGCAACAAGGACGTATCACCGCAGGTATCACCTCAGTGCAAAACATAAAGCAGCTAGCTGCTAGCGTGGACAAAGTATTGTGATACTCTAGACACTTGAGGGAAACCTCTGAGCTTTATTTATTAAACAAATAGCAACCGAGTTGCTGTTACAGCCACAACTCACGCTTATAACAGTAATCCACCGCACCTAATTCCATGTCCAACTTTCATAGACCTAAAAGAAACTTCACACTCAGAACCGCATACAAGCACACACGCACACACGTAAACTCCGCCCCCCAGTTCCCCTTAAAGGGACACAACAATTTCATGAACTCAACTCAAGGTAACAGGTGACACAATTAACAGGATACCACAGTATTATAGTTTACAGAAGGTCTACCTATCTATAGGCTACATGAATTTCTGAAAATGTACTATTTCTAAATATGGTATTGCTACACTTTATGGCAAAAATTGCACTGGTCTGTTGGACTTATTAATAAACAATATTTTTGTTGCTTAAGCTTAGGCCTATGTATTCAGTCATTATCCAATAGAAGGCTATACTAAAAATCCATGTGAAAAAAAAATACTTCTCACTGTTCTCAGGTCATATATTTATATACAATTAAAATGCGATTAATTTCGATTAATTAATTACAAAGCCTCTAATTAATTAGATTAATTTTTTTAATCGAGTCCCAGCCCTAGTCTGAAGGTTTTACATATTTTCACGTATGAGTATGTGGCATGTGAGCACCTGAATACGTGTGTGTGTGTGTGTGTGTGTGTATGCATGTGTGTGCGCATATCTGAATTTGAGAGTGTGTGACTGCATGTGTGTGTGTGTGTGTGTGTGTGTGTGTCTGTGTCTGTGTGTGTGTCTGTGTGCATATGCATGTGTGATGAAATCTGGAGCAATTGCATTATTTGATTTGGACTGATACATTTGTGCCTCATCAGTAGACCCCCCCCCCCTTCCTCCTCTCCTCCACCCTCCCTCCCTCGCTAATCCGTCGCTCTGATGTGCGTCCAACAGGCATGCCTTCAGTTTGACCACAGCAAAGGAACTCAGGCTGGTTCAATCTGCAACACAGCGCAGCGCAAGACAGACACACAGACAAGACACACAAAACACACGCACGTACGTAATAAAATAAGTGCGATGGCTTTCATCCCTGGGAGTGGAGGGACACTGTGATCCCTGCTGTCGCCCCGATGCCGCCGCTCCGCTCGGCTCGGCGCTGTGGAATCCCCCCTCCCCTCCGCTAACTTCTGGGCTCCAGATGCCACCTGGTGGTGGTCTGGCAACACGGACATATTTCACATGATAAGGAACAGAAGGGGGCCGGCAATGTGGGTCCAATGTGGCGCTGATGGCTCTGTGTGTGTGTGTGTGGGGGGGTGTGGGTATAAATGTGTGTGTGTGTGAGAGAGAGAGAGAACAAGTCTAATTGTACATCTGCTTGTGTGCATGTGTATGCTGAGAATGTTCTGTGCAACTATGTGTGTGTGTGTGTGTGTGTGTGTGTGTGTGTGTGTGTGTGTGTGTGTGTGTGTGTGTGTGTGCGCATGTATGTGCGTGTGAGTACTGAGTGTGTGGATCAAAACTCTATGTGAGTGTGTACTGTCTTGCAGGACAGCTCTCTAAAGACGACAGGCTCACGTTGTCTGAAGTCTGCCAGGCTAGAACTCCATGTCCATACTCCCACAAAGACAGACGGACAGACGGACACACACACACACACACACACCCACCCCCACACCCACACCCACACCCATACCCACACACACAAGGCCGGATGACTCACCATGGAACACCCAATGCGGCATGCTACACTAACTGCTCTGAAACCAAGTACAGACACACTCTCTCCCCAAACTGAATGCACCCTTCACAACGGCGCTCTGTCCACAGTCACGTTAAGTGAACCAGCGACTCAAAGCTAAGCTCCCCAGTCCTTATTCAGACTAAAACCGCTCCACCCATGGAGACATCAAAACACCACCCTGACACCATGACCTGCATTAGGGCACCCTGGCTGTGGGCCTAGCCAGCCGCACCAACATGCTACTCTTCACTGGGTTCTCAATCACAAAGCACAGTGCCGACGAAGGCCACCGCCTCCGACTGGAGAACGGTAATGGTGGACGTGGAGCGACAGAAGACAAATGCAGGGATAGAGAAGGATAGTGAGAGAGGGATGGAAACGGATAGACAGAGAGAGAGAGAAAGAGAGAGATAGAGAGAGAGAGAGAGAGAGAGAGACAGAGGAGTAGGACCCCACACAGTACAGTAGCTTCTTTTGCTGAGTCTATGAGGCGGAGAGCTGGGATTTGGTGGACATGCAGTGTCTGCCATTCCACATTGTTTGGCAGCTCAACACACACATACATAGACACAGTCGCACAGAAGCAGACGCACAGACAGACACACTGGCAGACAGACAGACAGACAGACACACACACACGCAAACAAACACACACACACGCACGCGCGTGCGCACACACACACACACACACACACACACACACACACACACAAACAAACACAGACACACACACACACAGACACAGACACACACACACACACACACACACACACACACACACACACACACACACACACACACACACACACACACACACACACAGTAGGCCACAGGCTGGAAAAGTAGGAGTGTGTGGAGACAGTGGTGATCGCCTGGCACGGCGCTCTACATGCCAGAGTCACCCACATGCACAGCCTCTACTGCCACCACACTCAGACAGCAACACACACAAGCGCCCATTTTCCATAATCCAGCTGTCTCCTCCTGGGTCTGCACATGTGATCGTGTGTGTCCGTGAGAGTATGCATTATTGGGGATGTGAGTGGGTGTAATGGTGAGGTTCATGATTGTGTGTGTGTGTGTGTGTGTGTGTGTGTATGTGGAGAGTTTTGTCTTGTGCTTTGTCTTGGTGCTATATCTCAAGGTCGCACTAAGCTCAGCTAACTTTACCATCGGCTTGTGGCATCTCTTCCATATGCTTGCAATATGCCTGCCGCTAATATATGGTTCAACCCTAATAAACCAGACTGTGGCATTAAGTGCAAGTCTCTCCTTGCCTTCCCCCTGCAGAGCTGCTTGGGAAACCCCTCCTGCCAGCCGCCCAGAGCCTCACTGCTGCTTAGTGAGTCAGTCTGGCCGGGGGAATGGTGGAGGGCTGGGGGAAAACACCCCGGGCATTGGGGCAAATGCAGCGCAGGCCTCCTCTTGCCCCTGGACAGCCCCCGGTCTACCCTCCGCAAGAGGCCTCAGGGAGAGCGCACAGCCCTGCGAATTCTCTGGGGCACTCTGGGGCTGTGGGCGATGACAGTTTTACAGCGTAAATGGTAGGAGCAGCTGAAGGATGTGCTAGCGCTCTTTCTGCTGCTGCTGCTGCTGATTCTGACCACACCTGGTAGCTGTGCTGCCTGGACGAGAGCCACTGGCTGTCGATGGAGAAGAGGAGAGGAGAGGAGAGGAGAATAGAGGAGAGGAGAGGAGAGAGAATAGAAGAGAATAAAAGAGAAGGGAGAAGATGAGAAGAGGAGAGAAGAGAGGAGAATAGAGGAGAGGAGAGGAGAGAGGAGAATAGAAGAGAATAAAAGAGAAGGGAGAAGATGAGAAGAGGAGAGAAGAGAATAGAAGAGAAGAGGAGAGAAGAAGAGAGGAGAGGAGAGAAGAGGAGAGAAGAGGAGAGGAGAGAAAAAAAATGCTTGCTCCTACCCATAGCCCATGTGTCTAATGTACAGTACAGGCACCAATGGACTCAATGCTGGGAGACAAGCTCACACGTTGGTTGGCAGTCCATACCCTGTGGTCCATCTGTGGCCAGATAGCACTTGTGGACATGTGGTCATGCACTGGCTATATGTATGCATTTGAACATGTCCATTACGGCTTGTGTGTTCTTGTGTGTGTGTGTGTGTGTGTGTGTGACAGAGAGAGAGTGTGTGTGTGTGATGTGATGTTTGCGTGGTTGCACATGTTTGTCCCTTGTGTCGGGGTCAACTCAGCATTGGAACACGTGCAAAAGCACATGGGGACAGCCAGTGTGTCTTCACTGGAAAAATCCAGTGGGAGAGAGCTGCATCCGGAGCATGCACACACACATGTGTGTGTGTGTGTGTGTGTGTGTGTGTGTGTGTGTGTGTGTGTGTGTGGGAGGAGAATGTTAGACAAGCCAGATGAGAAAAGAGGAAAAGAACGCAGTGGCGGATGTATGTCCCAGCCACAGACTAGGAAGAATGCCTTGGATGTTTCTACAAAGTGTGTGTGTGTGTGTGTGTGTGTGTGTGTGTTATTTTAAGAGGCATGTGTGTAGGACCGGTGTTTATTTTAGGGATTGGCATAAGTGTTTATGTGAGTGTGTCTGCAAGTTGTGTGTACTTTAAGCACGTGTACATGTTTATGACATCCTGTGTGCTTGCATGCACAAATGTGTGTGTGTGTGTGTGTGTGTGTGTACATGAAAGTGAGAGGATGTTAAAACACATGGTAAGATTACCATTACATTGACTACACGAGTGCAAGGGTCCTTAACATCAGCATGCTTACAGTATGTATTAGAGTTGATGTGTTAATCCATTCAACACGATGGCTCTATACTGAATCTACCTGCTCAGTGGCGTGTTATGTAACGGATAATGTATAGAACGCTGGTCATCATCGGGAAAATAAGTACCGACAGGGCGAACCGAACCCTGACGCGAAGCAGAAGCATTCTATACATTATCCCGCTCATTATACGGCTACTTGGGAAAACGAGAGGCGAAACACAGATAGAACTTGACAGTTTCAGGTGTTGCATGGCAACGTCTTTCTAGCTGACTTTTACTTTCAATGAAATTCCATCGCAATAAGCGAACGGACTTGTTGCGGCGTGATATGAAAGACCTGAAACAACAGCACAAACTCCGTTGCCATTGACGGCGGTCATTATCTATTTCAGAGGTCCTCTAGTCAAATTAATGACCAGTAGAACTTTTGGGAAATCCCATTCAAGTCAATGGAGCGTTCTACTTGCATTGTGAAGAGCCGTATAATAACTATAAGACATAATGTCTCACTTTACAGTAATGCATCTTGAGATCAATCCAATGCAACACAGAGGGGCAGTAAAACGGACATGACTTTGTGTTGTTAATCTAAAGAGAGAGATTAATATGTGCGGAGAGGCGCTGGCCTGAGTGACCCCGTCTGTCTCCCGCAGTCTGGCCTGACGAGCTCATAAATTCATTTCGCTTCCCACAATCAATATCGGCGAGTCCACGCGCCTATTCATCAGCGGCCTCGTCAGCAGCGTCAGCACTCCAGTCGCACTTCAGACAAGCCTGATGCAGAGAGGATGCACATCACACACAAACAGGCACATCATCTCTCTCTCTCTCTCTCACTTTCTTTCTCTCTTTCTCTATCTCCTCTCTCTCTATCGTTTTCTTTCTCTCTGTCTCCTCACTTTCTCCTCCCCCCTCTCTCTCTCTCTCACACACACACACAGTTCAACATCTCCTGTCTATCGGGAGTACGTATGAAATGGTTTGAAGAGGCGATCTCACACCCACCCTCTCGTCTTCATGCTGAGGTGAGCTGGTTGGCTCTACAGTGACTAGAGCTTTCTCTCTCTCTCTCTCTCTCTCTCTCTCTCTCTCTCTCTCTCTCTCTCTCTCTCTCTCTCGTCTTCATCATGCTGAGGTGAGCTACAGTACAGTAGCTGGCTCTACAGTGACTAGAGCTTTCCCTCTCTCTCTCTCTCTCTCTCTTTCTCATCTTCCATACATACAGTGACTAGAGCTTTCCCTCTCTCTCTCTCTCTCTCTCTCATCTTCCATACATACAGTGACTAGGGCTTTCCCTCCCTCACTGCCGGAGGGGAGAGCGAGTGAAGAGCAAGAAGAGAGCGTACAGTACAGCACTCGCTCCAGTCTGCTTAATTAATCCTCAATGTGCTGAGTAAGAGAGAGCATCGCCACTTAACAAGGCTGGGGGTGGGTGTGGGTGTGTGCGTGTGTGTGTGTGTGTGTGTGTGTGTGTGTGTCTGTGTGTGTGTAAGAGAGAGTGTGTGTACGTGTGTGTGCGTGTGTGTGTGTGTGTGTGTATTTGTGTTAGTGTGTGTGTGTGTGTGCGTAAGAGAGAGAGAGACAGCGAGTGTGTGTGTGTGTGTGTGGACATAGCGGAGAGTGTGAGAGCGAGACATCAAAGCGAGTGGGTCCAGCACGGCAGTGTGAGCCCCTTGGGCAGTTAAGCGTACTGTAGCTGCGCACCATAAGCAGCGGGCATAAAGCAGCACATCTCCTTCCCATGATGCACCTCGGCGGGCTCCTGGCAGGACTGAGGAGGAATGCGGCTCCTGAGCCAGACGCACCCTGGACAAACAAACACACAGAGCTCCACCGTGCACCTCAGATATCACAGCAATCCACCACTGAGCAAGGCATGCCCTGCTATCATGACCTCCATCTCCAATAAGCACACTGGAGCACAGCATAGCACAGCGCCCTCTAGAGGATAAGAAGAGCTACTTCCAAAGTGTATAATGTGATTCAGAGGTTAAGCTTGCTTATTTTTTCTATCTATGGATGAAAATGTTTCTGGTGTAGCCTAAACTATTTTGCTAGTCAGAATTTTAACCATGTACACACAGGTGGAATAGTTATGATGATACTGCAATATGTTCATAACCACAAAGCATATTTGTTTCACAGTTCAGAAATGGATACTTCCCTTACCCTGCTTTTGGCTGCTGTTGCTGTAATCGTCCGCTAGGTGGTGCTATTGTTCTGAGTGGTGAATAGTTTGAGTGCCTGACTAAGTCTCTCCTGTGGTGCAGTGCTCAGGGGAGCTTCTACATTAGAGTTCTCACCTGATCCGGGAACAGCCCGGGTGCTTTGCTCACAAATTGCAGAGATTATGGCTAGAGGCTGGCGAATCTGAGGCTGAACCAGACATCAAAGGCACCGAAAAAAAAAAGGTGGGGTGCAGGTGGGGTGACCACCTGGGCCACCTTGGGCGAAAGTTTACCCAGCACCTTCAGATCCCGGCTCAAGACGCGGCCTATCAAAGGGGAGTCTGACGGGGAAAGCTAGATCAGAATCACCACTAGATCCTGGACCCAAACCATGTCCCCCCCCAACAAAACCTCCACCACCACCACCACTATTAGCCCCGAGGCCAGTCCAACCCCCCGGTCTTGTTTTACAGGTGCCCCCCACCTCCCGAGGGCATTCCGCGCAGGGCAGGGATGGTTGTGGTCTGGGGTGGGTCTGCTCGTAAAGGCGGCCCACAGGGGCCTTGGGGCTGCATGGGCCACCTGTCTGCCTGTCTGACCACGCCACAGCGGGCCAGACGGAGCGTGCTCCACATACAAACACACGTGTACACACACACACACACACACACACGCACACACACACGTACACACACACGCACACACACACTCGCACACGCACACGCACACACACACGCACACACATAGAGACAGACAGACAGACAGACAGACAGACAGACAGCCACACACACACACACACACACACACACACACACACACACACACACACACACACACACACACAGACGTGCTGGAAATGTTGGGAGTGTGCACTCTCTGCTCTCCACCACAAACCTCTGCCAGGCACTCGCGTCCTCTGAGAGTCTGTGCGATTACGTTCAGACATACCCAGACACACACGCACGCACGCACACCACACACACACACACACACACACACCACAAACACACACAGACTAACACAGTGGTCTTGTGACTGAGGAAGCCACACACACTGCCTATACTCGTACTGCTCTAACACACATATCTGTTTGTGCGCATGCACGCACACACACACACACACACACACACACACACACACAGATCCTGTGACTGAGGAAGCCATATGCAATACCTATACTCTTTCTACACATGCATGCATGCATACACACACCCACACACACACACACACACACACACACAGATCTTATGACTGAGGAAGACATATGCAATACCTATACCCTTGCCTACACACACACACACACACACACACACACACACACACACACACACACACAGATTCTATGACTGCTGTAGAGGCCACGTGTACTGCCTATATACTCCACTAGCACACACACAGTGGAAACCGCAGAAGTGACAGCATGGCTACGCTTTAGCATATACATACACATACAGCCCATGTGCGTGACATGGGGCTGTGTGATACACATGTAAGCGCAGGCTGTCATCTCCACGAGAGGGGCGCACACACACACACACACACACACACACACACACACACACACACACACACACACAATGGGGCTTTGGCAGGGGGTCAGGGCGCTGAGTGAGAGGGTCAGGGAGGATCAGGCTCTGTCAGCTGCTGCCAGCGTACAGGAGAGGACAGCTATACGGTTTCATACCACAGCTCTCGCCCGCTGCCCTAATAGACACACACACACACACACACACACAGGCATACACTGACACACTCACAGTCTCTCTCTCTCTCTCTCTCACACACACACATTCACTTTCTCTCTGATTCTCACTTTCTTATACACATGTATGCACACTCGTTACATATCTTCTCCAAACACACTAACACATATACTGCCAAATACACACATTATCTTGAAGAGGGAAAAATAAACTGTGTGTCTGTGAGTGTGTGTGTGTGTGTGTGAGAGAGAGAGTATGTGGGTATGAGAAAAAAAAAAAGAGAGAGTGTGTGTGTGTGTGTGTGTGTGTGTGTGTGAGAGAGAGAGAGAGGAGAGTAGGCGGGCAGACAATAGAGGGCTTAGGGGAATGGGAACATATGGCTACAATCGCACTGGGGTCAATTGACAAACAGGTGACACATTGACCAGGGGCAAATTTGGCAGGAGTCTCTGAAGAGCCAAAACTAATGACTGCACTGTCACAAATAGCCACCCGCAGCAGAACTGCCCTGTGACACAACTATTATAGGAGGCGTCAAAGCAGGGACTGCACTGGGAACTTCACGCGGTGCTTACTGGCTCTGTAACGCAGCACGTATAGATCACCAAATAGCTTACATCTTATTCTGCATACACGTTTTACAGTCATAGGTTTATGAAAGAATATAAGTTTGCACACATGCTCATACAGACACACACAGAAACACACACACACTGACACACACACACACACACACACACACACACACACACACATCATGTCTGTATCCCTAACAATCGCAGCAAAAGACATGTAATCACATGCAAAGCTGTGTTCCCACACACATAACACACAGCATTGATAATGCTGATAACAATCAGTCACACTCCCACACACAGTCACATACAGAGACACTCACACTCTAGCACATACAGTATGAATGAGCACAGCGCACACACACACACACACACACACACACACACACACACACACACACACACACACACACACACACACACACACACACACACACACACACACACACACACACACACACACACACACACACACACACACACACACACAGTCAGAAGTGGGTAAAAGGCCCTGTGTCTGGCCAGTATAACTCTCTGGAGAGGGGCCACTCACTGCTGTGCAATGGCAGCACTGGCAGCCTGCTGAGCGCCTCCACTTCACCCTGGCGCTGTGAACGTGGCGCTTTATGACCAGGGGGCACACTCAGGTCAGGGGGCAGGGTTAGGAGAGGAGAGAGAAGGAGGGAAAGAGAGAGAGAGAGAGGAACAGACAACAGAGGAACAGGCAGAGCACAGAGAGAGAAAGAGAGAGAGAAGGAGGGTGAGAGAAAGAGAGAGACAGGCAGACAGAGGGAGATGTTCAACTGCCATTTATTGGATCATCTCTTAACCCATGAAATCATAATGTGCCTCATACAAAGCCAAACACAACACAAAGATTCATAAATACATTCACATGAAAGTCCCAGAGAGGATCAAAGAATGAGAGTCAGAAAGAGAGAGAGAGAGAATCAGAGTCAGAGAGAAGGTCTTTCTCTTTTTTTTCCTTTTCTCTTTAAATCAATATTAATGTAACGTTTAAATCAAAGCAATGTATTACTGTAAGTTGACAATGATTTGATTTGGCAGACAGTCAGAGAGAGAGAGAGAGAGAGAGAGAGAGATACATGTAGAGCCAGAGAGAGAGAGAGAGAGAGAGAGAGAGAGAGAGAGAGAGAGAGAGAGAGAGGGAGGGTATATTTGGGGTGTCTGGTCTGAGGCCGGTGGCCGGTGTGATGTGGAGGGAGCCCCACGGTGGCGGCGGCAGGTCCAGGAGCGTGTGCAGGAATGTGGGCTCAGTGGAGCCCATGTGTGGAATGGCCCAGCAGTCACGTCCCCCTCCTCTGCTGATACTACTGCTGCTGATCATGAGAAGAGGTGCCCCACTCACACACACTACACTGCGCTGGGGACAGGGACGGTGTGTGTGTGCGTGTCTGTGTGTGTCTGTGTGTGTGTGTGTCTGTGTCTGTGTCTGTGTCTGTGTGTGTGTGTGTGTGTGTGTGTGTGTGTGTGTGTGTGCGCACGCGAGTGTGTGTGTGTGTCTGTCTGAATTAGTTTGTCTATGTGTGTGTGTGTGTGTGTGCGTGCGTGTGTGTGTGTGTGTGTGTGTGTGCATTAGTGTGTATGTGTGTGCATGTGTGTGTGTGCGCGCACACGTGTGTGTGTGTGTGTGTGTGTGTGTGTGTGTGTGTGTGCATGTGCGTGTGTGTGTGTCTGAGAGGGGGAGTCTGAGAATGCAACAGCACGAGTATGAGCAAGTGAACATGAGTGAGTGACGGCACACAGCACGTGAATGTGAATGTGAGTGTGATGGAGTGAGCTGGGGGTGAGTACATGCGCAAGTGACACCGACCGAATGTTGTGTGTGAGTGTGTTATGTCAGCGGGAATATCGTGAGAATGACTGATGGAGTGTGTGTGAGTGAACACTAAGCCTGCGAACAGTTGGGGGAGTGTCAGAATGAAGCACCAAACCAGAGAAGAATAAAAAAGAACTGGAAGATTGAGGGTTGCGGCAAGAGTTTTGACAACGCAGTTGGGGGGACGTGTGTGTGTGTGTGTGTGTGTGTGTGTGTGTGTGTGTGTGTGTGTGTGTGTGTGTGTGTGTGTGTGTGTGTGTGTGTGTGTGTGCGTGCGTGCGTGCGTGCGTGCGTGCGTGTGTGTGTGTGTGTGTGTGTGTAAGGACAATAGAGCATGTCTCTTCCACTCTGACTCTTTATAAGCGTTCAGTATTGCCTCACGTCAGGCCCTCATTCCTGCACTCTGGTGGGTCGTGACTCCTCCGTCATGGCGGATTGGGAGTGATGTATGGTATGGGGAAATAGGGAGCTGACCCCGGGAGCCGCTCACCCAGAATCGGACCTGACAGGCACCGGACACGCTCTCTCTCTCTCTCTGTCTCTATATGTACAGTATATATCTTTCTCTCTCTCTCTCTCTCTCTCTCTCTCTCTCTCTCTCTCTCTCTCTCTCTCTCTATATATATATATATATATATTTCTCGCTCTCTCTCTCTCTCTCTCTCTCCCTCTCTCACGGTTGGGCCCCTGGTGCTGGGAACCTGGACCCGGTTCCGTGCCAGACCGAGTGGAACCGAGCCTGTCCGAGAGATCCGCCCCGGAGTGCACGGCGCACGCAACCCCAACCGTCATCTGCCGCTCAGAGAGAGACGAGAGGGCTTTCAACTCCCTCCAACTGAGCCCCGAGCTTATTTGGAGAGCCCATATCACAGTGTGTTTTCTGGATCTCCCAGGACTGTTTGTTTGATTTTTTCTTTTTTTTTTGAGAGAGAGAGAGAGAGAACACACTTGTTTGCTTTCTAGCGTCTCTGTTTGTCTCTGTGTGTCTCTGTTATCTAAACTCGTGCTTGTTTTCGTTGTTACTCGGTGTGTTTTTTTGCTGATCTAACGCTCGCTCGCTCGCTAGCAAATCGACTCGGATATATAGCATGCGACGACATGGCCCGGCGCCGCGCGAAACGATACAATCTGCGAGAATTTATAGTCTTGTTTCCGTGGAAAAGATGAGCTAAGGGACCGAGAGTAGAGAGCAAGAGAGAGAGAGAGCAAGAGAGAGAGAGAGAGAGAGAGAGAGAGAGAGAGAGAGAGAGAGACCCCTGTTGTCCAGTGATGACATGCGTTCACCAGGCTGAGGGGGCGAGGCTGGTTGGCCTGGCAACGGTCAGCGCTCTTGGGGCGAGAGGAGCGAGCCTGCGGACACACCCTTCGGACGGCTTTCAGGGGACCCTGGCGTGGCGTGAGACCGTGGGGCAGTGACGGAGGACCCTCAACAACTGGTCGAGCCGGCCAAGGCTGGGAACGAAAGGCCGGGATGTCAACACTGGTGTGTGTGTGTGTGTGTGTGTGTGTGTGACTAGCTGACATGAGTCACACACTCTGGAGCGAACACCGCGGCTTTGAATTTGGGGGCGACCACAGCAGAGCGGGCCGCAGCAAGTCATCAGAGAAAGGATGGAGGGATAGAGACAGAACTGCACAGAGAAGAGGGTAAAGAGCGAGGGATGGAGAGAAAGAGAGAGAAAGGCAGTGAGACGGAGAGAGATTGGAAAGAGAAAGGGAAAGGAAAGGGAGAGAGTGTGAGGCTGAGATATGTTGACAGACGGGAATGAGAGAGAGAGAGAAGGAGCAAGAGAGAGAAGGAGCAAGAGAGAAAGAGAGAGAGAGAGAGAGAGAGAGAGAGAAAGAAGCAGAAAGAAGCAATGAGAGAATAAGAGAAGGAGCGAGGGGGATTTGGGGCGCATGCTCTGGGGCTCCAGGCCACCTGCTGGTGCCGCGTGTACGGTATGTGTGTGTGTGTGGGGAATCTGTGTGTGTGTGTGTGTGTGTGTGTGTGTGTGTGTGTGTGTGTGTGTGTGTGTGTGTGTGTGTGTGTGTGTGTGTGTGTGTGTGTGTGTGCGTGCGTGCGTGCGTGCGTGCGTGCGTGCGTGCGTGTCTTTGTGTGTGTCTATGTGTGTGTGTGTCTGTGTGTGTATGTGTGTGTGTGTGTGTGTGTGTGTGTGTGTGTGTGTGTGTGTGTGTGTGTGTGTGTGTTTGTGTGTGTGTGTGTGTGTGTGTGTATGTGTTTGTGTGTGTGGCTGTGGCTGTGTGTGTGTGTGTGTGTGTGTGTGTGTGTGTGTGTGTGCCTCAATGAAATCCTTCCCTCCGCGTCTCCCCAGAGACGGGAACCATATCTGACCGCTAAGTCATCCTCCACACTTACTCAGAGATTCAACATTTGGTGCCACACAATGGAACATAACTCTACCCCACACCCACCAAACAGAAACAGAAACAGGAACGGAGAGAAGAAAAGAGAAAAGAAGAGAAGAGGGGAGAGGAGAGGAGAGGAGAAAAGAAGAGAAAAAGGAAGAGTAATGAGCCCCCTTGAAAGAATTCAACAGGTTTGAATTAAGCTTCAAGAGCACTGTGTTTAACAACGTGCTACACATAATGGAAACCTAACGATACTTAAGAGCGCTGACGGACCAGCGACTGCTCATGTTTAGATTTCCTCGTTTGGGATCAAGTCATCATGGTCGAGCATTTCCATTATGGCTCCCCCGTTCCCACGATGGCTTTTCCTGTTCATCATTAACACACGAGACATGAGTTCAAAAGTGGCTCTGTCTCTGTTGCGCAACACCGCAACACACACGCAAAAAAAAACATGCATAACTCAATTTCTATTCATTATATCGCTCTAATAAGATAAGATATTCATTATGTGTGTCACGCCATGCGATTTCTGTTCGCCATTAAGACATCTCAAGCAGCTGTGCTGTAAAACTGACACAAATACCTCATCAAAGAGCGACTGGCTTTGCTAATGAACACAAATAGACTCAAGCAGCTATTCATTATGTGTCAAACTGTTTTATTTTTCTTGCCATAATTAAGCCATTTGAAGTTCTCTGACGAACAAGTGACACAAACACATCAACATGAAGAAAACAAGGAAAGAGACGTCCTTTTTTCACAACGGCTATATCACCCTGCCATTAACCCTGAGTAGCATTCTGGGGGGTGACTGTGGGAGATTTGTACTGTATGCTAAACGCAAACTCTCGGTACGCATGCAGTCTGCATTCAGGACGAGTGCGGATATGGGACTGCAACCATTTATGAGACATCGCTGTTTATGAATGTTTCTCTTGGGAGGTATAGCAGGCCGGACTAACAGGCAGAATGTAAGCAGAACACAAAAAGGCCCCACAGCAAGAGGACACAAACCACACCACTGCTGTGCTTCCTCCATCACCAGTCACCCCCCCCCCCCCCCCCCCCCGCCCCCCCCCCCCGCCCCCACCACCCAGTGCAACCCTCACACCCCCCTTCTCAGAACTACACTCACCCCTGGTACCCAGTACTACCCTTGTATCCCCCCCCACCCTCATACCCCCTACCCCGTGCAACTGCCCCCTACACAGTACAACCCCCCCCGACCCAGTACCACTCTCACCCCACCATTATCTAGCAGTATAACTCCCCCCTATCCTACCCAATACAACCCTCACCTCACTATTACCCAATACAACCCTCACCTCACTATTACCCGATACGACCCTCACCTCACTATTACCCAGTGCAACCCTTACCTCACTATTACCCAATACATCCCTCACCCCACTATTACCCAGTGCAACCCTCACCTCACTATTACCCAGTGCAACCCTCACCTCACTATTACCCGATACAACCCTCACCTCACTATTACCCAATACATCCCTCACCTCACTATTACCTGATACAACCCTCACCTCACTATTACCCAATACATCCCTCACCTCACTATTACCCAATACAACCCTCACCTCACTATTACCCAATACATCCCTCACCCCACTATTACGCAATACATCCCTCACCTCACTATTACCCAATACAACCCTCACCTCACTAATACCCAATACAACCCTCACCTCACTATTACCCAGTGCAACCCTCACCTCACTATTACCCAGTGCAACCCCCACCTCACTATTACCCAGTACAACCCTCACCTCACTATTACCCAGTGCAACCCTCACCTCACTATTACCCAGTGCAACCCTCACCCCACCTCTACCCTTAGCCCTGGCCAGAGCAGCTTGAGACGTTCCCCAGCCCATCTGCAGGCCCATGGAGCCGGGTTTAGTGGATTTGGGGGGATTAGGGGAGATCTGGGACGGACTAATTAGCAGTAGGATCTGACATGTATTACCGCGCATATTACAACGCATAATTGGCTGCCGGGGCCCGGAGTTTTGGGCCTTCTCGGAGAAACCGCACGGATGAACTCTGCCCAGCGCTCACTTCTGACGCTGATGAGAAACTTTTGGTCGAAAGTTTTCCCCAACAGATCTTCAAAAAAAAAAAAAAAACTCGGGGATGGGATGGGATACGAGAGGAGCTAATTGTGCCGTGCAACAACGTCAGGCGAAAGCTTTGCTGGCTGCGCCGGGAGAAAAAAATGTCCGAGGCAATTAAAATGATTGTCGTTTCGCAACGAAGTGTTCTGCTGGTGATATTTGAGGTACGTGCGGCTCTAAAATAATACTTCGATCGTCACTCTCCATTTATCTGTTTGCTGGCGGGGAGAAATATGCTGGGCTGGTTTGGGGTTGCGTCTGTCCCACATAATCAAATTCAGAACCTTATATAAGATGAGGGGTTGTCAGGGTTGTTTTTCTCCCTTGCTCTTTTTAGTTTTTTTTTTGCTCTCTCTCTCTCTCTAGCTCTCCCTCTCTCTCGCTGTCTTCCTCTCTCTCTCTCTCTCTCTCTCTCTCTCTCTCTCTTTCTCTTTCTCTCTCTCTCTCTCCAGTAGCACATTCCAGAATGTTCTCTCACAGGCTCCAGAGAGCAACAGGGGGCCAACAAAGATGGGAGAACAATGTTGGGCCGCCGCGAGTGACCCCGATACCCTTGACACAGTGGGCACACACTGGGGCCGGCAGCGGGCACCGAGACGCCAAGCCACAAAAGAGGGCACCTCTCACAACTCCATAGAGCCAATTAAGCCCTACAGAGAGGGAGAGAGAGAGAGAGAGAGAGAGAGAGAGAGAGAGAGAGGGCCAAGCGCAGATATACTGTTACAGTCCAGCGAGCCCACCTCTCTGCTCACCTCCTCTCCCCCCTGTGAACTATAAAGTGGGCCCTACGGCCTCCATACAACTGCCTCTATACTGTATGTGTGTGCATGCAACACATTTTGATGGTGAAAGAGGCCAAATGTGTGTGTGTGTGTGTGTGTGTGTGTGTGTGTGTCTGTGTGTGTGTGTGTGTGTGTGTGTGTGTGTGTGTGTGTGTGTGTCAATGTGTGTGTCAATGTGTTTATCTTGTCTGTCTGTGTGCACTGAAGAGCAACCCTCAACATAAGCGGCGCAAGTCCACAATGTATGGCCCATGCGTGCCCCATATGGGTGGAGCTGGTGCAGGCCACCATGTGTGAAGGTCAGGGGCACGTATAGAACCGTAAGGCACTATGCCCCCCGCCAGTGGACGCACGCACACACACACGCACAACGCACACGCACAACGCACGCGCAAAAGAAGAGCATTATGGGAACAAGTGGGGAATTCCAGTCTCTTATTTTGGCTCACCCATGACTAGAACACAGTTCAACACACACACACACACACACTCACTCTCACACACACACACACACAAACAGACACACACACATGCTGCGCATCCTGTTGTTTCAGTGCAACGAGCACATCTCTGAGCTGCTGAAATGTGATCGCACTAATCAATTCCAGTTACAATCACACACACACACACACACACACACACACACACACACACACGCACGCGCAGAAAACACACTTTTGCACACACAACACACAAACACACCATCCCTAACAAAGACTAAACACACACACACACTCTCTCTCTCTCACAAACACACACACCACACCCTCTCTGCTCTTCGTTCTTTGTATTCCTGCTTGCACCAACTCAGTGGAAGATGTTGTGAGTCTGGGGGCAGGGGCTGCTGGGGTGTGTGTGTGTGTGTGTGTGTGAGGGGTGGCGGGGCAGCAGCAGGGGGTGATGGGATCCGGGATGGGCCGGGGCTCCTCCTCGCTCCCCTCTCCACTCCGCAGCTCCAGAGGGGTCAGGGTGTGGAGCACAGACCGGCCCTGTCTGACGCCAAGCATACACAAACACACACACACTCACACACACACACACACACACACACACACACATGCACGCACGCACGCACACATGCATGCACACCGCCATACACATACAAACACATGCACACACAAGCACGTGCACACACACACACACACATACAAACACAAGCAAGTACAGACTCATTGACTTAATTGAAGACGTGAGGAGAGAAAGCAACAGAGACGGTAGAGATTTGGAAATATGTCAGGAGGAGAGGAGAGAAGACAAGAAGAGAGGAGAGGAGAGAAGAAGAGAGGAGAAGAGAGGAGAGGGGAGGGGAGGGGAGGAGGGACGAGAGGAGAGGAGAAGAGAGAAGAAGAGAGGAGAAGAGAGGGGAGAAGCAAAGAGGAGAAGAGAGGAGAGGGGAGAGGAGGAGGGATGAGAGGAGAGGAGAGGAGAAGAGAGGAGAGGGGAGGGGCGACCCCAGAGCCTGTAGGCATTCCCACACGGTCTGCTCTCCACATCCGTGCCCTTCCTGTTCTGTCACCTCATTTCCTCTCAGACGAGCCCGGACAACCGTATGGGAGGCAGAGACCCCCTAAAACATGGGACTTAGTCTCTGTGTGTAACTGCAAGCATGTGTCAGCATGTGTGTGTGTGTGTGGACCAGATAACGAGGCTTCAGACAGCGCCCAGCATCTCCCCACACACTGTCTCTTGGTCAGGACTGCAATGCTCTGGCTTCTGCCGCTGTAATAAAACTCACAGGCCGCACAGCAATAGCTGGCAAGCATCCCTCTTCATTTCCAATCTCCACATATATCTCTCCCTTATTCTCTGTCTCTCTCTCTCCCTCCCTTCCTCTCTTTCTCATACTATCCTCTCTCTCTCTCTCTCTCTCTCTCTCTCTCATCTCATCCCTTCTTGGCTTCCCTCTTCTTCATTCCCATAATAGCGCTTGGCTGGGCCCCAGGGGGAAGGGTTTGCCCCTCTGCAGGCCTGGGATCCATGTGGGGAGCATCAACAGCACTGCTGCGACAGCACCTCCAGTGTGTGTGTGTGTGTGTGTGCGTGTGTGTGTATGTGACAGAGTGTGTGCATGTGTGTATGCCTGTGCGTTTGAGCGCTCTTATGAAAATGCGTGACCTTGTGTGTACTGTATGTGTCCATAAAACTACTGAGTGTTGCGTACGTGTGTGTCTGTTTGTGTACATGTGTACAGCATGTGTCAGTGAGAGGTATTTATGTGCCTGATTGCAGCACTTCGCTGAGCCATTAACCTTGAGTGCCTTCATTAATATCTTTGGGGATTCTTGGCAGCTCTGTGAATTCCAATGGGTGTAGAAGCACGTCCCTGAAACTCAGCACATATAATCAACTTGACTGTTGATTGCTAAAACGTACCGGCATGTATAAAATCAATGCGCCAACGAGAGGTCGGGATAAAGACCTTAGTGAGAGATCACACACACACACACACACACACACACACACACACACACACACACAGACGAGAGCGTCTTCCTCTTGCCTCTTCTCTAACCCCCCCCCCCCCCCCACCCTCTGCGTTCCCCGAGACGCCAAAATAGATTCCAGATGTCGGTCTGATAAACAAATGGATTGTCATAACCTTATAAAAATGCACGGCATCCAGAAGCCTCCCCCGACTGGAGCGCCTTTGTCCGGCGGCGATATGAACGCATGAGTTACGAGCCAGCCCCACACCAGCGCTCGCACACGAAGCCTCCCATCGCTCACACACAGCTGCTACTGTCCCTGTCAAACCTGCACAGGAGCTAGGAACCCGAGGGTGTGTGTGTGTGTGTGTGTGTGTGTGTGTGTGTTACCTATCAGCTGAGTGGACCCAAACAAGGAGCAGGGGGCCAGGGCTGTGAGGCTGTGGGTAAGTGGAGGGGTTTATGTGCATGTGAGAATGTGTGAGTATGTTTTGGAAAAGGCAACAGGCCGATACTTCGGCATGTTTATTTTCTCTGGATGCCTCTTTGCGCTTACCCACTCGTTTACACACACACACAGTCACACACACACACACACAGCCACACACACACACATACATTAGCACAATGAGAATAAAATGACACTGCGTCAGCTCTAGACATCCCAGTGACCTCCTGCTTGGCTCCATCTACAAGAGCATGGCTGCTGTTTTCTGTGACACACACACACACACACACACACACACACCCACACACACACACACACACACCCACACACACACACACACACATTCCCCATTCAAGGGTGCCAAGGGGAGAGCTTAGCCTGCTCCCCACTCGCTCACTCCCCGCACAGAGACTCCTGAGGTGCTTTTCCCATTCAGCAAACAGAGGTGGATGTCTGAGCCCAATGCGCTTTCTGTCAACTATTAGCATTCGAGCGTTTGCGTGTAAACATTCCAAATTGCTCGATTTAAACGCCGAGTCTAAATCCAGCATTCATTTTTGTTCGCTGAGAAATAGCTTCTCTGACAACTAGACTGTTTGTTTGTGTGTGCTTTTTCGAAAAACATTCATGGCGAAACCAAAGCAAACACCAAAGACTGTTTGAAAATGTCCACTCTGCAGTCGCTTGCATTTGTTTGCTATTCTGAACGCACCTCTGCTCTGTCTCTCTCTCATCCACTCTCATGCAAGTTGTCTCTCCCTCTCTCCCTTTCTCTCAGTATCTCTCATTTCTCTCTTTCTCTCTCTGTGGCTCTCTCCTTCTCTGCCCCTCCCCAACACCATCTCTCTCTCTCTCTCTGGCACTCTCCCGCTCTTCAATCTCTCCATCTCTCTCTCTCTCTCTGGCACTCTCCCTCTCTTCAATCTGTCCATCTCTGTCTCTCTGGCTGCACAAGAGCAAAACCCTCTCCTCCCTTCTGAGAAAAGTGCTTCCCTCTGCAGTGCCAGGGCTGGCTTCTCCTCATCCCCCGACCTGCCTTGTGTTTCCAGTTTACTTGTGATGGGCTTTATGCTGTCTATTTACTTCCATTTTTCACGTGCTAGATGTGCGTTGTAGAGATCTGTTTATTATGGTTTGCGTGCGATTACAGAGAATTGTTCATTACAGTCTCAGATTGTCCTGTTTGCTTTATTGATGGTGTGCATTTCGTATCTTGCATCCATTTACCATCTTCACCGCACTCTCAGTGTTGCTTTCTGTTTTCAATTCCACGGTCATTTTTCTTTCTGATTTCGCTTCCTCATAGTTATTGATCACCTTGTTTTGTTTAAATGCTCCTCTGCACTGATCTGGGCATTATTATTTCCCATTCAGTCTTCTCTGGTGTGCATCCCAGAGGTTCTGCACTGTGCGATTTCTGGCCCGACAGTAACAAGCACAGCTAACTGTATTGTTGACTCCGTTCTCACGCCACGGCAGTGATGACACAGGGGGATTAGGAGGTTAATCTGTCAGGAGGTGCAGCAGCAGCCCTGACTGCTCATCTCTTCAGGTCCACTCACTACTACTACTACTACTACTACTAATACTACTACTACTACTACTACGGCAACACTGATCGTGATCTACTTCTTCACACACATCACACTCTTTGGGAAACGTTCGCTGGACTAGCTGGAATGTCAGGAAACATGTGCCCCAAAACACTAACACACATTTGAGCACACACACACAAACTTGCACATGTACACACACACACACAATACATGAGTTATGAACTCTGCTACATATGCTAGCTTCATGTTTCCAGAACACCCAGCTCTCCCCCCATTGTCATCGAATGTAGCAAATGAATACAAGAGTTCTTAGTCCCTTTGAAGTCCTTTGAAGTGAGAGTGTGTGATGTGTGTCTGTGCATGTGTGAAATTATGTGTGTATGTGTGTGTATGCAAGAGTGGATGCATGAATGTGTGTGCTGTCTGTGTGTGTGTGTGTGTGTGTGTGTGTGTGTGTGTGCTGTGTGTGTGTGCTGTGTGTGTGTGTGCGTGTTTGTGTGTGTGTGTGTGTGCATGCTTCACACATGTGTGAATGAGACTTCCAGCTGTTGAGCAACACGTGTGACAGTGTGCGAGCCAGCTTCATTGTATGCCCGACGTGCCATATGTGCAATATGGGCCACGATGCCGGTGCACCCCCATGCTATATTGCTATATTCAGACATGAAAGGGACATTCCTGATTAGGGCCTTTTCAAGTTCTCACCCAGAACAACACCTGACATTGTGCTTTACGGGCTAAACATTACACCGCCGGGGCTTTGCATGTTACCGTCACAAGGTCAATCTCGGGATTTCGGAGGTAATGGGACTTCTTTCAAAAGCGTCTGGTTTCCATTTTACAGCTGACTTTATCTTCAAATGCAGCCAAATATTGGCTCTCGAGTTCACAGGCTGGAGGTGGTTTAATGTATATCTGCCCCGCTGTTACGCGTGCTTGCACCTTAATCAAATCTCTGTGCCTGGTGGGAGTCATAAAATGGATCATGGACTATGCATGTGCGTGTGGAGGTTTGTCGCCCTATGTGTAAGGCTTATAAAAAACCTAAATGTGTGTGTGTGTGTCTTTATGTGTGTCTGTGTGTGTGTGTGTGCATGTGTATTTTTTCCTCTTTACTTCTACTGTCCTGCTTTGTTTCCCTCTGTTCTCCTCCCGCTGCTCTGTGCTCTACACTCTCCTCTTCATCACTGCACTACGCTGCTCTGTGCTCTACACCCTCCTCTTCATCACTGCACTACGCTGCTCTGTGCTCTACACCCTCCTCTTCATCACTGCATTACGCTGCTCTGTGCTCTACCCCCTCCTCTTCATCACTGCGCTACGCTGCTCTGTGCTCTACCCCCTCCTCTTCATCACTGCACTACGCTGCTCTGTGCTCTACACCCTCCTCTTCATCACTGCACTACGCTGCTCTGTGCTCTACACCATCCTCTTCATCCCTGCACTACGCTGCTCTGTGCTCTACACCCTCCTCTTCATCACTGCACTACGCTGCTCTGTGCTCTACACCCTCCTCTTCATCACTGCACTACGCTGCTCTGTGCTCTACACTCTCCTCTTCATCACTGCACTACGCTGCTCTGTGCTCTACACCCTCCTCTTCATCACTGCACTACGCTGCTCTGTGCTCTACACCAGGTCTGCTCTACCCTCTCCTCTTCATCTCACTTCTCCACTCTCTTCACATCCTCATCCTCTTTCCTCCCCTCTCCCTTTCCCCTCTTCCTCTTCCCTCCTCTCCTCTCCCCTCCCCTCTCTTCCATCCTTCCCTCTAACACTCCCCTCCCCTCCCCTCCTCCCCTCCTCGCTCCTCTCTCGGCGCTCCTCTCATGTGGGCTCCGTTCTCCGTGCAGCATTCCCGGGCTGGGTGTGGGGTGCTGGGGGCTGCGGGTTTCCCACAGAGCCCCACATAGAAGAGTCATTGTTCCCCCCCTCTCTGGGCTCTGAGGGTCTCCACGGCAGGACCGCGACCCGATCTGCACACCCCCCCACCACCACACACATACACACACACACACACACACACACACACACACACACTCCCCACACCCCACCCCCCACAAAGGGCCTTTCTTCAGCCGGTCCGCCCCGGCCCAGACCCCTGTAGACGTGCCTCACCCACATCCCCACACCGGACCCCGGACCCCTGAGGGGGGTGAGGAAGGCATCGCGCCACCCTGTACCCCCAAACACCAGCAAGGGCAGCGTGTTCTTTTCTCTTCTTTCTCTTCCTTTCTCTCTCTCTCTCTCTCTCTTTCTCTCTGCTGCCCACCATTGTGTATCTGGCTCTGGTGTTCATGTAAACATGGCCATGCACCAGCTCTAATGAAAGTGGACGCATTCTGCAAACACAAACATAAACATACTGTAACCGCACACACTGACACACACACACACACACACACAGGAATACCACAGCCAGTGTGAGAGTTGTGATGTCTAACACATTGTCCCCAAAGTGCTTGGTAGGCCATGAACGGTGCTCTGATGTTGAGGCTCCACTACAGACACAATAAGTCATCATTTATATTCACAAACTCACGGACAAATGCGCGCGCACACACACACACACACAAACACACACACACACACACTCACGGACAAATGCGCGCGCACGCACGCACACACACACACACACACACACACACACACACACACACACACACACACACACACACACACACACACACACACACACACACACACACACACACACACACACACACACACACACACACACACACACACACACACACACACACACACACACACAAAACGGCTCTCTCTGTCATCTGCTACCAGCCAAATCTCTTCCCATTTGAGTACTGAATTCATTTGTTTTGCTTGAGTGTTCCCGAAAACTCTGGGCCACCTCATGTGTTGTTGATAAAAGATGACTCAAGACAACCCCCCTCCCTCTCTCCCACTCTCTCTTTCTCTCTCTCTCTCTCTCTCACTCTCTCTCTCTTTCTCTTTAGAAAAGACAGGATATGTCAGAAATGGGTCGATGTGATGAATGGGTGCCCTCTCTTCCACAGCAGACATGACTCCACCATAAAAAAACACAACAAAACCCTCAGCGAGCAGGCCAACAAGGCCTCGGCTCCTCTAAACAACGTGTCTTCATCGCTGACAAGTCGCTCCATCCTCTCTTTCTTTTGGCTACTCCTCCTGTACACACTCTCTCTCTCTTCCTCTCTATCTCTCTCTCCCTCTTTCTGTCACTCTTTCTCTTCTCCCTCTCTCCCTCTTTCTCTGCCTCTCTCTCACACTCACTCTCTCTCTCTGCCTCTCTCTGCCTCTCTCTCTCTCTCTCTATCTCTCTCTCTCTCTCTCTCTCTCTCTCTCTCTCTCTCTCTCTCTCTCTGCCTGCATGACAAGCCTGAATAATGACTGGCGATGGAGAGTTATGACGACGACCGCAGAGGATGAGCGACGATCGATGGCAGCGGAGGTAGTGCAGACGGCAGGCCTGAGCCGTGGTGGTGGCTGTGGTCATTACCATGGCGGCGGCGGCGGTAATCGCACTGTGGGTGGTAGTCATGACAGCATCAAGGACAGGAGTGACAGATGCAAAAGAGCGGTGTGAGGACAATGACTGAGACGTGCGTGTGCGTGTGTGTGCGTGTGTGTGTGCAGCCCGGTGGGACTGAACCCAACTGATGGTGTTTGATTGCGTTGCTCTGTGCTGCATGCACAGCGGTGTGAGGACAATGACTAAGACGTGTGTGTGTGTGTGTGTGTGTGTGTGTGTGTGTGTGTGTGAGAGAGAGAGAGAGAGAGAGAGTCTATTAGAGTCTAGGCCTGACACTGATGCGGATGATGAGGAATGGGGACGAAGATGATGATGATGATGATGAGTCAGCCGGGTGGTGCCCCGTCCTGTCACAACTCGTCAACAGTACCAGACACCGTCTCATCCATCCATCCATCCATCCCTCTCTCCCTCCCTCCCTTCCTCCCTCCATCATCTCCCCATCTCTCCATCCTTTCATCTTTTTGTTCTTTCGCTTCTTCCTCAGTCAGAACCATTTCCTGCTCAACCCACAATCCTCGGTGGCCTCACGGAGACAGACAGCCTGACGGACGAGGAAAC
>NC_084995.1:23145827-23157206 GCF_963854185.1 Sardina pilchardus | reverse complement strand
GACACGGGAAAACCCACTTTCTTTCCCACACACAACAAGGACGAGAGGAGAGGGAGGAGTGCACACAAGCTGAGAGAGGAATGAGAGACACACACACACAGAGAAAGAGTGATAGAAAGAGAGAGTGATAGAAAGAGAAAGCGATGGAGAAAGAGCATGATAGAGATAGTGAGAGAAAGTGATAGGGACAGAAAGAGGAGGAGAGACATGGTCCCGGATGAGGGAGCCCAGGAAGGCTCAGCCTCAACGTCTCCATGCAGGGCTCCATGCAGGGCTCCAAATTCCCACCCTGTCTGCCTGGCTGCGTCCGCCTCCAAGCCTGGACCAGGACCGCTGCCTCCGCAAACCCAGCGACCCAGAACCGGAGCCCTCTCATGTCCATCCCAACACATCGCGGGTTAGCCACGTCTCCTCCGCTGAGCGTCACGCTCGCGTCCAGAGAGAGAGACGGAGAGGGAAAACAAGTCGGATCCATTACGGAGTCGGAACGCTGACGGGCCTTTGAACGGCCCCACCGTTTGACGACCTGCCCCGCGGTCGATGTGCCTGCGTACGTGCGTCGCGCGCGTCAGTCACACGCAATCAGAGTTTCCACAGCAGAGCGGAGGTGTCCTGTCCAGTCCAGTCCAGCGTTCTTGAGACTTGCGCTGCGTCTCCACCCACACCCACGCCCAGAAAAACAGCCACTCAACTGATCTCATCCCTCTCCCCTCCCTTTCCTCTCCATTCCTGCTCAAACGGCATCCATTGGGGACACAGAGAGAGAAGGAGAGAGAGAGAGAGAGAGAGAGAGAGAGAGAGAGAGAGAAAATAGGGAAATCGGGAAGGGAGGGGGCGGGGGGGTACTGGGGAAACTGTGACTGGACTGTTTTTTTTGTGACCGGATAACAGATGACCACTTCAACTCATTGCAGTGGCCAGCGCTTCGTTAACCCAACAAGAATGAAATATGACTGCTAGAAAAGTATGGCCATCCAATCAAATGAGCTGCACGCGTCACATGACCCATGACAAACACTGGGCCTCTAAGCCTACCATTTGACATCCTCACCCTAACCTAAACTTTCACCCCGACCTTTCACCTTACAGAGGTCTGTGCCTGCCGTACTGGTCGACTGACCCCAATGGTGACCCCGTCGCCCTCTCCCTAGCCCTAACTCAGATAGAAAGTTTGCAAACACTCCATTATATTGCTGTTAGAGGCCAAACATCAAAGGTTGGGCTGACTGCATGGAAGACATCCGTCAGCACTAGAGCAACACAACAGTAGTAGGCAGGCAGAGCTTTAACATGGGCCTGTTCTGACTCAGCTTGGGGCTATGCCACCACATATCACTATCTGACCAATAAAGCAAACGCAATCAATAAGGAAACCACCCGTGCAATATACTGGGCATACAGGAAGACTGAACACACTGACTGTTTGGTGATTTTAATCAATTAGCATTTATTGTTCACTTTTGTTTGCTTTGTTTTGTCATCACTCTGAGGTATTTCAGATATTTAATGCTCAAGAGGCCATCTTGCTTAGACTGGGTAAACCCAGCTCGATCTGCCGGCGATTGGATTACGCCCTGCAGCTCAGGCTGGAAACCTGCACATCTATCTCTCTCCGGTTTCCTTTCCACGTTTGCAGGTACCAATCGCAAACTGGCACCTGGATCGTTGGTCTGATTGGTTGAAGGACTATCCAAGCTTGAACTATGCCCATTGATCATGCCTCTTGTTCAGTAGAAATACAGCGCTGACTCCCCAGACTCATGTTCAATCTTGAAAGAGTCCTATCTGCAGATAGCCAGGCTTTTTTTGCTGCCTGGCCAACCGGAAGTGAGTAAAGAAACGGGCTGCTCGGGCTCTCACCTTTCCACCACCTCGTCTCCGCTCCAGCAGGTGAACTCCATGCCCATCTCGCCCTCGCACAGCATCTCCGGCAGCGCCCCGAAGAACGTCTTGTAGCGCGGGATGTACCCCACAAACTCCCTGCAAAAAAAAACAAACAAGCCAAACCAAATAGGAGCTGTTACATCAAGCCGGTCCATAGAAAAAGCCCACACATTGTCTGTGTGTGTGTGTGTGTGTGTGTGTGTGTGTGTGTGTGTGTGTGTGTGTGTGTGTGTTGTGTGTGTGTGTGTGTGTGTGTGTGTCCGACTAACTGCCCTAAACAAACAGAGGAGGCCAAAGAATGCTGCTATTTCACTACTCTCTGTTTCAGGTCGCGTTGCCAGGGGAATCGGCGCTGGAATTTGCGGCTGCAGTGATTCACCACATAATCTTGTAAGGGAGGACGCGGTTACAAATCTCCCATTCAATGCAGGTCAACCAGCTCTGTGAGCATCCCATGGCTTTGTTATACGGCCGGGGTCAAAGCGATTAGCGGAATCTGGACCTTTGGGTCTTGAGCCCCTGTCTTGGATCCAGTGGATCCTGGTCGCGGACACTTGTTAGGGCCACCCAGGGGTGAGTGTGTGTGTATGAATGTGTGTGTGTGTGAGTTGGGGAGGGGGGCTTAACAATGCGAGGGGTTCAGGCAAGGTCATGTGCTGAGTAAGAGGCCCATCAATCAGGCCTGTCATCAGAGGAGCCTCCAGTGCCTGGGCTACGGGGAGGGAGAGAGCAACTGGCCTTTGGAGGAGGTTACACACACCATAAATCACCCCAGGGGACATCCGCCTGACAATCACACACACACACACACACACACACACACAGAGAGAGCAATCATAATAACCTGATCAACACATATTCACAAACACACCAAATGTACAAACCAAAAAATGGACACAAGCACAAACACACACATATACTGTACACACACACACACATACACAAACACACACACACACACACACACACACACACACACACACACACACACATATATAGACACACACACACACACACACACACACAAACACACACTCAGTGATAGTCTGGCTGTAAATCTTAAGGGGTCTGTGATATGTTATCTCACAGAACCCATAAGACACTAATGCATTTACCACTGAAAGCCACAAGGGGAAAACAGTTATGCATTTTCTTTAGATATTCTGGTTATGGCCTTTACTATCTTAAAGTTTGCGTCATCTCACAATGCCTCAATTCCTAGTGGTGAACTATGCAAAGACCAGTAACAGTCACAGTGGAAAACATCCCGTGTCAGATCATTTGTAAGTTTAAAACCAGTGATGTACGGTCTGTCACTGCTATCTCCAATGCTACAATTTGGCGACATTTTTTGAGTCATGTGATGTTAGTTGTGTGTGTGGAGATGGTGAGGTCAGTATGAAGAGTTGCAATCACTCAAGAGAAAAACAAACATGGCATTTAGTAAGAAACACAAAAACAAAAACAAGGGGAAAACCAGTGATGTCAGTTGGGTATATCTTCTTTTTTTACGTTGGCACAGTAACAACTGCCAATACTTTTTGATTTCAACAAAAAATAAAAAATACTTTAAAAGTGGTGCAACGTAAAACACAGTGTTCCGCACCCAACACACACTGCAAATCTTAAAACAACAAACCTGCCACAAATACGATCAAAACTGACATCAGTGTTTTCCCTTTGCATCCTTCAGGCCTATTTGTGGTCATGACGTGATATGCACTTAGATAAGATAGCAGTGATTAGCCATGATTCATATGACAGCACATGTCCTCAGGGAAAAGGAACGCTGTTGTGTGTACAAACTGTAATTGTATTCATTTATAGCTGTTATATATTGTCCCCGCCCCTATTTACTACATCCATAAAGACAAAACCACACTGACAATACAAACACACGCACACTCACACACAAACAGACTCAGTACACAGTACATAACCACAGACCGATGCATAAACATTACTCATTGCTATGTTATCGTCCACATTCATGTCCGTGTGTAACAACACTCCAACACACAATTAATGAAAGGAGGACAGAGAGAGAGAGGCAGAGATAGAGAGAGAAAGAAAGAAAGAAAGAGTACACAGTCAGAAGACCCATGCTTACCTAGATATCTTTTTGAGACTTTTAGGTTTATCGCTCTTGGAAGGTTTCAGGGGGAGAGAGCTGGGGAGAGTCGACACCCCCCGGGATAAGACAATGGAGTAGTCCAAGGAAGGTGGATGCAAGCAGGATTGGGGGGGGGGGGGGGTGGAAGGGAAGAGGGAGAGGGGAGGACGGGGGGGTTCAGACAGGTGGAAAACAAAAGGATAATACGACAAAGGGCAGGGGGAGGGGGGGAGAGAGAGAGTCATGATCCTGAAGGAAATTAAGTCATCATGCACATGCAACCAGCCCAGCCCACCACCGAGAAGAGGACAGTACACACATCAACAACATGTGCAGCAGTGCATCGCTGCACTGCAAGTATATGTGTGCAATAACATACATGATTTAACATACAGTATAGCATATCTCATATTCCACTCTGTCATCCTCGTTCTACTCACAAAGACACCTTGAGTCCTTCTGGAGAGAGAGATGCCGCACACTCCGAGTTATAAGCACGTTTTTTAATGATAAAGCAGTAACGTTTCGGCCTATGGCCTTCTTCAGATCGCATGGAGCTACCTTGAATCCTTCTATCATAACTAAACATACTGCTAAACATATAGGAGCTTTACTTGACCATAAACTGGACTCTCCTACCCTCAAAGTTCTTCCCCACCACTCTGTCTATAGAGCATATTCAAGCCCACGCTGATGTTCCTTTAAATGGGCTGGCTACAGTTCTGCTCTTGTATTAGCCCTCTGTCTTCATCTGGCTACCTGACAGAGCGTGGAAGCAGCTTTTGGCTTTGGGGTTTGATGCTGACCCAGCACCTGCTGTGATAATCGCAAGATGAGAACATTTTCTTTCATTAGGCAAAGAGTCGGGTAATGATGCGGCCTGCACACAGCGCGCCACCACACACGGCTCAGACTGGCACGAGTGGATGCCCTTGTAGTTAATGCCAGCCTGTAAGTCAGCACTAGCGTGCAGTGCATGTGTGGGTCCTGCGTATGAGTCTGGGTGTGTGGGTGTGTGTGTGTGTGTGTGTCTGAGACTGTGTGTGTGTGTGTGTGTGTGTGTGTGTGTGTGTGTGTGTGTGTGTGTGTGTGTGTGTGTGTGTGTGTGTGTGTGTGTGTGTGTCTGAGTGTGTGTGTGTGTGTGTGTGTGTGTGTGTGTGTGTGTGTGTGTGTGTGTGTGTAGTATGAGTGCAGTATGAGTGTGAGTGGGCAGACTGGCAGGCCCAAAAAGGAAACTGTTGAACGCTCCTGATTAATGCCTCGCATGTCTCGTCCTGCCCTCTCTGCCTCCGCGCCTCTGCCAAGCTGACCACCAAACACGGGCCTAACTGCCCACCGCGCCAAGCACAACATCCGTCCAGCCATGGGCAGCAGCAGCACCGTGGGCAACTAAAAACACCCTGCGAGGACGGACGGACGGATGAGGGGGGAGGGGGACGGAGGGGGGGCAGCAGAGTGAATCTCTTGCCCTGGATGACGTCAGCGAGAGGCCTCTGTCAAATCATCTCCCCTGCCTGCCTGCCCCCCCCCTGCCCCCCAACCCACCCCAACTTTAGCCCCCTCGCATGAAGACTGGCCCCCAAATATGTCCTTTAGGATAGGTCAATTTCCCCACGGGATTAGCCCCACTTACCGAAGGAGCCAGCATGTCTGCGGGGCAGAAGAGGTGCTTGGGCAGGGGTAGTGGTGGTGGTGGTGGTGGTTGGGGGGGGGGGGGGGGGGGGGGGGGGGGCAGTAGAGTGTTGGAGGGAGGGTAATAGAGGGCTGGGTTGGGGGGGTGGGGGGGAGTTAGGAAATCATCAGCCCCTGACATTTGTAGTGTGAGTGGTACGAATCAGCGCCGGCAGAGACTCCCCGTGCCGCGGCAAAGCCCCGGCTCAGCTGGAGAGGAAATGTCATCAACACCAGTGTCCCGCACTTGGCACCGCGGACGCTTATAGACAGAGATGCACCAGGTCCGCGCCGCACACGTAAGAAATCAGATCTCCACTTGACTCAGACTTCCATTCCCATGACTGTGTGTGTGTGTGTGCATGTGTGTGTGTGTGTGTGTGTGTGTGTTTCTCAGGGTGTCTGTCACAGGATCATTTAAATGGGACCATAATGGGCACACCACTCTGAAGGACAACAAGCGATATGTCACTGGTGCTGTATATAGTTGTGGGTCAGACAAGATAATCATGGACGGGCTTAAGCTGAGGGCAAACTACTGTAACGGGAGAGTCTAACTGGAGCACGCGAACTCTTCGTTGATATTAACACCGCACCAAATACAAATCTGAATCTCAGGTATTACAGGTGTCGATAGGTCAGAAATAGAAGGAAAATATGATACTCTTTAATAGCCAAGGTCAAAGGTCAAAGGTAAACGGTCTCACCTTCTCAAGTGGGCAAGCCTTCCCCGAAGCTCAACATCTGGGCCGTCCGAGAAAGGCGTCGAAGATGGGGGGGCTGTGGCCGTCGCCGTGGCCGTTGCTGTGGACGCGGACGCGGACGAGGACCAGTGTCCCTCCGTCGGTGTGTGTGAGCCGGGCGCCTCCGCTGTGGACGGGCCACACACTTTATCCACCTGAGAGGGGTTTATTTCACAGGACACAGAGGAGGTCAGTTAAGATGAGACACAGCTAGTGAGGAGAGGAGAGGAGAGGAGAGGAGAGAGGAGAGGAGAGGAGAGGAGCTTTCCATCTCATATGATCATTAAACAAATCTATTCAGTGGGACTGCTGTTGAGTAGGGAAAATCTGGGAGTAGTGAAGGGTATCATATTCATTGTTCGACTGAATAAAGGGGCTAATGTGGTGATAAACTGAGGCCGAAAGGAGAAGTAAAAAAAAGGGAGACTAAGAGTGAAGAGAGATGGAGCAGGGAAAAAAGAGATAAAAAAAGATAGAATGAGAGAGAGAGAGAGAGAGAGAGAGAGAGTGAGGAGAAGAGAGAGAAAGGGAGAAGAGTAATGGAATGGCTGATGCACTAGAAGAGTCGGGAGATGGATCTGCTCCCTGTCTGCTATAAAGCTCCTCTAATGGGATTAAACACAATCAGAAGCCCTTAATGATGATCAGTGTAAGCTGCAAGCTATCGACAGGCCTGCACTGCCTCCACCCCCACCCGCAACCCCACCCACACCCACACCCCCACCCCCTGCCCCTGCTGCTGCCCTGCCATAATTAAGAGCCAGGCAGGTAATGAAAAAAGCCCAACGATCCCACCACCGCCCAATCAATGCCATCTCATCCACTTAAAAGCTTTCTCTCTCTCACACATACACACACACACACACGCACACACACACGCACACACACTTTCCATCAAGCAAGCTGTTCAAAAGACAGTGCTTTCTCTGTGGTGGTACTAGACGGAGAAAAGGATGGGTGGGAGAGGAGGGGGGGGGGCAGCAGATAGCATTGCAGCTACTGTCTAGTCAGTGGGAGTAAATTGTACCCATTACGTCATACTCACTCAGGCAGTGTCATTATTTAAACGTGAATGCTACTCAATAGCGCGGCACTGTGTGGTTTACGGTTTCATTCTTTTGAGATGCTCAGGGCTCCTGACGGTAACTTGGGCGATGAACTGTCTGCCTGCGTGAGCGAGCGAGTCAGTGAATGAATGGCCAGTAAAGGTAAAGTGAGCGTAGTGGCGTGGCGTGGTCGTGAAAATAAACGGACTACTGTCGAGCGAAGCGACGCGGGCTTGACGTGAAAAAAGGCATCACTTTCTCGAGGCAGAGGCCCGGGCTCTGGACTACTGTTTGCTCAAGGGCCTAGATCAACAGGTGGACCTCTTTGATTCGCCAGACCCCCGGGGCCCCTGGGTGTAGACGTTTCGCCCCCTCTCTCCTCGCTCGCCCTCTCTCCCGCTCTCGCTCAGGGGCCGCTGCTCTGAGGCATTCCTGTGCGGCCCTGGCCCCGACTTCAGAAGGCCCTGTCCGCGCCAGAGAGAGAGGGAGAGAGAGAGGGAGAGAGAGAGAGAGAGGAGAGGGAGAGAGAGTGAGTGGTAGAGAGAGAGAGAGAGAGAGAGGAGAGGAAGAGTGAGAGGGAGAGAGAGAGATAGAGAGATAGATAGAGAGAGAAAGAGAGAGAGAGAGAGAGAGAGAGAGAGAGAGAGAGAGAGGGAGGGAGAGAGAGTGAGAGGTAAAGAGAGAGAGAGAGGGCTGAGTGAAGTGGTTCCACCGATCTCACTGGGCCGGGCTGTGCTTATGCCACCGGCGGCCCGTGCCTGTTTACCCAGCGAGGGTTTTGGCTTTCTGATGCAGTCGAAGATCCGTGCTGGGAGACTTCAAAAGTGCCAGAAAAACACACACAACATTCATACGCGCACACAACTCATGGGTTGGTGTTTACATATATGGCTCCTCGGGGTGGGCGAACGTGTTTTGTAAGAGTCCAGGGAAGTACTCTGAGCGCAAAATACACACACACACACACACACGACAACTAAAGAGCCGCATAAACACACTCCCCATAGGCAGGCGCGGTGCGGAAGAAAACAGCAGAGCCTCAGAGTGGCAGAAATGTGTGCAACAATTGTGAAACCGCAGGTCGTCGGGGCCCATATGCCAAAGGAGCTAAAAATACCAGCAGTAGCCTCAAGGGGTGGACCAGTCAGTCACCCGAAGCGGTCAGTAGACGCTGCTTAAACGGAAGTGTCAAAATAACAGCCATTTTCTGAACGAGTGTGTGTGTGTCACGACGTTTGAACCCCTAAATGAGAACTGCTCACACACTGAGGAGCGCCGACCATGTGTGTTATATCACAAAAAGATCAAAAGATCGAAAAGGAAAGAAAGAAAACGGAGCAATATTTTCCAGTTTGTAAGTAATATGGGTCACGGGTGAGCAGGAAGGTGGTTCACTGATTCACTGATTCTCCTGATTCACTGACCACAATTGTGTTCAAACTCTGATCTCATCATTCTCCCCATTCTGGCCTTCTCTTCGTTCTTTTTCACATCTCTCCATCTCTCGGACTCTCCGTACTTGGCTTCGAGTTATTACTTCACCCTTCTCCACCCCTTGGCTTCATCTGATCCATTTTGAATTCTCTTTCCTCTTCAAGATCTCTCTCTGATTCACCCTTTCATACTTAGAGATGCATTTCCTGAAGGAAACACCAGTTCATGCAAAGCGAACGTTTAAAATGTGAATTTAACCCTTAAAGGTGTAGGCAAAGATCCTTTAGAATCCTTTCTCAACCGTCTCCGTTGTGGGCTTTTGAACATTCTAACGTAAGATTCCGCTCCGCAACAATTCAAGGTTCTATAATTCTATGTTGAATTCAATGAGCCCCGATATTCTTTAGAACCTTCATTTTTCATCATTCCCTTTCAGGGTTTATAGACGTTTCCTCACTTGCCTTTCTCTCCACCACCCTCCCTCTCTCTCTCTTCTCCTCTCATCTCTCCTCCATTCCATCCATCCCCAGGCTGTAGTGGAAGCCAGGGCAGAGCCCAGGCGGAGCGGGGGTCGAGGAGGCAGAGAGAGAGACGGAGGCGGAGAGGAGCTGGCCCGGCTCGAGCCAGCGGTGAGGCCTTAACCTCGGGCATCACAGGGCTCGCAGATTAAACACAGACCCTCAGTCTGGAGACACCGCCGCAGAGCAAGGCCAGAACCGCAGCTAGCGCTCACAGAGGCTCCATCACTCGCTGCTCAAACACCCTTCGGCCATCAAGAGTGGCCAGAAAAACGCTGGCGGGACCCCAAGTAGCTTTGCTAACTCATCTGAAAACTTCAAAAAAAGTCATCTGGGTCGTTGTTACGACCACATTTAAAACACTTTTCACCCATTTCTCTTGTAATGCTTTTAGAGTACTGTTTAATGTTTTTCTGTTTTAATAAGTGGTATTTTCTCTTTCATTCGGTTGGTTTATTGTTAATACCTCGACCCAAGTAGTACTGTAGTAGTACGCACTTTCAGGCTGGTCGAATTGAGCTAGACTGGTGATCGTGGACAGGAATGATCTGTTAGGATGCTGGGTCGGAATGGAAATGTGCTGACGCCTTAATGGTGGATTATGGTGATGAATGTAGAGGCCTGAATTTCAGGGTTTTTCTGGGAAGGTGGGAGATTGATGACAGCTTGAGTCCAACATGAGGTTGGCTGCTTCTTCACTCTGGTTGCAGACTGGACGCTAAACGCTGAGACTGGAAGCTGCTAAGGAGTCGATTTGAGGGACTCCATTATGGAGTCTGGGCAAGCCGTAGGTGGCTTGTTTGCTGCCGAGTGTGGCACGGTGCTAAACAGCTGTATATGGATGGCACAGGGTGGTGGGATGCCAAGCACGCTGGAGCTGGGAAATACCCACACTCTTGGTATTAATAATCAGGGCTATTATGGGTCTGGAATGCCTGGGGCTGTCTGACGCAGCCTGACTTTAGTCTGGCTAGGCTGGAGGTGCTGGAGCATGAATGGACGGAGCAAACACACACACACATATACACACATACACACACACAGACACACACACACACACACACACACACACACACACACACACACACACACAGACACACACATATACAAAAGGGGAATGGACACTGGCCCTGGAGCCAGGGCAAGCCCCCACACTCCCTCCCCGCTCCACTTAACAGCTCCTGCCAATGCCCAGTGCCATCCGAGAGGCTGGAGATGCAGCTAGCCCCATGGCCCCATTCATCGCACCCCACACAAACCAGCGCTGTCCAGACCCAGGGCTCAGCATGGGCTCAACCACAACACGGCGCAGACCTGAACGGCTGCCACCGCGGGCCATGATATCTCACTTGCTTGTGACTTCCTTGTTTATTCTGTGATACTATGGCAGGCCAGAGTAGCCAAGGTAGCCAGAGCTGGTTTATAAAGGGGCAGTTCTTTCTCCTTGAAGGCAAGCTGCATGAACCACAAGAGCTGCCATTAGGTTGAGAAAAATGTCAGGTCCTTTGATGTCACTTCCTGCTTCCTGTGGCTATTCTGTACAACAAAGGGTGCGCCTGCCTTGGTGCCTCACTGTCATATCAGACAGGTGTACAAATGAAGCCATAGCTTTCGACTGAAGGCATCTTCTAACAACATTAGCCTTGAATGACCTTTTACGTTATGGTAATATATTACATCAGGATGTCACAAGAATGTTAGGCTAGCTAATGTAAGCTACCATCCAAAATTAGATAGACTGTTAGACGCCTCTCATACCGCATCATGTGTTATTTTTGGTTTCGTTAACAGTGTAATTCAGTGTCTGTTTGACTGCAACTTTTCACAAATCTACAAGAAAAAAAAAACTAATTACATTATATTACAAACATGTGTAGCAAGTGTTGAGACAAATGGCATATTTCCTACATTGTGGGCAGAGGCTGGTCCGCCATCTTTGTTGACATTTTCCGATTGCTTGGGAGAGCTGT
>NC_084995.1:23138327-23140827 GCF_963854185.1 Sardina pilchardus | reverse complement strand
TACTTCTGCAGCCAGTATCTGATCCAGCAGCCTCTGCCCAACACGCAAGACTTCATTTGCCTTTCATTAGTGACTGGAAGTGAGTCACGGGGGCCGTGAGCGAGAGGATCCAGGAGTGAGGTCTATCGCTTAGTGCTTCCCAGGCAGAGCACAAGAGCACAGAGCACAGAGAGCCCAGAGACCACAGCCAGCCCAGGAATACAGCCACAAAGCTGCTGCTCATTAAATAATATGAACTGTCTGACTGATCCTTTCCAAAGTGCAGCTCAAAGAGCTCCCTGATCTACACAGATCGAGATAGAGAGAGCAAGAGAGAGAGAGAGAGAGAGAGAGAGAGAGAGAGAGAGAGGGAGGAGGTTTGGGGCTTGGTCTAGAGATGACTAAGAAGACGAGAGCAAGCCGTGGTTATATAGCAGTGTCGAAATGCATCCAGACCTAAATGTATAATAGTGCGTTTAGAAGCAAGTATTTAGAGCATTTCAAAACATGCTTGATACTGTGCGGGGAGCATGGGGCCGGTTCTGCTTCCAACCGTGGATTCCAAAATGAGAGCCCTTGGCCAACGCTGCACCACTTAGTTAGATTACCCCAAAGGAACGTCTTCAGCAGATTCCCCTCAGGCACCATAATGAATGGCAACACAGTGTTACAGCATAGATGCTGCATGGCCTGGGGTGGAAACTAAACAGGTCTAAATACTGACATTTATTCCATTTGATTTAAGTGGAAAAAAATTTTTTTAAACATTATTCTTTAAAAACAAAAGCTATGTTCGCTGCTGGTTTCCACTGTGCTGTAGACTACAGAATGTGATGGGTTCAATCAGACCTGTCACGATGCTCAACACGGAAACAGAGATTTCACAGATCCCTAGTTTCCTCTCAGCCGCATTACTGAAGGAAAATTCCACACTTGAGGCATCACGGCAGCGGGACAATAAATCCTGGGAGCATCTGACTTCCCCATGTTTTTCGCTCTCGCCTCGCTCCCTCACACAGCCCGAGCCTGTGGCCTGGAAGCCTCGACACTTCCTGACAGGGGCGTCTCTGATTGACTGGTAATCGACATCTCCCCTTCCGCTCACATGCGGCAGAGCGGGTCCTCACCGCCACACAGGCCCAGAGGAACTGGCTGATCCCTGGTGTCCTCAGTACCTGGACAGCACGTGTTCCGCCTTTCCATGACCCCATTTCTCCTCCGACAACCCTGTCCTAAATCCACCCAATGTGGTCTCTGACCGCCTCGAAGAATCTTCTCTCTCTCTCTCTCTCTTTTCTTCCCCTTTTTGTCTCTACACCTCCTTTCCGCTCACTTTCCTTATCTCCAGTGTTATTGTGTCTCTTTTTTCGGTTCCCGCTAACGTCAGAGCAAATTCCTTCCACTCCTCTCCTGTCTTGGCGATTAAACCGACTCTGATTTGGCGTTGCTTTCTTCATTGCCTCCGTCTGCTGCCCGGACCTCAGCCTGAATAGGGCCAATGCTTGTCCAGACTCATGTCAGGCACCCTGACCGCCACACCTGTCTCCCTCTCCACTTGACCACTGACCTCGTTTCAATTCCATTGTCTTTCCCCTTGGCCTCTTTTCATCTAGTTCACCTTCCACTCTTCTGACACTCTTCATCTACCCCTCCACCTCTCCTCTCCTCTCTCTCTCTGATCCCTCTCTCCACTCCCCACTCACTGTCCTCAGTTCACACTCGGACCTCCCTTTCGTTCGAAGGTTCGCTGGTTCTTTTTTTATCCCGTTAAACCTGTCTGTGTTATTTCTCCTCTTCTCCTCCACTTTGCATCTTACTTTCATCTTTGGCATCGTTCCTTCTCCGGGCCCCGGCGTCTTCCTTCCTTGTCTGTCTCTGCATTCATCTACATCGCTCTTCAGATTTTTTTTTTTTTTTTTCATGGGATGTCAATGGCAATTTAACGGACAAAACCACTCTCATCTCTTCCTATAAATAGTCCTTTGAGCTCCAGTGTATAAACAAAATCATAAACATGGCTCTGTTTTTCCAACCTTGTGTGATAGCTGCTTGCCATAATTAAAATCATGAGCGTATGATTTGCAGCCTGGTTCGCCCCAAAAACAAAAACATAGCGGATGTTCTCTTTCGCATCCTCTGTCTTTCCAACCGATCCAGTAAACAAATTTCGAAAATATGACATTAAAATGGGTTCCAGGATCTGTCTCCGCGCCAGAGACTGAGATGCCTTTCTGAACTGAACTGACGCTGGGCTCACTGACAATTAGCACAGCACTGGGAGAGATTAAAGTCTCAGGATCTGACTTTGGAGGAGAAAACAGGGGGAGCTGGAGTCCACTGGCAGCTCTGCTGCGGCTCTGCTCAAATATTTTCAAAGAGCTTTTTTTTTTTTTTTGCTTTGTCTTATCATCTTACCTCCATTGTGACGGTTGGCTGACTTCAAAATAAAGCCTATTATTCTTTCATTGTGCAGTTGATGTATCCAGCCCTGTGCAGCAACTTGACAATCATTTTGGTTCCT
>NC_084995.1:23060827-23120827 GCF_963854185.1 Sardina pilchardus | reverse complement strand
GTGATCGGAGCCTTTAATCTATCAAGACATAAATATCTCTATGTGCAGATTTACCATTTCCTCAAAGTCCACCTACACCATCCACATAAATGTTGCATTGTTCATCCATTAAGATCGTTTCAAATGTGTTTGCTCAAGGGAATTAAGCCTTGGGGTTCTGTGAGTCACCTTGACACAATGTCAGTTGCTACTGGTATAGATGACATAAATGAGATCTGAATTCTATCTGAAATTGAGATGCAATGGTGGGGTCGTACGGGGAATGATATTGCGTCCGCCTCAAGGAGGAGCCGTCCGATTTAATCCCGTAAAGGTCGCCGCTGCTCCTCAGCGCAGGTGGTAATGGAGAGGTCCTGACCATGTGGGGACGTGGAGGTGATGATGGGGTAAGAACAGGCTCTCCAAGGACGAGCGAGGGCTGCGGGTTCCCAGAAGCCCCGGAGAGCGCTGGTGGCGGTGAGGGGTCGAGTTACACGAGACGCGGCTGACCGTCCGGCATTTTGACGAGCGTGAGACTCGGGGGGGGGGGGGTTCGGGAATTATCCAGGCACTCCGGGTTAAAGGTTCATTGCTTGATTATTGTAACGTGGATCCGACCGAGCAATGCACTATTTGGGCAAGGATCAAGGACAGCACCTTTAAAACATTCAATTAAAATCAGAAGTTAAAAATGAACTCAAGACACACTCCAGCTCAGGTTCAGTTTAACTCATTAGACAGACAAAGAATGAATTAGTTGTTTGAGAGTGATACTGCGCAGTCCCCTGATCACTGCTTGCTTTAGCCAAAATTATCGGCAGCAGCCTCTCTGTGGAGGCTGTTGAATTAATAGGGCACAGTCTTTCACCGCATAAACACAATATAAATCAGTTTAAGAGGCTGGTAGCAGCATGGCTCGACAGAAGGTAAGAGGCACACTGGCCATAGCGGAGCGGAGATTTACAGCCTTGTAATGGGACGTTACACTGCCTCTTAAGATGGCCGTGAGTGGGGAATTCAGAAATGTCTAATCACCTAAATCACCCGGTGCTGGTTTCAATCGCAGTCGCCGCCCCCCCAACCCCCCCGCGAAAGTTAACGATTTAATAGCACCTCAGCTTGACGCGAAAAACAAATAGTTATGGAGGCTGCCCCACAATCCCGACCACAAAAATGGCCAATCCCACCTCCCCAACCCCCCCACCGCCACCACCTCCCACCACCACTCCCCCCCCACCCTCGACGGTGCTTATACCCAAGCCACGTCCCAGCAGGCGGCCAGTGGCAGACCCGATTAGCCCCTCTAGCAGCGTTGAGATTTGGAGTTTTCCAGGCCGCCACCGCACCTCCGGAGCCATGTCACCCCTGGGCACCAGACGCGTGGCTCCAGTTCGGGGTGGCGACACCGGTGAGGAGGTGGGAGGGGGAGAGGATGTGGTCAAGCAGAGCTCCCCTTTTCCAAAGAAAGAAAGAAAGAAAGAAAGAAAGAAAGAAAGACAGACTAAATGAACCAAAAACACACACACACACACACACACACATGCACACAGTGGGCCAGCCCGGCCACAGAGGATGGTGGCGATGCAGGAATGCCGCTTGCCCGGGCCAGTTGTGGGCAGCAGCAGCAGCGGTGGTGGTGGCGAGAGCTGGGCACCGTGGGCACATTGTTGACGCTGGCGCTGATGAGGCTCTCGCAGGCGGGCAGGGCTGAGGGTGAGGGGGCCAGGGCTGCGCCAGGAGGCTGACCGACCGGCCCGCCTGCCCGCCAGTCCCTCCAATAAGCATTTTAATCCCAGGCCCCGGCTTGTGTTTCAGACAGGTCACGCAACAGCTACGGGACAGAGTGAAGCGCACTCATCCCCCCCTGATTAAATATCCTGCTTTAATTAGGGAAAATGCACACGGCCACTCGCATGCTGCCCGGCTCTTTTTTTTATCTCAGTTTTCAATGAAAGTTACAAAAATTTGGACTTGACCACAATGGACTCAAATGTGGTGTGTGAGTGTGTGTGTGTGTGTGTGTGTGTGTGTGTGTGTGTGTGTGTGTTTGTGTGCATGTGTGTATATGAGAGAGCGAGAGCGAGAGAGAGTGTGTGAGAGTGTTCAGGGGTAGTGGAAAAGCTGTGCAGTGAGAAACGCAAAACATTTGCTTCTGTCCCCTCTCACCTCTTGCTGCATTCCCCCCCTCTCTCACCCCCCCCCCCCCTCCACCCCCACCCCCGCTCCCAGCTCGGCGGGCCCCCCGTGGCGCTCCTGTCAGGGGGTCAACAGGTGGGAGGTGGGGGTGCAGTGGAGGCGGGAATGTGCTCTCCACCTCTCCATCAGCAGGGCTGTAATTAACATGGCAGCCCCCGTTATATCAAAACGCTCCAACATAAACAATTCCACAGATGCCGTGTGGGGCTGGGGGTGAGGGGGGGAGTGTGTGTGTGTGTGTGTTGTGGAGGGGATGTTCGAGTGTGTGTGTCTGTGGGGGTGGGGGGGGGGGTGTTTTGGGAAGCAGTCTGGGAGTGCTGCTGGTAGGAAGGACAGAGGAGTTGGGAAGGAGATGGAGGTGGTGAGGTTTGGAGGGTGGTGGTGGTGGGGGTGGGGGGGGGGGGTGTCAGTGTCCATCAGACAGCAACATTCCCGCGCGGACGGAGCAGCAGGAGGGCTGAGCTGGGACAGTGAGCGGACTCCTGCTGTGGGACAACATTGCAAGGTCACCACGGCCCTCATTATTCACTTCCCCCATTACAGGCCTGGCCAGCGGGCAGTCTCATGCTCTCGGCCCAGAAGGAGAGCGGATGGCGGGCTGTGGAGGGGAACTGGAAAACTGTGGAGGACGCTTGGAGCCGAGCGATGAAGAAAAAGGACAAATTGCACTATGGATGGTGCTGTGGAAAAGCAAAAGCCCCCACTTCCCCAAAGACCGCTGCGGTCTGGGCGGCTGAACTCCTGGGTAGTCTGACTCACTCAGATATAGGTGTACTGGACGTCCATAAAGATGTATGGACGGGGGGACAGACCAAAAATAAAAATGGGTGTTATTTTCATGGATCCATGAGGACTACGTTGGACCTAACTTTTTAAAACTAGGACAGACGTTCTGCTGGAGGAGAGAGAGAGAGTGGGGGGGGGGCTGCCTGGCGGGATGAAAGACGACTAAAAATAGCAACTTCTCATCTGAGGAGCACAGGTGTGCAAGGTCTGCAGGAGAGGATACTGAGAGTCGGAGAGGAGAGAAGGATCGCTGAGGGTCCAAACAGCGATCGGACGTCCGGAGCTGGACATCACGCTGACAATAACGAAAAGACGAACGCTTTTGTTCTGTCAAACTCCTCCTTTGAGGAGCGGGCGCGGCGGACGACCGGAGGGCGAGACGGCCCGGCTTGATGAATCTGACCGAAGCTTCAGCGAACCAAAACTTCAGCACTGTAATCACGGGCTGCCACAAAATGGGCTTAAATAGAATGGAAAAGCCGCTCTTGAGAAGCCAGGCTAATAACTCACACAGAAGACATATATGAACAACACAGAGTATGGACTGGCAGTCGTACAAAATCGTGATTTCATGCTGGAAGTCCATCAAACCACCAAAAAGGGTAGACCGATGAAAAATGAGAAAAAATGAAGTGTTGAAACTGAAAAAAAGTTGGGGATTTCCATATCATGCTCAAGTGTGGCGGAACGACTCTGACCAAAGCATGTAGATGCATTAAGCAGGCAGGGGGGACGTATTACTGGCACCGGGGCTGGGCTGGGCAGTCTATAGGGCCTGTGGAGGGAGGGAGGGGGGGTGTGTTTGCTGGGTGGTAGAATAGCATGTCTGTGTGTGTGTGTGTGTGTGTGTGTGTAGGAGGGAATGGGCTAGGTGATGGAGAAGCAGAGAGATCGTGTGTGCATGTGTGTATGTGTGTGTATGTATGTCTGCGCATGTTAAAGCTTGTACTTGTATATTTCTACATGCGCATGTGTATACTCAATGACATCAAATTGAACATACTGCATGTGTGTGTTTGTTCGTCTGGATGTGTTTCTGTGTGTGTGTGCGTGATTGTGTGTGTATTTGTCAGTGTGTGTGTGACTAAACTGGATGGTGGGGATGAGTGTGTGTGCGTGTTTGTGTGTGTTTGTTTGATAGTGTGTGTGTGACTAAACTGGATGGTGGGGATGAGTGTGTGTGTGTGTGTGTGTGTGTGTGTGTGTGCGTGTTTGTGTTTGACAGCGTGTGTATGTGTGCTTGTGTGTGTGTGTGTGTGTGTGTGTGTGTGTGTGTGTGTGTGTGTGCGCCTGCGTTGAGCGGTGGGGTCGAGCGTGTGCAGCTGAGAGCGCTCTGAGGTAATGGGCTGAGTAATGAGCGGGCCCCGGTGGCTGCCATTGGCCGCTGGCCTCCGCGCGACGTTCCCTCGGCCGCTCAGCTCAGCTCAGCGCGGCGCAGCCCAGAGCGTGTGAACGCTGCGGCAACGACACCCCCGAGACCAGCCACGCCCTCACACCTTCAGCTGCTCTGCTCTCGCTCCACTGACGTCTACCGGCCTACGCACTCCCACTCATCACTCACTCTCTTTCTCTCTCTCTCTCACTTCCACTGATCACTCACTCTCTCCTCTCTTTCTCTCTCTCTCACTCCCACTGATCACTCACTCTCTCCTCTCCTCTCTTTCTCTCTCCCTCTCACTCCCACTGATTACTCACTCTCTCTTCTCTTTCTCTCTCTCACTCCATTGATCACTCACTCTCTCTTCTCTTTCTCTTTCTCTCTCTCACTCCCACTGATCACTCACTCTCTCCTCTCTTTCTCACTCTCTCTCACTCCCACTGAACACTCACTCTCTTCTTTCTCACTCTCTCTCTCTCCTGATCTAACTCTGTCCCCCGCTTTCTTTCTGTCTCTCGTCATCACTTTTCCCCCCTCTCTTTCACCTGTATGTCTCTAACTGCCTCTCTCTCTCTCTCACGTGCTTTAACTTCTCCCCAACTCTTACACTGGCTCTCTTCAAAGAATTGAACCAATCTATGTCTAAAATCCCATTTTCATATGACTACAAAGTCTTTCATCCTCTCGTTCCTTGTTCTCTCTCTCTCTCTCTCTCTCTCTCTCTCGCACACACTCTGTCTCCCTCTCTTCTCTCTCTTTCTCTGTCCCTCCCTCTCTCCCTCTGTCCCTCTTGGGCCATCATTGGTCAAACTATGCTCCCCACTCATCTCCCATCCGTCGTTAACATTCCCATACTCCACTCCACTATGAAGTCAGTTTGTGTCCCCTTCTCCTCCCTTCTCCACCCATCTCCACCCTTCTCCTCTGGTCTTAGTAACTGGTTCGCTCTCCACAAGTGTGATGGGAGTTCATTGCAGGGCGACGGTGATCGGCATGGCTTCCAGTGCACTAAAGCGGTATTGTTCGAGCGCTGCGTGCAGGGGCGTCACTAGGTGTACCATAGATCCGGGGCTGTAGCCCGACTTTTTTTTTTTTTTTTTTTTTCCTTCTTACGGGGGTCCGGGGGTATTTCCCCCGGGAAATTTTGAAAATTGGGCCGTTAAAGATGCCGTTTCAACGTAGTTTGAGAAGGAAAGGAAGGAAATTCGTTGGGGTTCTCCTCATCATATTTTAATAATAAATAAAGCTAATTTCCCTCAAGGCTAGCCTAAAGGCTACTGGTATTAGTTCTAACAGAGACCTCACACCCAAACATTTTTTTCTGCCCGTGACATGATGATGAATGAATGAATCATTTCCAGGTGCCACTCTAATCGCTGTAAATTGATTAATCCAACACAACTCCTCGTACAATTTTCAGTTTGCATGGAAATCATTGGTATAATTGCCTAGGAGATCTACGTGCGGCCAGCCTGACTCTTCCACTCGTTTTGTGGTAACTAGCAGTGTTTACTAACTGTTGTTGTAGGTTAGGCTACTACTGTACGTGTTTACTACTGTTGACTACTGTACTAGTAGACTTAATGGAACAAGTTCATGGAAAACGAATGCTTGTGCAGAACGTTTCGTTAATCTATCCTACAGAGCAGTTAGGTAACGTCGGTGAGTAAGTTTATCTCTTTGTTATCCAAATGAACGGTCTTAAAGTTAGCGAGTTTCAGAGGCTGGCAGTCAGCCCGACAGAGGGGGGAAGCATGGAACACTGATGTCGCATTTGCAACAATTTATTCCGACTCCATGGAACGTCAGCGAACAAGAGTAACAATATTGCAGTTGTGCCTGTGTTTCTGGCTCTCAGTTGTGACTGCTAAGAAATAGCCTAGAAATCTAGACGCCACTAGCGGCAATCACGTCAGGCTAGGGGCTGCTGACCGTGGCATTCAATTTGAATCTTGAAACTCTGTGGCGATTTTCATCATTTTGTAAGGCACGGAGATCCGGGGCTATCCCCAAAACATCCGGGGCTGTAGCCCCGAATGCCCAGATCTAACGACGCCTCTGGCTGCGTGTGCCGTATCAGGGGTGAGAGGCTGGCAGTTGGGTCAGTCTGACTGACTCGCTCCAGCAAGCCTTCTGAAGGACTCGCACAGGCGCTTTGTGGCGTCTGAATCAAGGGAGATTAATCGTATAGAGTGTTTAAGCACTGAATACAGCCAGGAAGTGCCAGACCCACTCCAGCTGGTCAGTAAAGATAGACAGAGAAAGAGAGCGAGAGAGCGAGAGAGCGAGAGAGAGAAAGAGAGAGAGAGAGAGAAAGGCCTGTCTATTGTGCTCAACTGGACATGCCCGGTAACACCATTGGCACCCTGAAGTGGAGGGCAGCTGCAAAACCCAACTCTGACAAACTCCACCCTCCCCTCCCCTCCCCTCCCCTCCCCTCCCCTCCCCTCCGCTCCCCCACAGTCGCACACCACCGCCGAATCCCAGAATCCACAGACGGCGTTCCGTCCCTTCAGCCGCGTGACTCGTGCGTTCTGGCTCTGGGCCCGAGCGGAGCGGAGCAGCACCAGCACCGGCGGGACCCTCGGGGGGGAGGCGCTGGAACCGGCCCGGCTCGGTGACTCAGTCGGAGCAGAGGAAGGAACATGGCCCGCGCAATTAGGACGCGGATCCATTTCCAGTCAGCAGAGGAGTCGGTCCGGCGGGGCTCGACCCCACCCGACCCAACCCGACCCAGCTCACTCCGGCCCGGGCCGCTCTGTCTCGGAGAGGTTCGTGGGGGTGGGTGGGAGTGGGGGGAACCGCATGTTTTCTCAAATCCCACACGCTTCCCGTAGCAGCTTGCTACTCCCTCACTGAGGGAGAGAATTCTGACGAGAAACACCAACCAGAAAAAGTGTGTGTGTGTGTGTGTGTGTGTGTGTGTGTGGAGGGTTAAAGAATGTACATGAGGAATGAGGTGGTTGAGGGGGGGAGGGGGGGGGTGCTGGAACTGGGCTACAGAAGAATTTGTTTTTAAGTTTTTCTTTGTGGTCTGCGATCTTGGCAGCTGTCATATCTTTCAGACACAAGGGTCCCCCATATTTTATTTTATTTTTTTTTGGGGGGGGGGGCAGCAGGGCCTGTTTTGAGTGGCTACCTCTCCACTGGCTGGTTAGAGTGCAGCCCTCACCTTCTTCTCCGCCTACATCAAAAACAACTCTCACCACCAGAGACAGGGAGGAGTGGGCTAGTGCAGGAGTCTCAGTGAAAGAAACCACAATTACTGCAAGGACACACACACACACAGACAAAAGCATACTGTACACACACACACACATTCTCACAGACACACACACAAAGACACACACACAGACACAGACCCACACACACACCACACAGAGAGAGAGAGAGAGAGAGACACACACACACACACACACACACACTGCACACATATCTTCTTGTTCCTGATGTGCAATAGCTGCCCTTTCACACATTCAGAGTCATGTGAGAAGAGAACACAAGTGACCGCTGCACACTGGCCCCTGCAGTAATTGGCGAGGGCCTTTGTGCGCCGGGTTTTATTACCAGGAGGGGCGCGAGGCCTCTCCTCTCACCTCCCTACCTCCCTTTGTTCTGGCTGATGTCAACTGCCTGGTAGGTGACGTGGCGTCTCCTGATCTGACACACGGCAAACGTCTGAAATGACCACTGACGTGAGATCCAACGTATACACACACACACACACACAGTCACACACACACACACACACACACACACACACACACACACACACACACACACAAATATGCATCCAGGTCCACAGAGAGGACTGGGCAGCCAAAGGCCAGTGTGGGCAACACCCAATGGTGAACGAGTATAAAGTACTGTTAGGGTGTCACACTTAAGCTCGTCTTTAGTCATTCTTTTGACTGGTCACCAGAACAGCTCAAACAATATGGGCTCAGTATGGGAGACCGAAGGTGGAGAGGAGAGGAGAGGAGAGGAGAGGAGAGGAGAGGAGAGAGAGTGTCACGAGTACACAGAAGTCATGGAGAAGGGAGTGAGCCACAAAGGCAAAAAATAGATAAAACAAAAAGCTTGTAAATGAATCCAAGTTAGTAGCCTCTAAACTGGGCACACACACACACACACACTCCTCTCTCTGTCTTTTCCCTCTCTCTTACACACACGCACACACATACACACACCCACACGCACAAAAACACAGAACGCAACTGAATAGCCATAAATAATATCTAAGCTGATCTAACTGTTCCCTTTGATTTACCAAGGCCGGGATAAAGCTCCATAGTTATGCCTGGTGCAACTCCAAACACAGCTGAGGTCACCCAGAGAGACACAGAAAAACTATTCATTTTTCCTCTGTTGCATTTGGACGTCCTTCCTCTCTTGCTTCTCTTGCCACTGTCTCCCCAGCACCTCGCTCCTTCTCGCTCTCCTTCCCTGCCTCTTGCTCTCTCTCTTTCTTTCTCTCTCTCTCTTTCTCTCTCTCTCTCTCACTGTGACTTTCTCTGTCTCTCCCTCGCTGTCTCTCTTGCGCTCTTTCTCCTCTTCCCTTCCCTGCCTCTTTCTCTCTCTCTCTCTCTCTCTCTCTCTTTCTCCCTCTCTTTCTCTCCCTCTCTCTCTCTCTCTATGTGTATTGGGGGGCTTGCTCTACAAACACCTCAGGACTCAGACTCATCTCAGTAACAAAAGAGAGCAGGAAGCAACCTTGTGCCCTGCGGGGAGGAGAGCAACTACACCACTCCACCGTCCACCCTCTTTCAGCCTCTTAATCTCTCTATCCCTGCCTCATCTCCGACCACCAGCAATATCCATCCATCCATTCATCCTGTTTGCTCTCTCTCTCTCTCTCTCTCTCTCTCTCTCTCTCTCTCTCTTTGCTGCGTCTCTCTCGTTTCTCAGGCTCCGCTTCTCAGACCCCAATATCCTCCTCTGCTTTGTCCCTGGAGGCCGCGGGCTCTTCCCAGATCTAAGGTAAACACAGGAAGACGTGCTTACTGGCGTCTTAACTGTCCCTAGTAATGACCTGCTGGACTCGGGGATCGCTGGCTGGCCGGCTGGCTGCGTCGCTGGCTGCATCGCTGGCTGCCGTTGCTGCTCTGGAGTCAGTTAGCCCACGCCCTGTCTAACTATGTCTTTCACGTTCGCCTCGTCTCCTCCACTGGACTCATTTACCTCACGCAGGCACCGCACTGATACACACACATACATGAACCAAATCTCAGTTTCAAGTCAAACACACACACACACACACACACACACACACACACACACACACACACATATTAGTCATTCTCAGTATCAAGTCACACTAACAGACAGTCATTCTATTATTTATCATATCATGCTGACGTGTCTGCACGTTGCACACTAGGCAGACAGAACTGTACAACATGATTAGTAACATGATTATGTGGCGTATTCTAACAGGTGCAGAAAGTGTTTCTGTATTACTTAAAATAGTTACAGATATTATTTCTGGATTATACTCTGTGATTATTTTCACATCTCCGTGGAAATCTCCCACAGGTTAAAAGCAAGGGCAGCTATCAGATCAAAGATATGTGGCCTATCCATACATAGCAATACTTCATTTGAACGGGTCAGAAAATTGGATCCTCTTCCCCATCTGTAGCTGGCCCGGATCAGCATTTTATCCTGGTGGAGATCTGGCCCACAATCCGGGTACTCTCTCTACATTAGCAGGTGACAGAAACGACACTTTCCACCATTAACTCTGTCAGCTCAGTGCCACTCTAAAGCCATTCCGGATCAGGTTGCTAAAGTGCTTTGGACTCTTCTATAGGATTAGTCACCATCTGACACAACAGTGTGGTTCAAGTGCCCCCCCCCCCCCCCCCCAACACACACACACACACACACACACACACACACACACACACACACACACAAACCTCTCCTGCCAGCCCACTCCTCAAATCAAGGTCCTAGCCAGCCCTTAAGCAGCTCAGACAGAAGCTAAGCGTCCACCGCCACCACAGCCCGTCCCAACAATCACTCCCAATTACCTGAGCAATGAGCACGCCCGAGGTAAACTCACTGTCTAGACAACTGGAGCTGTTCAGCTTAGACACTGACCTGCTTATGCTAACCCCTCTGCTCTCTACCGTGTGTGTGTGTGAGAGATGGTTAAGGCCAGTCACCGAGCTCGTTCAACACCAGGGACCAACACGCACCTTTACGAGCGTCTGTCTTGCAATCTGGGTGGGATGTTATGAGTTCTGAATGAGTGAATATGGCGTCGTAATGGCCTTATACGTCTATGCAATTCATCAACTGCCGAAGAGATGGATTAAAACATGCTATGAATTATGAAAATATGCCGTTTTATAGGGGCGCGCATTCCATTTTCATGAGCACAGGGATGGAAGTGTAAGCCATCGCTGAAATTGGATTGTTGAAACAACGGCCCCTTTGAATGAGCCAAATTAGGGCTTTATTTTCACAGGGAGCCATTCCTGTGACATTTCCCTTCCAAAATGTGACATTACGTCGCAGGGTGTGTGGACTATCAAAATATACATCACCTTAGCAAAACACACACACACGTGCATGCATGTATGGACACACTTTCGCACATCTGTGCGCGCGCGCACACTCACACACACACACTCTTTCGCACACAGACACACATTCACACTCATACACACTCACTCTCTCTCTCTTACACACACACACACACACACACACACATTCACTTTTAAATGGCAGTTAGAGTGTGACACGGATAATGGTGTCTGGGCACACTGCTGTCTGGCTCGCCACCGTCACCCGCCTCAATAATTGGGCCAAACTCCAGCTGTCCACGTAAGAGAGAGAGAGAGAGAGAGACCGTCCAGGAGAAACCCAGCACGTAACAAACGCAGGCAGACCTCACCCTGCAACGATGTGGTGACAAAAATAAACAGAGCTCCAATCTCAGGTTAAAAAGCTGGCTGAAGAGAGCAACTCTGGGATTGATTAACAGTCCCCTTGGTCTCCCCGCCGAGCCAAAAGGGTGGTATCAACATACCCTGGAATGGGTCGGGACACATTATGCTTTCAGGATTGCTCATGGTATCCCCCTTGGTGTAGCCAAACTCGTGTCTTATCGCGTGTTACAGGAATGATCATGAGATTGGCTGGGTACGTCAGATTACGGCTAGGGTGCTTTAGCTGTAGGAATGTGTAAACATCACAGGAAGCATCATACTTAACAAGTAGACACTGTAGTGTGTCATTTATAAAGCCTACTGTATTGGTGTGTGAGTGTGTGAGTGTGTGAGCATGTGTGTGTGTGTGTCTGTGTGTGTGTGTGTGTGTGTGTGTGTGTCTGTCTGTCTGTCTGTCTGTCTATCCGCCTGTCTGTCTGTGTGTGTGTCCGTCATCGTGTTAAACCCAGAGACTTTCATCGTGCCAAGCTTAAGCAACCCTGACATAGACTGCTCAAACCATAACATTAAAATGACTGCACTTCATTGCAATGATTCCACCTGACCTTTTAAACACCTTCTTCAGATTCCTGCAGAACTCCACTGGTGATGAGATGTCCATACAAAGAGGCCTGCTTGACACATACCATTCTGCCTCATATTCCTTTATTAGGGGCTTAATGGACTGAATGGCTATTGGCCTCAACCAGACAACGCCATCTTTGGGCTGAATCAGTCCGTGTGCGATGCTTTGTCACGGTGCCTTTGGCTACTGAAATACAGTTGTCTCAAAATTATTTATGAGGATAAGTATTTTATTTCGAAACCTTTAATGTGCCATATAAAATGTTTTATGCATTTCTCATACGTACAATAATAGCTAGTTAAACTGGGGGAAGCCAGGTATTTTTGTGTGGTCCAAGCACTGTTTTAAAAATGGCCGATGCCAATAAATTCCTGTTCTGGATGAAAATTGTGAAATCTAAAACCCAAGTTCATTAATTCTTCCATGGGCTCCTAGCTAACACTGAAGAGGCCAAGCCAAGCAAAGCCTAACCAAGCCTGCTGCTAATCTCCAAATATGTCAAACAAGAGCAGCTCATTTCCTCAACAAGACTACGGACGGAGCTTTAATCAGAGTAATGAAAGAGGCTCATTAATCCAAATCCTCTCTTCCATACATGTCTGACCACACAGCAGCCCATGTCCTGCCGCAGCCATGACAGCAGGGAGGAAAACAAAAGACAGAGCAAGGGGTTGCCAGGTGTAGTTGAGGGATTTACGCGGGGTACGTTAGGGATCCCCCCTCTTTCTCCGCAGGGTGTGATGGGCGAAAAAAAAGCAAAAAAAAGTGTGCGTTGCCATCACCGCCCTCTACCTCAGGTCCGGCATTCGCCCGTGGTTGATCACGTGACGGAATGACCCGGGACGTGGCGCCACCGCTGCCTATTCTCCCCCTGCCGTTCCGCTGGACGATTCAGATGTAAAAGCATCTCCACGGCTACACGACAGCAGGCAGCCCCCCCCCCCCCCCCGCTTCACCCCCCCGGGTGCTCACGCCTGCGCTCACTCGCTTTTCTCTTCCTCCTTTTATTTGGACCAAACGTTTTTGCCTCTTTTATCTGGCGTAGTTTCATCCAAATTTGAATGTGAGTATGAGGGGAAGGGGGGGGAGGGGGGAGAGAGAGAGAAAAGGAGAAAGAAGCAGAGAGAAAGAGAGAGAGAGATGACAGAGTGGAACACGAGAGAGAGAGAGAGAGAGAGAGAGAGAGAGAGAGAGAGAGAGAGAGAGAGAAGAGAGAGAGAGAAAGGGGAGAGAGTTTGGTCTCACAGGCTGCCGCTGCCGCATGTCATTTTAAGATCACAAAGATGCAAGAGGAGTACGTTTCAAAAGTGCCTTTGTCGTCTTTGGGTTGAATGAAATATCCAGCTGGATGCCTGCCATCCGATACATTCTCTTCAAGTCAAGGGTACACAAATCTGGTTATGGTGTTGATGCATTAGTTTGAAACGAAATTGGATTAGTTCTGATCATGGCGACAAACAATAGCGCCGCTCTCTCCTATGGGTGGTAGCTATCTGATGCTAATCAGATAATCCTTTCGTTTTAGCATGAATCTGCATTCACTCTGGCCAAGGTCTGCTGGGCCTCAATGCCCCGACAGAAAGCCTGAAAACAATCCCTGAATTCTGCCTCTTACAGCAAGCCAAAGTTAACAGAGGAGCCCGGGAAGGGAAGCTCTTGAATCCTCACAAAAGTCATATTCATTTTATTTGGCAAGGCCATCGCAATGTAAACGAATAGTAACGTGTATGTGGCAATCTTTCAGCAAAACATTAAGCAACAATTGCACGGATTAGGCATACGTTCAACCAACGGCGCTATTATTTTGCCTGGCGTCAGAAAATGGCACCACTTCCCCAGTAGGGTAACATGTAAGGGCTTTTGACCCTAACAGATTTCTGCAGAAACAGGCAACTTATCTTAACTGGCTACCACGAAAGGAATGTGCAGTCACCATTTGACTTATCACACACAGACATTTCATCAAATTTCATCTGAAACTTAATTGGAAGGTGGAAATTAAAAGAATCAATCCACATAGCCTGATGGCTATAAAAACCAATCAAAAACGTCTGCTTTCATGACCGCAGTCATCACTGCTGCAGCTCAACGTAGTGATTGGTCTTGCATGCTTCAAAGAGAGAATCTGTTTATGTAATTTCAAAATGATCTCGGAAATCAAATGACATTTGAGTGCCCAGTCATGCAGAGCGCCTCTGGGCTAGGCTGGCAGCGCGCCGTTACACTTGGCCCTGTAAAAAAGTCCCCTTTGGCAGAACAGGAGACGAGAGAGAGAGAGAGAGAGAGGGAGAAAGCTGCGCGCTGAACTCCAAAGCAACAGGTCAAACTGTGGCTAAACAGACAAACTTCCTCCATAAAAACCACAGTCTAATCCTCGGGCCACGTTGCCCCTCTAAACCAATCCGCAGGCTGCCAAACCAAACAGAATGCTGGATAGGCTGACCCGACCAGCCAAATCTACCAGCGCCATGCCAACCAATGGGCAGCTGCAGAATCAAGCCGAGGGCCATTTAGTGCCGGATACATTGCTCTCAAGGGCAGCGCGCTTAAAACCCGGTGTGCCCGGGGCGATGCCAGGAAAAGGGCAGCGCGTCCAGTACTGCTGATGATGGAGGATACCACAGTGGCTAGTGTCTCGAGAGGCAAACACTCAGCGATGGCACTACCTCAAAGCCGTCTGGAATCTGAGCGCTCGAGGACCCTCTTACCTGTAACCGCAATCTTCCCAAATCACATTCCCTTCCAGCGCTGGCTGAGCTAAAGCAGGCATTTTAGTCAAGAGTGCTGCACTTACGCACGTCAGTTAGGGGATAATGGCGGGCACATGTGGCCTTGATTGGACAATCAACACAAATCGTTTGTGTATCCTCTGCATGGCAGACGACGTTCGTGCCATCGTGATTCTTGCTATCATATTCTCTCGATCTTTCTAAATGAAAGCCTTGATTTTGTTTTTTTTTTGCTTGAAGTTTTGGAAAAGCACTCAGCACAAAAGAAAGAGAGAAAAAAAGGCCCTCTCGTTCCTCCACCCTCGTTTCTGTACCTTGGAAGGCGGTGGCGTGGCCCAGCAGCAGGTAGTTGAGCTCAAAGCTGTAGGAGCGGATGTTCTGCACCGTCTCCCTCCGCACCGCCACCTGGTAGCTCTCCTCCATCTTGCGGGTGCAGCACGACGGGCCCTGGTGCTTGCACACCAGCAGATCCACATCTGGGAAGAGAGGGGGAGAGAGAGAGAGGGAGCGGGAGAGAGAGAGAGATAGGGGGGATATTGTACAAGTTACTTTTTTACTGTACATTCCTATTTTCTCAATGTAGCACTGTATTTCTTCTTTGAATTTCTCTGTGTAAACCACCTTCCCAGCAAACATGCCCGTGTGGGCCCACAATGGGCAATTGTGGGTTTACTGTGGGCAAGTGTGGGCAGGGCAAACCCACACTAATCCCAAACGGGCCTCTAATGGGGTAGCCCATGCGGGGCCCATAGGTGTTTTGCCCTTTGAGGCCCCACTTGGGGATTTCTGCGGGCAGGCCCACTGTGGGTTTGCCCACACTTTGCCCGCATTGGCCCCATAAGGGCAGCCCATAAGGGCCCCGCAGCGTTTTGCCCTTTGGGGCCCCACTTAGGGGTTTCTGTGGGCAAGCCCACTGTGGTCTTGCCCACACTTAACCCGCATTGGCCCCGTAAGAGGAGCCCACAGTAAGCCCACACTACCCCACAGTAAGCCCACAGTAAACCCACAGCAAGCCCACACTACCCCACAGTAAGCCCACAGTAAACCCATACAACCCCACAGTAAGCCCACACTACCCCACAGTAAACCAACACAAGTGAGGGGGTAGCGCGGGATTTTGGGAGGGTATAAGGGAATATAAGGGCCCATAATGGGTTCCACTGGGGGCCCAATGAGCCAAATGTGGGCAAGCCCCACACTCTGCCCAAACTGTGGGTTTGCCCACAGAGGCCCCACCAGGGGCCAATATGTGGGGCCAATATGTGCCCCGCATTTCACGATGGTAATGGGGCCCGCAGTGGGCCCGAATTACATGCCCGCAGTGGGCCCACACGAGCATGTTTGCTGGGTTGTGTTACATGAAAAATTCTCTTATAAATAACTTACTTGAATTTGACAATTGAATTTAAAAGAAAGAGAGAGAGAGAGAGAGAGAGAGAGAGAGAGAGAGAGAAAGAGAGAGATAGAGAGGAGATCAATCCGGCAAGAGTTTTTGTAACTGGACAGTTAAACCCACAGGCTTGGCCCTGGAAGCAGACTCAGAGCGAACGGAGATAGAAACTCGCGTAAGCTGCTTTCAGACATAAGCGCAAATCCATTTGTTCTGCGGGTGTCAAGTGGTTGGGCCGTGCATTCTGAACAACATAACTGGACATTTGAAACTCTGAACTTAGCCGGCTCTTACACTACTCCCCTCCTAGTATTTCCAACGGATATTATGCAAATGGTGCCTTGTCTGAACAAAGCGATGAACATGCAGAGATTCTGTTCACGTGTGTGTTCAACCATGCAGAGATTATGTTCAGGTGCGTCGGTGCCGTTCACACATAATGTCCGCAGGTTAGCATTAGCAACATATCTGAATCGCCCGAAGGGTCGGACCTCCGTTTGACAAAGATCAGCATATAGTGCAGAGGACACGTCTGCACGCAGCTACAGTATACTCAAATAGAGCGTCGGCTGCATGGGAGAGCACGCACACACACCATCAACAAACTCACTCACACACAGAGACACCCACACACACTAATATAAGACACACACATACCGCAAACACACGACAGTCCACACACATAAAGCGAAGACGCCACAGTCCACACTTCAGAAGACCTCTCTAACCCATTTCGGCCTCTTAGCCATAACAGTCTCGTTCACATCCACAGCGAGGCCATTACCTAACAGCCCTGGGCCTGACATCAGCGGCCGGGCCCCAAATAAAGACCTCACCGTGACGCCGGCCTTCGCCGCTCTCGTCCCCCCCCTCCGCCCCCCCCCCCCCCCCCCCTTCATCTTTTTGGGGACATCAGCAGAGCGAGAGCCGCGAGGTGACATCATGGCCGACCATAATTAGTCCGGCCGGCTGCTATTAAAGCTCCTGGACTGGACGAGAGGCCCCTGGCTCTCGCCGCGCTCCGCCGCGGGGGCCCCACACGGGGCTGGCGGAGGGGAGCTGTGAAACCCGAGAGCCCCGAATCCCAAATCTCTCGCTCGCTTTCTCTTTCAATCTATCTCTCTTTCTCTCTCTTTTTTTGTCGATCACTCCGCTTCTTCCATGGTCTCTTTATTGACGTCTCTCACTTTTCAGTCACTCTCGCCTTCCATCTTTTCTCAGGAAAAATCTGGACAGGCCTAACAAGCACACCTCTCCAGTCTCTCACTCTCCATCAATGTCTCTCTCTCTCTTTTTTGTTAATATGTCACTCTTACTCTCTCTCCCTCCATTTCCCCAACAACCCCCTCCAACCGCTAAAAAGGACTTGTGCCCCCTTTTGCAAATCCACCCCAGAAATACAATAGGCTCAGTTGCTCTCTCTCTCTCTCTCGCTCTCTCTCTCTCTTTCCCTTTCTCTCTCGCCCACTCGCATCGCTGTCTCTTAATTATGCTCCCCCTCCTAAATCATCGCCGCCGCCGCCGCCACCCCCCTCCCCATGCACCAGCTGGTCTCATCCCCGTGGTATGAAGTCATGGCTGACCTCTGTTCCCCACCCGCGCTCTCTCCTGGCTTGGCCTCAGCCCTCCACTTTATCTCCGGCGTGAAACTAATATGCCGGGACTCGCCGCGGAATCCAGCCCACTGACTGGCCTCTGCAGCTCCAGCGCTTGGCGTGGAAGCGGGGACCGGTGACCGGGGGACGGCAGGGGGAAAATGATCCAGACAAAAGACTTTGGCTCGACGTCTAAATCTGACAGGGGGGATCGGGGCGAGAATATTCCAGAGCATCGGCCAGCCCCATCAGCCAGCCCCACCACCACCACCACTATCACCCTGCTCAAATGGTCTGGGCCCCATGGTCTGCAGGTTACTGTTGCAGTTGGGGTCAACAGTAATGGACAGATGATGAATTGAATTGAATTGAAGATGACACCCAGGGGAGATGTCCTTAGTCAGTCCAAGAAGAGCCTCTTGAGAGAAAGTGGAATAGAGCATTATGTCCAATATTCAAATACTGAGCCTGATGCAGGACATTAAACCACATTTTAGAATAATATTCAAATATGTGGTTTAATGTTCTGCATTAGCTCCAATATTCCACTTTCTCTCACTCTAAACTGTCAATTCAATAACATTTCATAACCCAATTTCGTAAGAGGTGATACTGATGTTTCAATAGAAAAATATAAAACCGAGTCGGCCACTCAAACCGCATAATTTGACACCCCACTTGACACCCCATGAAAAGTCCTAGAACACAGAAACAGACCTTGAAATGAGACAAAGGACAAAAGAGACAAGGCCGTTTTTCTTTGAAACAAATGTATTCGTGAAACTACAAGGAAGTTGCTTTCAGAAACTTTTTGCTGATTTAATACCATCTTACAACAAAACTGATGGGGTTGCGATTTCCACTATTTTGTCAGGACAATCATTTGTGGTTACACAATATGATGGTTGTGTTTAACTTCTGTGGTGAAAGCATATAAAACTGAATGAAAACAACAGTATTACCATTAAACAATGTAATACAAAACTTTGGAAATGTTTGTCTGGTTTTATTCATATTGAATACAAATATAAGCAAAACATTTTTGCTTTTGCTCTGACTTTTTGGTTGTTGTTGATCAATTGCAGTAGGATATAAGATGTGTTCAATGCATACAGATACCGGTTACTTATTTATCTAAATTTTGGCACACAAATGAGTTCATATCTGTGTTAGAGGGCTCTTCACCTTTGCCAAGATAATATCACACCTGACGGGTGTGGCATATAAAACAATGCTGATCTAAAAAAAAAAAGCATGATCATTGCACAGATATGGTCTGGTCACAATAAAAAGCTGAATGTGCAGTTTTATTACACAACACAATTCCACTGATGTCACAAGTTTGAGGGAGTGAGTAACTAACATTCTGATTGCAGAGACGTCCAACAGAGCTGTTACTGGGTGAAATAAACGTTATGTGTGCAAGTCTTAGATCTTTTACTTCCAACATGTTGCGTTTGTATTTTTGTTCAGTATATGAAGTCATGTATTTAGCCATGTTCTTCCGAAATGTTTGGTAGAGGGATTTTACAACATTTGACACTTAAGTCAAAAGAATGACATAGGCCATGTTTCAGTGTTTATAATTTCTCTGTATAGGAGATTATTTTCTGATGATGTGCATTTTTAAAATACGTATTACGTATTTTCTCAGTTAAAATGTCAAAAAGTTGCAACATGATCTTGATTAGTGGTAACCTCGACAGTCTTGACTGCTAGTATTATCTTTGCAACAGGATTTAGTAACAGCTGTTCGTTATGTGGCTTAAAATCTACAGACACATTAACCGCATGGTAAACAACAAGCAGCACAGTCTCATATGTGCACAGCTGTTAAGTGTGGACCAGTGTGGGTCTCAGTCAAGTCTGCCACTGACTGCCGAACAGAGAATGACACGGCAGTAACCCTTTGGGCCTGATGTGATTTGAAATGGACTCCAGCGGCTTCCCTGATTGTGTATGTGTGTGTGTGTGTGTGTATGTGTGTGTGTGTGTGTGTGTGTGTGTGTGTGTGTGTGTGTGTGTGTGTGTGTGTGTGTAATTCCTGAGACATGGCTCAATTAGAGCCTGATGGTGTGTGCCCATGATTCTGCCTCAACAGACAACCCCACAGCCCTTCAGACTTGCGCTCCAAACCCCCTATCTATCTAAGCTCTCTCAGGTGACAAATACCCCCTGATTAATTGAGCGTATTAAGTAGCTGCTCCAGTGCTCTCGTAAGCCCCCTTGCTGGCACCATCATTCTGCCCTCTGACTAACTGAGGTCAAATACCCACTTTTTTTGTATTTTGGAAAGGATTTTTAAAAAAACAGCTGTGTACACCGTGCATGCCAAAACCGAATCCACGGTTGTGGAGCACTCGTTGGTCAATAAGGAATCCAAGCAATGCAGTAAGGGTTTTTTTTTTAATTCAGTGTTTTTTTCCAGACAGGGGACAGTAATTTCCTGACTTTGCTTTTTTTTCTTCAGGCAGGAATAACTTTCTGGGAATGGGAGCATGGTAATTAATACAGGGAAGGATTCTTAGACACTACTCTCACCCTCCTGCACCACAAGCAATATTCTCTTTGATGTTCTCTCATGCACTTAAAATGGCAGGATATTTACTCTATATTGATTTATTTTGTTGTTGTTGTGCTTGGGAGGTATCCTGCTGGAAAAAAAAGCTACATACTTGCTCTTTTTTGGAGTTGGCGCGGACCTGCTGTACTGATGTACCAACGAGGATGACCATGTATTTATTTATTCTTTTTTTTTACTCCAACCTTTGCAGTGCCCACGGCAAAGTCAAGCATTAATAGGGAGCCACATCAAGTGGGTAAAGGGGTATGAGGGCCTGACCAGTTTGGAAAAGTGTTTGTGTGTGTGAGAGGAGAGCCCACACCACCTCACCACAACACACAGCTGTCTCACCAAACCAGCTCTTACTTGCAGACTCAGAATAATTTGACCTAGACTCAACAGCTTACACACACACACACACACACACAGACACACACACACACACACGGACACACACACAGGTGCGCTCACACACACACACACACTCACAAAACAACAACACCTGCAATTCTAAACTATATGGTTTCATAGAGTAAGCGGGAAACATTCAAGAAGAGCATGTTTGCTCAGTCAAAACAAATCAGCACCTTAGTGCGACCGCAACAGGTATCAGATTCACTGTAAAAGGTCAATTGCCTTAAGTATTGAGTGCTACAGTACGTCACTGTCTGCACTGGCCTGGGCATATCAATGTGGCAATGCCTATGACTCCATGCCAAAACTGAGTCATTTATGGAACCTCATTATACAATTCAGCTTAGTACTATGCTATAGCTCACAAGATGAAAATATGGTGAGATATCATCAGGCTTGTGTAAATTTCAGAACTGAATTGAGAATTGCTCTGAAATTCCAATTCAATTCTTGAATTTGAATTGAATTTGAATTGAGATCAAATACAAGATCTAGAATTACAATTTGAATTTGAATTAAAGGAAGTAGAATTTAAATTCAATGAAATTCGAAAAAAATTCATGTACAAATAATTTAAGAGTGTTTAAAAATGAAGCTTCATAATATGATAGCATCAGATATGATTGCATCAAACATACAACTTGTAATATGTTATGAAACTTGTATAATGGTGGCACGGAATATAGGCATTCAGATGCATTTAGTACTACTTCTGAGTAAGCATTGTGTAGGCTACTTAGTATTGCAATATCAATGTTAAAGGAACATCACTTTGATATAAGTTAAGACTTGAAGATGAGGTCTTAAAATGAAACATGCTGAATATGTTGTACCACAGAATTGAGACACATTCTTTGAGTTTGAAATGATGCAACCGCTGATGCTTTGTGCGTGTTCAATACCTAACGCAATCATGGTGGGAACAAAGCATTGTTCATTTCAAAGCATAACATTAGATACAACTCAGATCCAAATTCTACTGGTCTCTAACCATTTCCTCTTCAAGAACACCCAGGTGAAGTTCTCAGTGTTCTTGCAAAGGCTCATGAAATGGCTCATGAAATGGTGATTCCAAGGCATTGCATGTGTTCATGTGCCACACTGGTTGTGTGACTGTGGAATTGCTTTGAATTGCCCTGAATTTAATTCAACTTCCTGTCATTCCAATTCCAATTCCAATTCCTGTGGGGCGGAGCCAATTCAATTAAAAATCCCACTTGTGAATTGAATGGAGGCCAATTCCAAAATGTGGAATTTTGCACAAGCCTGTAAGATATGAGATTCTGATTTACATCAGAGAATGTTAATGCGGTGATAATAAATAACCTAGTTATTCACTAGGTTTTAGCAGTAGAGTTAAAAGACTGAGAATGAGAGGAATCTCTCCGGACTATTAAACGCTGATTGAGCTGTTCCACCTACATGGTGGGGTTTGACATGCGAGAAAACCCCCAGCTAAGTGCACCTCGAACCCAATAAAAGATGCCTGTGATGTGGAATCAGACACATAAAAAGATTGGGCAGAGACTGAGATCATGCTGGTGGAAACGGGGCAAAGCCAGAGCTGATTGAGAGAAGACTGACAGCAGTGGGACGACTAACTGGATCTACAGAAAGATTGCTGCACCGTTGGCACTGACCGATAAAGTTTTTGACCACTGTGCCAATTCAATATTGGTCTTCAGGCTGTGTTTATTGAAGCTGTAGCGAGGGTCAGAAGATGTGAAGGTAGCAAAATGACGTGCAACAGGCAAAGCCAGAAACAGCAAAAAAAGGAGAGTTATGAGCAGCAGTGCAGTTCTTTCTTCGTCCGCCAGAGATTGACTACATTCGCCTTATGAATGCAGCAACTGTGCCACTCATCAAAGGACATGAACAACTTTGAGGCCATGCCAAATCTCTTTGATGTTCCTCTTAGCAGAGCGTTGATGTGGTAACACCGCGGGAAAAATTAAGCATCAGCAGCATGTCAGACTGAAGTTAGTCATTTTTCACTTCTAATACCCTTTTTACAGTCTCTTTCAATCTGGCCCAACTAAACTGGCAGCTACAACAGCAGACTCTTTTGCAGGCTTGGATAGAATAATTTGCAGACAATGAGCAAGTTTATTACAAGCCAATGGTTCTGTAATAACGACCTGTCAAAGAGGCACCATCAACATGTTATCCTAATATGCTTTACCTGGCATAATGCCAAGGCAGGACTACTGCTGTGATTTACAGGAAACTAAAATCTGTGGTTAAAATATTTTATTTCACTGATCACCTTAAAGTCTCTGAATAGTCTGTTAACTGGCAGCAGTAAAAGCCCTATTCTTCATTATGTCCTAAGGACAGAGAGGAAAGAAGAGTTTGAGGAGAAATACTTTTAAGGAGGCTAGACAGAGTCTAGGGCTACTCAATATATGTGAAAATTGTGCATGGCTTTGTTATCAGACATATACATACATACATATACATATGTGTGTGTATTTACTCATTAATTTATTTATTTTTGTCCTTGATGTAGTTGCAGTGGAAGGCAAGGAATGACAACCCATAAACCAATCGCCTGACAGAGAAAAAAAAAACACATTTACAGCCAAGCCAAAAGGTCTGCATCCGCAGGCAGCCACAGGCATGCTAGCCGAGGACATGCTTGCACTCTCCGAGTGACCTGAAACACTACCGCATACCACAGATTCCCCTCTGTAGGCTCTCGCCTTCTTCCCCTCCACGACCACACACTGATAAAACTCACTTTTGCTCCCAGACAGTCAGCTGCTGCATGCCCTGAGCTTTATTGGATGCAGTAAAAAACAAGCATGTCAGAACATGGAGACCTCTCCTCAGGACCACACCGCATTGTGGCCCACACTCACTGCACATCTTGTGCCTCCCAAATATGACCACAAGGATGCTGTCGCCAGGGCAACCATATACAAAACAGACTGTGGTTTGAATGGCCTTGTGGGTATGTTTGACACTGATTGTCTACTTCCCCTGACCACAAGGTAAAAGCCAGACTGCATCTACAAATCCTGTTTTTTTATTCTGTAGCAATGCTTTTAAAATGGGTGTGTTCTATGCATCTATGTGAGCAGGCCTAATTGTACAAACCATTTGGTGTGTGTGCACAGGTGCAGGAGGGAGAACATTATTACAAGTAGTGTTATTCCCATGGTACTGCATCCTTCCATTGTTATTGTGATGACGGTGAAGGAAGCCTTATACAATAAACAAGACCAATCTGATTCCCCTATCATGTTACAAATCACATATTAGATGCAGGTTATCTTGTATTGCATCTTGCCAATGGCATATTAATATAGCAGCTAACACCAAAACATTTTAAAGCAAGTGTGTCACAACATATGTGACAGGTGTCTGTTGTCTGCAAGTCTTGGCGATGGGGCGATATTACATTCTCGGCTGTTCCCTCAACACGGGCCACGGGCACAGACATCGGGTATTTCTAGTCAGTGAGGTCACCAGCTATCGTTTTAGCGTCGTACCGTCGCGTACTCCTCGGGGCTGAGTCATATGTCAAAGCGGTAGAGGTGTCTGTCAGTGTCTGCTGTCTCCGCAGCAGTCGCGGCACAAATTGTGACACTTCCCACAGTGAAAGTGGATAAGTCCGCGCGTGTGCTGGTTAACCTCACAAATTCCCGCATCCGCTTCAAAAAAGGTCCCTACCCTTCACCGAGTTAACTTGCCTAACTTCATTTTAGCAAACTGCTTTAATCAATAATAATGTAGCCTAAAGTCTGGTGGTGTCTCGAGAAATGGCCGTGTATACATGCTGGTCACTATCTTGACACATACTGTGTGCAGGGGAAAGAGCGACACACCGCCGAGAATGTCTAACTTGGATAATCGATTTTCCGATTGGCTTCATTCGAGTGGTTTTCACGTAACCCCAACCTTTGCCGACCAAATGGAAAATCAAAGTAGCCTAACACCTGTTCCTTGAGCTTGTAGCCTACAAGCCAAAGCCCCATACACGCTCCGCAAAAGGATCTCAGTGTCTATTTCATACAACACCGGTGGTTCCACTGGCAGTGGCACTAGGATGTTGGTGAATCAAAACGCGACTTGCATTTAAGTCTGAACGACATTGTTATTGTAACACTGAACTACACGTTGCACGTTGGGGTTTGTATGTTACCGCATTCTTGTAGCGTTGGCTACTGTCACTGACCTGTTCCAGGTGTTTCTGGTACCCATTTCAGCGGTCCAATCTGTCGCACCTGGAAAGCCGTTTTAACTTCATGACAGCTGTGACATCTCACACGGGAAGTCTCTATCGTCAGAGACACTACCAGGATAATCCACCAAAAGTTAACGCGTGTGAACAATCCCAGGGACATTGCAGCATCTCAAGCGCGATATCCGTGCGTTATTATAATTGTATCGATACCACAAAAAAAAGTAAAGTAGCCTAAATACACAAACACAAAAAAAACTGAGAACAGAAATTACAGCATAAATATACGGCTTGTATAGTAGGTCCGTTACAGTCCTACATTCTCCGCTGAGTTTTTGCACTGGGCATTCTCAATCTAGCGGTACAGTCCTATCGGGACTGAGCGATCATGAACTGTAGTGTAGTGCTATCGGGCACTCAGTGCGAAGACGTAGTCACACATGCTTGCTTTCGCTCTCTCCCCCCCTCCTCCTTTTGGCACCCTCTGTCTCACACACACTCGCTCACACTCTCTCTCACACACACACACACACACACACACACACACACACACACACACACACACACACACACACACACACACACACACACACACACACACACACACACACACACACACACACACACACACACACACACAGTGTTTAAACAAATGCTAGGACATGCATTTTTAAAGTTATTCATTCATCAACTGCAAATGAGTGAAACTAAGTCAATAAATAACATGTCTGATTCCAAATATACTCCTAATGACTGTAAATTAATAGCGAATTAGTTTGACATATAATGATCAAAATGAGCACTGTCCACTGCAGAGGTTCATGACCTACTTTGATCTAATGATCTGAGGTCTACTCCATATGAAATAGTTGTAAGCTTTATAAAGGACTAATCAGAGATATATTTGAATGGTTATTAAAGCACAGGCTACCTGATTTGTAAAGTCTTTCAGAATGTATTGTGTCTGACAATGATATAAAAAAAAAGGAGATGGTCGGCCTCATATCCATCTCCAAATGTAGCCATTTCTAAATGTAGTTGATTTTTTTTCTGTCCCAGTTGATTATGTGCACCACACAAAGTACTGCTTTGCCAAATGCCTTTCCAAATGTAACAATACATATAAACTATACAGCACAGCCCAAATGCATTTCTGTTTGATATCACAATGTCAGAGATGAATGAAGAAATAGGCCCATGGAATGACTGAAGCAGACTAATTGACAAGTAGTTTCACTTGTGATATTCAGGCTGCCCTCTGCTGGGCACACGAGTGTGGTGTGGGGATGAAAGAGTTTCCTTCTAGACGTTTTTAGGAAGTTGTTGTAGCGCCTTGATACTTGGTTTATATCCCAATCATTTGAGATCAGTGGTTTGGGGTCCCAACTTTTTTGCATGCAACGACTGGAACTGCTGAATCTTAGCTACAAAGGTTCATGGATGTGATGTCATCCAGAATTGCTGATAGTACTTTTACCTCGACAGTGCAGGGAAGTAGGAGATATTTTCAAAGTGAAGGGGACCAAATTGTGAACAAAAGCCCATATCAAACCACCACTTCTGGCCCACTGACGACTATCATAACATATTAAACTTGCCAGAATATTAAGATAATAACATTGATTGTTTTCAGAATATGTTTTGATCAAAATTGTCAAAACTGGATGATGGGCAGAATGGCAGATCTTTAACCGCTTGGTCGTTTAACATGCCTTGAAATTACTTCTGTCTCACTGGATCTGGATTGTTGTTGTTGTTGTTTGTGTGTCTTTGCGACTGATGCGAAAGACAATTTCGAAATCCTATTCAAGCAACCGAGGCGTTCAGATTGAAACTGATCTGTAAAAATCCGATTGGAATCGCATTCGAAACCACCTCTCTATGTGGTTTGAATAGCGTTTGGGAAAAATGGATCTCATGTGGTTTTTCACTGTCCTGACTTCCAAAAAACTAAGCTAGATACAATATGGATGTGCTAAAAATCAGATTTGGAGTGGTTATGTGAACAAGGCTATAGAAAATGCTAATGTGGCCCCAGTCGTGGCGCGACTGGCTGGGGCACCTGCACCGCACGCCGGCGACCCGGGTTCAACTCCCGCCCCGTGGTCCTTTCCGGATCCCACCCCAACTCTCTCTCCCACTCGCTTCCTGTCTCTCTACACTGTCCTGTCCCATTAAAGGCATGAAAGCCCAAAAAATATACTTAAAAAAAAAAAAAAAGAAAATGCTAATGTATCACCACAATTCAATTGATCACTCACTATTTTGAGATTGCCTGACAATTTCTGGAAATGCATTTAAATCATGGTCAAACTGTTTTACATGTTAAGACCCTGTAGATGTAGGAGTCGAAATTTGAAGTATAAATATGCTTCAGATGCGTTAACATACCGTATTAACCACAATTTTCCCAGAACACATGCTCAAGCTGCTGTTGAGTGTATTGCTGAATTAACTGCTAAAACATCATGGTAGCATTATAGGAGTAGAAAGGCCTATCTATCTTGTGAAAGAAGCTTTATTTCCGTATCAGCATAACTTTTAATATGCCACAGGCAAAATATATGGCAACAGGAACTTTTTAAGCCATTTCCTTCCCTTAATGTAGGCATGATGTTGGCTTTGTGGGCAGGATTTAGGACAAGACAGAGGGGCTAACAGCCTGTCGGATTCTCTGGTTTCTCCAGAAAAATGTTGCGTTGTGTTTTAGATCTAATGTCTGTATTGAAGATGGTCGCAGGCTAAGTCTCGAACAGTAAAACTGCAGAGTCTAACCTTCGTGGTTGTTATTGGAAGCGGGCTGCAAAGCGTCCTGAGAGAAGATGCTCCTTGATTCGCTTCCAACCATTGTACAAAACCAGCTATGACCAGATGGAAAAATACTGACCCTGGACCAGAACTACAAGACGATATCTCATTCGGCTCATGTTATGGCTGAGGACTCGGGTATGTCTCCGACCGACATAGCAGCATGACCCTCTATGGCAAATCCTACATCCTTGTGACACAGGCCTAAGCCTCCCTGACTCGTGTCCACATCTGGTCACAAGATTGAATATAATGGTGTGGACCTCTCCCCGTTATACTACACACTGGAGTAACATATGAACACAATAAGAATGCCCCAGAATTCTACATAATTACTCTGATAATGGGGAAGGAAACGTCTTGGTGCGTGAAGCTCAGCCATTATCACCAGTAGGCTCAAATATAGCCTTAGCTTGGCCTGGCTCGATAGTCAGCATCAGGCTAAAAGTGAGGTCTTTCTAATTCTACTCAAAGCTGTTTTCAAAATACATAGTCTGGAGCAGAACTGTTTGGGCAATGTAATGTATGTAAGTGAAACACTTGATCCTGCACACTTTATTTCAGTTGATCCAAAGTGGAATAATGTTAGACTGGGCTTACGCCGATTACAATAACATCAACCACTCAAAATCTGGGCTGCCTGCCTGCCCTTTTGACTTTCTTCTCTACTGCCATCTACTGGACAAGTAATGCAAATGTTCTGAATATTACAAGTCAATACTTACACTTTATTTTGCACAGTCTTCACTCTTTAATAAATGTTTCAAAGATTAAAGATTAGCATTTGCTTTGAGACAACGTTGCATTGCCTCAAGCAACAACAACAACAAAAGAGAGAGAAAAAAAATTGTTCCCTGCATTTTTAGAAAAGATCTCCCGTCAGTGCCCTCAGACACATTTAGTCCCATCTGACCCTGCAACATAACCATCAGACATCTCCTCAGCACACCTACCGGTCTGACACTTTACAGTAAGTTGAGGTGATACTGACAGTGTACCAAATCATTATTATTATCTATTAATTTATTATTATTATAATTTATTTACATTAACTACGTTATCACTTCAAAGTGAATAAGCAGTAAAGCCATGTTCAGCTGATTATTCAGATGAAGCTTGTGGAAGGTTATGACCTTACATCATAGTTCATTACAGAGGTCCCCACAAATATGTCATAAAAACATGTAGTCAACCCTGTTACTTTTCAGATGTGTCATCCAAGACGTGCTAGCCATATGGGTGTCTGGAAAATGAAGGGGCTCCTCGGAGGACAAATATTGTCAAAGATTAACATACATACTGACAGTGACATGTGGCAAAACCAACAGGATTAAATAACAACTACAGTACAGGGGCCCTGGATTTACGTCAACTAAAGGCGAAACGAAAAGTGCTGCGTTGGCCGGGAATCGAACCCGGGTCAACTGCTTGGAAGGCAGCTATGCTCACCACTATACCACCAACGCTGAAAATAACCTGTGTTTGAACACATATCCTGTGTTTTCACCCCACAAATATTACAGATTTCACATAAAACTAAAACACAGTTTATACAGTCAAAATAAGTGCATAAGTGCATAAGTTTTCCGTTCATCTCACTGAAGACTACAATATAGGAAAGAAAGGTTTCAAAAACAAACCACCAATTAAAAACATTTCAGTAGGTGTTTTTTCTCAAGTATCTGCAAACTGTGGAGTCCCTCATCCCAACCCCCAGGCCCTCCAGCAGGACACACCCTCATTCCACCCTCTATGCCACGTCTGCCTGAAACTTCCTAAAACGGTCTCAGGCTCTAACTACATGCCTGTAAAAGCTTCTCTATGTTAATATGATCTGACCAATCTGGCCACACTACTACACACTACCAAGTTTTCCCGTGAATATTTCCCCAGCATAAGACTGGAGTGGAATTCCAAAAAGTTATTTAGTCCGAAAATATCTACATAGTTTTACTGCACGCAATTCATCCAAAATATGCCATATGTAAGTATGTAATGTAATATGTTTGTTAAATGCTAATAGGACATCAAGCACAAAAAGGCCATCTGCGTTGGCCGGGAATCGAACCCGGGTCAACTGCTTGGAAGGCAGCTATGCTCACCACTATACCACCAACGCTTACACACACATCTGGCTCACACCCCCGAGAGGAGTGGAAACCCAGGAGGAGCGTTGCAGCGCCGCTGCAGAGCCTGGTCTGTGACACGTCACGCAGGTTTGAACATTCTGACAGAGTAGACAAAACTTCACTGTGCTTAAAGGGCTAGTACATGGTTTTGGGGAGATGCTGTTGATATCTGAACTCAACAGCATCAAGACGCCCTCCCTCCCTGACACATCAAGCTGACTGGCTGAATTGTTTTTGGGTTGGTCTAAGCCACTAACCTTGCTTCCCTCTTATAAAGAAAAAACACAAAACTATCATTATTCTAACATTCTAACAAAGCATAACTTCAACCTCTGACCTTTGACAGTTTTCTCCATTTTGCAGATATTTACTTGATAATTACATTAAGTCGTGATCTTGGACCACCACTCAATGTGTGTAATTCTGCAGAGAAAACATTCTCCGGGGCCTCTTTAAGAGGTGATTTTTTGGGCAAATTTCTGAAAACAAAACCTTATCACTAATGTCAGGGCAGGTCTGTGCATTCTGATACGGTAGACAAAAGCCTGCTGCGTTGGCCGGGAATCGAACCCGGGTCAACTGCTTGGAAGGCAGCTATGCTCACCACTATACCACCAACGCTGAAAATAACCTGTGTTTGAACACATATCCTGTGTTTTCACCCCACAAATATTACAGATTTCACATAAAACTAAAACACAGTTTATACAGTCAAAATAAGTGCATAAGTGCATAAGTTTTCCGTTCATCTCACTGAAGACTACAATATAGGAAAGAAAGGTTTCAAAAACAAACCACCAATTAAAAACATTTCAGTAGGTGTTTTTTCTCAAGTATCTGCAAACTGTGGAGTCCCTCATCCCAACCCCCAGGCCCTCCAGCAGGACACACCCTCATTCCACCCTCTATGCCACGTCTGCCTGAAACTTCCTAAAACGGTCTCAGGCTCTAACTACATGCCTGTAAAAGCTTCTCTATGTTAATATGATCTGACCAATCTGGCCACACTACTACACACTACCAAGTTTTCCCGTGAATATTTCCCCAGCATAAGACTGGAGTGGAATTCCAAAAAGTTATTTAGTCCGAAAATATCTACATAGTTTTACTGCACGCAATTCATCCAAAATATGCCATATGTAAGTATGTAATGTAATATGTTTGTTAAATGCTAATAGGACATCAAGCACAAAAAGGCCATCTGCGTTGGCCGGGAATCGAACCCGGGTCAACTGCTTGGAAGGCAGCTATGCTCACCACTATACCACCAACGCTTACACACACATCTGGCTCACACCCCCGAGAGGAGTGGAAACCCAGGAGGAGCGTTGCAGCGCCGCTGCAGAGCCTGGTCTGTGACACGTCACGCAGGTTTGAACATTCTGACAGAGTAGACAAAACTTCACTGTGCTTAAAGGGCTAGTACATGGTTTTGGGGAGATGCTGTTGATATCTGAACTCAACAGCATCAAGACGCCCTCCCTCCCTGACACATCAAGCTGACTGGCTGAATTGTTTTTGGGTTGGTCTAAGCCACTAACCTTGCTTCCCTCTTATAAAGAAAAAACACAAAACTATCATTATTCTAACATTCTAACAAAGCATAACTTCAACCTCTGACCTTTGACAGTTTTCTCCATTTTGCAGATATTTACTTGATAATTACATTAAGTCGTGATCTTGGACCACCACTCAATGTGTGTAATTCTGCAGAGAAAACATTCTCCGGGGCCTCTTTAAGAGGTGATTTTTTGGGCAAATTTCTGAAAACAAAACCTTATCACTAATGTCAGGGCAGGTCTGTGCATTCTGATACGGTAGACAAAAGCCTGCTGCGTTGGCCGGGAATCGAACCCGGGTCAACTGCTTGGAAGGCAGCTATGCTCACCACTATACCACCAACGCTTACACAAACATCTGGCTCAAACCCCCGACTGTTTGTAAAACTCAGGAGGCCCAACTGAATCTTGTATTTTACTTTGCTAAGCTGATCCATCGGTAACTGGCTGTGCTAAAAGAAGCTAACCTCAAGTCAAATTCTGCTTACATTCTTTCAGGGCCTATTTACATGTGATGTTAAAGGAACCGGACACCACAGTTTACAGGGGCTTCATTGTGTGTAAGTACGGCTGCTTACTGAGAAGTGTGCTACATGCCATAGTGAAGAGGGACGATACATTCCATCTTTGTTCAAGCAGACACTTTGTGTTACCAAGTTTGTGCATTCATGGTACACAAAATCCTGCTGCGTTGGCCGGGAATCGAACCCGGGTCAACTGCTTGGAAGGCAGCTATGCTCACCACTATACCACCAACGCTTACACACACATCTGGCTCACACCCCCACACACAAGTTTGAACATTCTGACAGAGTAGACAAAACTTGCTTAAAGGGCTAGCACGTGGTTTTGGGGAGATGCTGTTGATATTTGAGCTCAACAGCCAATCAAATCGCCCTCCCTCCCTGACAAAACATGCTGGCTGAATTGTTTTGGGTTGGTCTACTCTAAGCAACTGACCTCTTGTAAAGAAAGAACAAAAAACTATCATTATTCCAACATTCTAACAAAGCATAACTTTAACCTTTGACCTTTCACCTTTGACTGTTTTCTCCATTTTGCATTATGTACTTGATGTTTAAATTAAGTCATGATCTTGGACCACCACTCAATGTCTGTCATTCTGCAGAGAAAACATTCTCCGGAGGCTCTTTGAGAGGTGATTGTTTGGCCAAATTTATGAAAACAAAACCTTATCACTAATGTCAGGGCAGGTCTGTGCATTCTGATACGGTAGACAAAAGCCTGCTGCGTTGGCCGGGAATCGAACCCGGGTCAACTGCTTGGAAGGCAGCTATGCTCACCACTATACCACCAACGCTTACACAAACAGCTTGCTCAAACCCCCGACTGTTTGTAAAACTCAGGAGGCCCAACTGAATCTTGTATTTTACTTTGCTAAGCTGATCCATCAGTAACTGGCTGTGCTAAAAGAAGCTAACCTCAAGTCAAATTCTGCTTACATTCTTTCAGGGCCTATTTATATGTGATGTTAAAGGAACCGGACACCAGAGTTCACAGGGGCTTCATTGTGTGTAGGTACGACTGCTTTCTGAGGAGTGTGCTACATGCCATAGAGAAGAGGGACGATACATTCCATCTTTGTTCAAGCAGACACTTTGCGTTACGAGGTTTGTGCATTCATGGTACACAAAATCCTGCTGCGTTGGCCGGGAATCGAACCCGGGTCAACTGCTTGGAAGGCAGCTATGCTCACCACTATACCACCAACGCTTACACACACATCTGGCTCACACCCCCGAGAGGAGTGGAAACCCAGGAGGAGCGTTGCAGCGCCGCTGCAGAGCCTGGTCTGTGACACGTCACGCAGGTTTGAACATTCTGACAGAGTAGACAAAACTTCACTGTGCTTAAAGGGCTAGTACATGGTTTTGGGGAGATGCTGTTGATATCTGAACTCAATAGCCAATCAAATCGCCCTCCCTCCCTGACACATCTAGCTGACTGGCTGAATTGTTTTTGGGTTGGTCTAAGCCACTAACCTTGCTCCCCTCTTATAAAGAAAAAACACAAAACTATCATTATTCTAACATTCTAACAAAGCATAACTTCAACCTTTGACCTATGACAGTTTTCTCCATTTTGCAGATATTTACTTGATAATTACATTAAGTCGTGATCTTGGACCACCACTCAATGTGTGTAATTCTGCAGAGAAAACATTCTCCGGGGTCTCTTTAAGATGTGATTTTTGGCCAAATTTATGAAAACAAAACCTTATCACTAATGTCAGAGCAGGTCTGTGCATTCTGATACGGTAGACAAAAGCCTGCTGCGTTGGCCGGGAATCGAACCCGGGTCAACTGCTTGGAAGGCAGCTATGCTCACCACTATACCACCAACGCTTACACAAACAGCTTGCTCAAACCCCCGACTGTTTGTAAAACTCAGGAGGCCCAACTGAATCTTGTATTTTACTTTGCTAAGCTGATCCATCGGTAACTGGCTGTGCTAAAAGAAGCTAACCTCAAGTCAAATTCTGCTTACATTCTTTCAGGGCCTATTTATATGTGATGTTAAAGGAACCGGACACCAGAGTTCACAGGGGCTTCATTGTGTGTAGGTACGACTGCTTTCTGAGAAGTGTGCTACATGCCATAGTGAAGAGGGACGATACATTCCATCTTTGTTCAAGCAGACACTTTGCGTTACGAGGTTTGTGCATTCATGGTACACAAAATCCTGCTGCGTTGGCCGGGAATCGAACCCGGGTCAACTGCTTGGAAGGCAGCTATGCTCACCACTATACCACCAACGCTTACACACACATCTGGCTCACACCCCCGAGAGGAGTGGAAACCCAGGAGGAGCGTTGCAGCGCCGCTGCAGAGCCTGGTCTGTGACACGTCACGCAGGTTTGAACATTCTGACAGAGTAGACAAAACTTCACTGTGCTTAAAGGGCTAGTACATGGTTTTGGGGAGATGCTGTTGATATCTGAACTCAACAGCCAATCAAATCGCCCTCCCTCCCTGACACATCTAGCTGACTGGCTGAATTGTTTTTGGGTTGGTCTAAGCCACTAACCTTGCTCCCCTCTTAGAAAGAAAAAACACAAAACTATCATTATTCTAACATTCTAACAAAGCATAACTTCAACCTTTGACCTTTGACCTTTGACAGTTTTCTCAATTTTGCCGATATTTACTTGATAATTACATTAAGTCGTGATCTTCGACCACCACTCAATGTGTGTCATTCTGCAGAGAAAATGTTCTCCAGGGCCTCTTTGAGAGGTGATTGTTTGGCCAAATTTCTGAAAACAAAACCTTATCACTAATGTCAGGGCAGGTCTGTGCATTCTGATACGGTAGACAAAAGCCTGCTGCGTTGGCCGGGAATCGAACCCGGGTCAACTGCTTGGAAGGCAGCTATGCTCACCACTATACCACCAACGCTTACACAAACATCTGGCTCAAACCCCCTACTGTTTGTAAAACTCAGGAGGCCCAACTGAATCTTGTATTTTACTTCATGTCAAAGCCAAAGTGATTGCCCTATTTTGCTAAGCTGATCCATCGGTAACTGGCTGTGCTAAAAGAAGCTAACCAGAAGTCAAATTCTGCTTACATTCTTTCAGGGCCTATTTACATGTGATGTTAAAGGAACTGGACACCACAGTTCACAGGGGGTGTTTCTCAAAGTCAAGAGCTCGTCCTTGATAGAATGCTTTCTTTCAAGTCGAGTGCTAGAGAGACAAGGCTACACACCTTCCCAGTACCCTCTCCAGCCGTCAAGATCACATGCAATGGAACAGCCTAGTGAGTGTGGAAGTGCACGTCAATTGTGCACGGTTCCGGCTGCGCGCTTAATTAGAACCGTGGAAATTGTGCTGCTTTTACAGGAGTTCCGACAACTGCGGCTGCACTTTCCTCTAAATAAACTTTTTGGAGTAGCCTACAGTATTTCCACATTCAACTTGGTCTTCACATATCACAATCCGTAGTTTATAATTATGTTAGTGTCAATGGAAAGTTATACCGGTAATTGGCAACAGCAACGGTAATGTTAAACTTCTACAAAGTTCGTATTGGGCGAAGTTCTGAGATAAATTAATAACAAGTCTATCGCAACTTGTTTATGCACATTGACATATGCATTTATGATGAATATGCACAATAACTTGATATAAATGCCTGAGCAAATATACGATGGCATTAACAAAACACTTGATAAATCATATTTAGCCTACATTAACACGCACTGCTTCTTTGCATCTACTTTCCATCTCCCTCTCTCTCTTTTTTTTTTAAACCGCACCATCTGAAAATGTCTAATTGTTCATACGCAAAGGATTGTGGGTTATTTCTTCACTTCGAGGATCCATCGATGCATCCTCCAAAATTCTCAGAAATTCTCAGAACGAAGGACTCAGTACTTGCTAGAATTTGAAAGCATCCTTGACTTTGGAACAGTGCTTGTCGAGATTTGATGACGTAACGTCCTTGAAAAAGTGGCTTGGAAGGAGCAATCCTTGACTTTGAGAAGCACCCAGGGGCTTCATTCTGTGTAGGTACGACTGCTTTCTGAGAAGTGTGCTACAGTACATGCCATAGTGAAGAGGGACGATACATTCCATCTTTGTTCAAGTAGACACTTTGCGTTGACAGGTTTGTGCATTCATGGTACACAAAATCCTACTGCGTTGGCCGGGAATCGAACCCGGGTCAACTGCTTGGAAGGCAGCTATGCTCACCACTATACCACCAACGCTTACACACACATCTGGTTCACATCCCAGAGAGTTTGTAAGACTCAGGAGGACTGACAAGCTCATTGTTCACTTCATGTCCAGGCAGGTTTGTGCATCTGGTCTCCTGAGGACCTTCACAAGTAAGTAACTCCTTTAACACTGATAGGACATAGATAGTGAGTTAAATGGAAAGTAATTTTAATAAATGGCCTCAGAACAGCATACAAACAACCTCCCACCACAGCCTCAGGCTGTACTGTAAGTGTAAGCTGCTACCATCTCATTTCATATCTTCATTTTATTCTTCTACTGGAAAAGATTAGCTAGATATGAATAAAGATGAAATATGACGCAATAGGCTACACAGTGCACAGCCAGAGTCATTGCCGTATTTTGCTATTCTATCAGTGTACTCTACTTTCCCTCAAAGTGAACATTCTTTCAGGGCCTATTTACATGTGATGTGAATACAACTGGACACCACAGTTCACAGGGGCTTCATTGTGTGTAGGTACGGCTGCTTTCAGAAGTGTGCTACATGCCGTAGTGAAGAGGGACGATGCATTCCAACTTTGTTCAAGGAGACATTACCAGGGCCTCTTCTCATTCGTCTTTTAGCAATCCTCCCTTCTTTCCCTCCTCGGTCCACCAGCTTTTTCCCACTGATCTAGATAAAGAATGATGGGGTGGAAACAATGGAATAGTCTATCCAGTGTTCTTTATAGATCAGTGGGAACCAGCCCGGAGGACTGAGGATCGAGGGCCGAGGAGTGACGTTGAGAAGAGCCTCAGGGTAGGTTGGTGCATTCATGGTACACAAAAGCCTATTGCGTTGGCCGGGAATCGGACGCGGGTCAACTGCTTGGAAGGCAGCTATGCTCACCACTATACCACCAACGCTTCCAAAACCTTTTGGCTTAAACCCCTGACTGTTTGAAAAACAACTGAATCTCGGCTTCTCCTTCATGTCCAGGCAACTCTATGCATCTGGACCTCCTAAGGACCAAGTAACTCCCTTTTTATTGATAGATAATAGATGTGGGCTAAATGGAAAATATTTTTTACAAATGGCCCCAGAACAGCATACAAAAAACCTCCCACCACAGCCCAAGGCTCTAAACTTTAAACTGCCACCTTGTCATTTCCAACATGTCATTTGATTCTTCAATTCTTCATTACAACATGCTGTTGTAATCATACGTTGTAAGTTCATTTACAGATAATGATATTCATATACAAATAATATGTAAACTTCCCCCATTAGTAAAAAAAAAACATATAAAGTACAGGTTTTGATTGAATGAAAAATAGCTTTCAAATAGCTGTCATTTAACCTGATGTCATGACAATTGCAAAACTCATTGTTATGCACACAGATTTTGCACATACAGTACTTAACAGCTAGATATGGACTTTAGCATGTCTATATTATCGAGGTAGCCTTTTAATTTGGAAAAAGTTTGTTAGAATGAAAATGTGAAGAAAGGCAAGATGACGACCTCCACTCCTGGTTGTGATTTTATAACGGTAAAACTGACTTTCCTTCTGCAAAAGAACACTGAATTACCAATAAGGCACAAGGCACAAGGCAAAAAAAATTACACATGGCCCGTACGGGGATCGAACCCGCGACCTTGGCGTTATTAGCACCACGCTCTAACCAACTGAGCTAACCGGCCACCGTACGTGTCATATTTCACGTCGATTTTTATATTACCGTCATAATAGCAAACACCTACTGTTACAACATAATTATAAATATGAACAATTATGATCAGGCTACCGAAAACCTGAAGCAGAGCAGCAGAGCTAATAGTCAAGGATATTTGCTACTAATCCAGAATTACAGAAAGTAGAGACGTTAGCTAAAGTTACTGACTACTCATCCTAAGACAACTTTTGTAAAAGATTAGTACATTTTGAAACGACGAAATTTTTTTATCACAGTCATGTACACTATTTAACTTGAAATATGTGTTTACAGCACGTTTTAGCCCCTTTTCCTATGTATGTACAGGTCTTAAACACGAGTTCCCTTATGTTCTTATTTACTGCTATTTCCACTAAAATACAGGACCTCGTGGCGCAACGGTAGCGCGTCTGACTCCAGATCAGAAGGTTGCGTGTTCAAATCACGTCGGGGTCATTCCTTTTCTATTTACAGAAAACAGACGTCATATAGTATGCTATGTCACAATGTGTTGTTCTGGCTGTAAAGTAGCAACGTGAATTATGATGACACAGAACCAGAACACGGTCCCGTGTCACAAAACTCCTGTGCCCCCTTGTGGCGTAAATGACACAATGTAACATTACCGGTACGTTCCATTAACAATGTGACATGTTTTCGAAGCTCATTCTGCGAAAACATAACACGTATTTACTAGCAACCCGTGAGGAATACGACAATCTAATCAACCTGTGTTATAGTTACCCTCATGACATAGACACAGATAGCCGAGCAATAGTCTTTAGATAAATATGCATGTTGTCTGAAGAGATATATGCATGTCACCCAATTTCCATTTCTATCTCCTCTCTAACGGAGTAATGGACCCGTTCAAAAACACGACTACAAAAGCCCAGCGCACGAACCGCTCTTGGAGTTCTCAAAAAACTGGGCTCGTCCGGGATTTGAACCCGGGACCTCTCGCACCCTAAGCGAGAATCATACCCCTAGACCAACGAGCCACCATGCGATTCAAGCCGGACAACACCGTCTAAATTCAAAAGTTACTGTTACTGTATACCACTCCTCATTCAAGTAGCACGTGTATGATATACTACAATGACGTGACATTTCAAATGTTGATTTCTTGTGACGTTACACAACATCAGCTCCAAAAACATTAATCTCCAGTGGACAAAGGGTTCTTCTGAACATCCAACAAATGACCACACACTTTGAGCAAAAAGCGAGCATGGCTACAGCACAGGGCAGGCTAACTATTTTGCCATCGTGAACTTGCTAACTTATCCAAGCCTAATTTGGTAGTTCAATTCTCCATTATTTTGTCTCAGCGTTTTCCACTGAATTCAGACACAAACAAAAAGTGCACTGCCACGATAAAGGGGAAAAAAACATGTGGTGGGTGGTCAGTTCAGTCAGAGAGAATGTCTAATAAGGGGTCAGTTGCCTGTTAATGACTCCATTGCTGCACCATCTAAAAAGCCAAAGCCGGTGTAGTTAGCTAGCTAGTTCAACAACTCTTCCATCTGTATAACACATGTGTACAGGTCTGAAGTATTGTTTTACTTCATCAAACCCCGTCACTTTATTTACCCTATAAAAAACTCTGAACTCCTGAAAAATCTGAAAATAGGTTCTATTTTATTTTTTGACACACTAAGGTTAAGGCAGTTTAGCTGCCATTATGGCTACCTGTTGGCTAACGAGAACATTCGCTTCCCTGCATAGCTAGTTGGGTTTGTGAACAAGAAGGTGTGAGGGAAAAAAACAGATAACTTACGATTTCGATGACTGACATCTTTAAATGTGCGTAAATTCCATTACAATACAGCAGCGAGTTTGTTTTCTTATAAAAAGCCAGAGCAAATCCTTGAGGACTAAATAACACACGATCATGCACACATAGCCGTCTCTTTCCTCAGCTACACGATGCCGTAGTGAACTCTCTTGTACAGAAGCGGCAAAAGCAGACACAAAAAAAAGGAAATGTTAGTGTTTGTTGAAGTTGGTCTCGTGCTCTCCCATTTTGTAGGCTACTCTGTAGGCTTTGCCACTACTTTGAACTTCTTTTTTTATTGTTAATTGTACTGCTGTGAGTAGCATCTCCAAGAGCAATATATCCATAAATGAAATAAATTATCAACAGTGCTCTGCTGTGTCTATCTCTTTATGTCATGTAGCTCTTCATTACTCCCTCATTTGTTGGGGGCGAGGAGGAGTTGATGGGGTGTGTGTGTGGGGGGGGGGGGTGCATACAGGGTTATGCAGGGTTATATTGTTATATTTTGAAAATAATCTTATTCAGTCAGCAAATTTGCAGTCCTTGAGAGTTGAGAAGCTAAGACCTGGAGCAACAGTTGCCTTGCTGGCCTGGTAGCTGGGGCTGGTTTTGAGGATACCGCTGTGGTTGGTGTAGCTGGTGTAGCTGGGCCTGTAGTTGCTGTTTGACCTCCTGCTTGGGCACCGCCATGGATCCTGGTGGAACCCTATTCGGCTGCTCTTAGAGAAGGACGACTTCACTGTGCAGGAAACGTGAGGGAACAGATAGAGGCTGATTCATGTAACAGGGGAACATTTGAATGACCTTTGCCAAACTTTCACAAACATATGCAGAGACGTGGTCAAGAAAAATGGAGGTCCACAAATTATTTTCTATATTATCCATCTACAGCACCAGGCTGTGTGGGGTGGGTTATAGGAAAGGTACATAAACCTCCTCCCTGATGCATTATCTGCTGATTCTCACCAGCTCCATCTACATGGCTTGCGACAGAAGCCTATAAACTAGCACCCATGGGGCCTTCTTGCTAGTGCACCTGCCTCTCAGTCTGTGGTGCTGCAAGTTTTGAGTCTGGGCAGGTGCAGGGTTGAGTTGCACAATCAAAGTACAATAATGCAGCTTACATACGTACACAAAACACAAAAAGACACAATTCAGACACTTACATGGAATCCGCTTGAAGACATGATCCCAGAGGAACTTCTCAAAGCGATCGGCATAAAAATCTGGTCGATGCACTGACACAGTAGCCTTAAGACAAGGGCAAGGCATGTCATCGTGACTGAAGTGGTTTGGAAAGTTTACGCTTACATAATGAATGACAGGGATTAGATGTATTTGATTCTCTTACAGCATCCTGAAACATTGCTTTCCAAGAGTGCTCCAACTTCTTCACAAACCTGAAGGGGAAATAGGGTTTTGCCATTCAGAACAACCATAAGTATCACCAATGAAATGTCACAAATAAAATTTCTATCAATTAAGATGAAATGTCAGCACAATCAATAGAAGAGGGGCACCTGTAGGATTGCAGGATGTCAATGATACCAGCAAAGACCAACATCTTCTCACCCTTGCATGTGGTCACTGGGATGACTCCAATGCTGCAACCTCACAAAGACCCACAAAATCACAAGAAGACACATAGACGCATACATTGCATGTGTGTGTGTGAGTGAGAGAGAGAGAGAGAAAGAGGAGGGGAGGGAGCAGACAGAAAGAGAGATACTGTGTTATTATGACTGGTCTGTTTGACGAAATGTGCAATATCAAATAAGTCTAGCTAGGTCTAGGTAAGTAGTACTGTAAGTACAAGCAATAGCTGAAAAACATTCTGACATGCTTTAGTAGTAATTTGTTCCACAAATCCACACCTGTGATCAAACATGAATGGAGAGGAGTCCTCCATTCCCTGCTGTATTTTGTGGACCGCCACCAGCAGGCTGTAGTCCATGATTCTAAAGCTTTGCAGAAGCTGTGATGGTCATTTTGATACCACAGATGAATGACGGCCCGCAGTCAGACCAATGACAAATCAGGAACAGAGAACAGAGCATTTATAATGATGCGCATCAAGGAAGAGACAGCATGACTTCACCTTTAAGTACTCAACACCAAAAGATAGATAATCATACAGTAACCGTGGCAAAATCAGGAGACATCCAGTCTACCCATCAATGACTGTTGATCCGAAACAGACAACAATAAGTGATGCGCCTTCCATGTTTAAGAACAGTACAGATATACAGGCTCACAATGTAGGAACACTTTCGGTGTCAAAGAGACCTACTAGAGAAATGCAGAACATTAAACCACATTATGGAATAATGAACATAACGCTCTATTCCACTTTCTCTCAATAGGAAGAATTGTAAATATAAATAACAAGAGATATATCACACCATGTAAAATCTATAACTCACACCCTATGCCTTTTGCATAGTTGTATACATTACCCCTATATATGACCCACCTAAAGCACCTTTAACTCACCAGACAGTCCTCGTGGATGGTGCTCCTGAGGACATCATAATGGCCAGCCTCCACGAGCAGCCCATCGGGTAAGTCCCTCATGAAGTCCAGGTCCTTGTAAGTGGGCACGGGCCTGGCGCACTCGTCCCGTGATGCTTGCCGTCTGTAGGTGGAGCCCTTGAGGTCATACTTGAGGTGAATTGGCAGAGTTGTAGGCAGGAGGTTGTTCATTACCACGAGGTGTATATTCTTACCGCCGATATGCACACTGTAGAGGCCGTAGAACTTGGGCAGGAGGGTGTGCCTGTTGCGCAGCAGGGTCTAGAAGGTTAAGATGACGTGTAAATCTCCTTGAAGATGCAGACATTAAAAAAAATCACTTATGTGTATACTTATACATATAAAAAATCACTTATGTGCACTTAAGTGTAGCAAATAACAATTGGACTTGATATATGTATCTTTTCTTTGCTTGATTTTTTAACAAGAACCAGTGCAGAGCAGCATTATTGCATCGGCCAGTGACAAAGTTGACACAGAAATGAATTAATCAAAATATACAACACAAAAACACTTTATTCTTACATTGTAGTACCCAGGCAACATTCTCTGCAGAAACTCTGTCTCTTTGCACTGCACTGTTTTAATGATGAATTTGTCATCAGAGGATAGGTAGAACAATGAGCCGCTTGCTCCAGAGTTTGACAGCTCTATCAGTGCGTTACAAAGAGAATCCTGGAAATGAGCAAAACCAAAGACAAAGCTAAGGATTGATGCAGCAAAGATGTTTAAAAGAGCCATTAAGGCACAATACAACAATGTCCGACTCCTAACAAAATACAATTGAAATACTGTATATAGCCTACATATATTTTTTAAAACAACAACACCAGCCATCAACACAAAAGAATCAGACTTTCCAAATACACAATAGAAGCCCTATAAAAGCAAAAAAAAAAAGACTGAAAGAGACGGCAAAGAAGAAATGATGGCCAAGACTGAAATGAGCAGCAAAGAAGACTGGTGGTTACCTTGTAGTCATCAGAATGAATGTCAAATTTCTCTCTGAAATAGCAAAAACCAAATGGTGCGTAGATTGTAAAATTGAAGTCTTTATAGTGGTGAGGTGGAGTCCATTTACTACCTTTTCTGAAAAGTAAAGAGGGCACTCTTTCACTCTCTCCCTCTCTGACAACATCACACACAAACGCCCCCGCCCCAAACACAGACAGAGAAACACTGAATATGGGGGGGGGGGGGGGGGGGACTGAACATCTAGGATAAAGCACAAACCTGGGAAAAAATATGCTTTCCACCACCTCAAAGTCCTGGACCAGCACTTCTCTCTGATCCATGCGACTTGCTGCTTGCACTGTGTAGGCAATGCCCAGGTGGATAGCACCCTCAAGGGCCGAGGCTGTCGTCTGAGGGAAAAGTTAAGCTCATCATTAATAAGATAGGTGGAGACTACAGTTAGACAGACTCCTTGGTGGCATATCAAAATCAAACCTTTTTATAGGTGGTCTCTCCTGTTACATCAATGCCTCTATGGCCAATAATTTTCTTGATTGGGGCAGGATTAGACAATCCCAATGTCTGGGAAACAAAACAAATAAAGATATTTAATGTAATATTTCATTATAGGCCATAGGTCTACCATTGATGTGATAGGGTGAACATAAATGAGTTTGCAGCAAACATTACAGCAAACATTACAGCATCTTACCTCATGGAATGCTTCCCACTGACTTTTAACCTCATCTCGGAGTTTATTGTTTTCACTGTGGAGCGTATCAATCTCACAATACAGCTCCTCAAGTCTCAACCAAAGTTTAGTGTTCTCTATTTGGAGAGCAGCCAGCACTAAAGTCACTTTGTCAAGTCTGTCTGAGGTCCTGTCATTCTCTGTGTCTTTATCGGAAGATAAACTCTCTTTGTCAAAGATGGGACTGACGTTTCTAGTCTCTGTCTGACGGGCAAAATGCACAGTCTGGGTGCTGCACTGGATCTCTTCAAAATCTTTCAGTAACTCGTCTGACACTGAAGCATTTGGAATGCTCATGGTTGACCATATATCATCCATTACCTATGGGAAGGGGGAAACATTCAGGGAACGACCTTATCCTGTCAATATTCAGCTGATGATGCATTTCATTATACGGTATAGTGCAAATTAAACCAGCAAACTAGCAGGAGGGCAGTGACCCAAGGGGGTCCTAAGAGTTAATGCAAAATCTCCATTAAGACATCTTTGAGCCCCAATTTAATTCCATAAATATTTTAATCTGATAGGCCCACAATCATTGTAATGGTTCATTATTATACACCACTAGGCCTAGCTCTTGGTCTGAAAAACATTTAACACCTCACATTAGCCAGTAGAGGGCAGTGTTGAGTCATGCTGTGCATGCAACATTATTCTTGTCACACACACCACTTTACCTTACCGCTATCCCCTTCCGTCACCATTTAGTTGAGCTGAGGTGTATCCACTGTCTATGGGTGTATCCAGTATTGTTTATACTTTCTTTGTACAGCCGTGGTGCGTTGAAAAACGTTACAATTTTTCAACTTTGAGCTGAATTGCTTGCTGGCTGACCATTTCCCATGTGAACGTTGCGACGTTACAGATGCAAATGGTAACCAACTTTATCACGAGACGTTTTCCAATTTTTAGATACCTTTATTGCGTGTTCAAAAGTTAATCATGACGTCATTCTCAACAGAGAAAGTCAATCCTACTCCTACAGCATAATTGGCACAAGCTAAACATTTTTTTAAATGTTGCATTAAATTTGTTTCACGATAACAAAAACAGACCACTAAGTAGCCTGTTCTGCTGCTAACAATCTTACCCAACACAGTCAATTGGCTTTGTGCTGGCGAGGTCTATGCTATTCGTTCCACACAGATCCACATGGCCTAGCCAGCCTGTATGATACACAGTAATGTACATTTTGGGTCATAAGTAACATGCATCATTACATTTTATTACCTGACTGCAGCTTATTCTACAGGCAGTCATCATTAATACGATTTTTTTTTTTCAGATTTGTGCCAGTTCTTTCCATGTTAAAGTCACAATGAGAGTCATTTGAGGTATTTAGAAAAAATAGGCATTTTCCCCTGACATATTCCTGAATGTCCCACCAGCACAACACAGCAGCTCTTTACAGGATATAAATGTATTCCTCTGTGCTCCCGCTGTGGCCCATGTCTTCCAGTTGTACAGAGTGCCTTCGAGAGAACTTCCTCTGCCACTGGCAGGGTTGACCATGGGGCTGTGGCTCTGCCATGCTGGGGCCCAGTGGCATATCCACGCTGCACCCAGAAAATTTGGCACGGTTAACGGGCAGCGGAGGCAGGAAACTGCCCACACGTGCCTGTGGCCTCCCTCCACAATTATGCTCCGGTAGCGGTTTCTTACCAGAAGGAAGTTCATTTGAGTTCATCTGAACACCGTCAGGATCTAGCACTGATAACCTTTCAGAGCTGGCCGAGGAGAAAGGTCTGGGTTCCGTGTGCAGACCAGGCTGGCTCTGAAGGTAAGAGTCTGAGCTGGAGTGGTTCAACGTCGTCAGCGGTGGCAACTGGAGCAGGGGAGGTGGGGCCAGCGAGGGCAGAGTGTTGCGGCGGCCACAACGCACCTGTGGTCCTGGCCTGACTGGAAGCTTCTCCATGCTGCCCCTCATAGATATCCTCCCAGTGTCAGGTTTACCATGAAGTGTCTGAGAAGAATGTAGGTCTGATTGACTACAGACAGGAAAGAGGCTCATCTGTTGCAGTGAGGCTGCTATATCGGTGGAGAGGTTGGAGTCGCTAGTGTCTTCCTCCTCTTCTTCCTCCATGCCGCTATGCCTTAGGCCCTCCTCGTAGGCACGGTTTAGGTGCGCCAGGTTGTGGATGGCCAGCCAGGGTTCTGACCGCAGACGCTGGTGCTTGGCACACTCCCCTGTCGCGCCAGGGGAGCTGGCAGCTCCTCGACTGCCCCTTTTGTTCACAACCGCCCGGAAATTGAAGATGTTCCCGCCGTCGGCCTCGGAGCCAGGGGAGCCGGTCTTCAGCTCGATGTCCGAGGGGGACATGCAGGACACCGGTGAGGAGGCCGGCGACGGGGGCACGTTCAGGTAGCGGCGGGTCACAGCGCCCCCACCTGGGCTCAGGTCGGTGGCGATGATGATGATGTCGCGGCCCTTGGCCCGGCACGCGTCCAGCAGCACGCGCAGCGTCTCCTGGTGCTGGGAGTTGATGGCGTAGACGAGCGCCGAGGCCCCCGAGTAGTCCTCCATGCTCGGGTCAGCCCCCGCCGCGATCAGGGTGGAGGCCACCTCCGCCCCCGCCCGCTCCATGCAGGCGTACATGAGGGCGGTGCGGCCGGTCTTGTCCTGCACGTTGGGCTCGGCGCCGTGCTTGAGCAGAAAGCGCACCAGCTTCAGCATGACGCTGGAGCCGTCCTGCTCCCCCCGCATGGCCTTGCACGCCGCCAGGAGCGGTGTCTCGCCGCGCTGATTGCTCTCGTTCACTTGAGCGCCACCCTCCAGCAGAAGCCTCACCAGGCGGAGTTTGCCCTGCTGGGCTGCCGTGATCAGCGGACTGCCATCCGACAGGTAGTCCTGAGGCTCTGCCATCACTGGGTCAGGAAGAGCGTTGGCTGGTTTTGGAAGTTGATGTTGCCTGTGTCCGGCCTTTTGGATTATCCAACTGGTATCTTAATGTGCATGTCTCACCTTCACGGCCTGTATATGAAAATATAAAAGTGTGTCATAATACATACTCATCATACAGTTTGGGAATGTTTCCTGACATAACAGTTTGTTTTGATGTAGAAAAAAAATCCTTCTTGTTTTGGTTTCATTCCATTGTTTTGTCTCTGAACTGAAACCAGTGTGTAGGCAGCGGACTGAAATTTAGTTTCAAGCTTGAAAATGTCAGTTGTGGTTCTAACGCAAAGGACCTACGAAGGCTGTAGTGGGCCGCTTTGAAAGTCTTTCATCTCCTCAGGACATCGGCTCCAGTTGAAAGGGACTGGAGGTGGGGGTGTGGGGCATAGGTCTCTCATCTCTGTGCGCTCGCTGGTGTTTACCGAAGTAACCTCCATGACAACTATTAGCCATGAGACAGTTTCGCCCTAAAATGTAAGGCTTTGTTCAAAGGGTTTTTATACATTTCAATGGCACTTTCCTCTTACTTGTTTTAGATTAGACAACCTCTCGGTACATCCTCACAGATTATTTTACAAATTATTTTACTCACTTTTAAAAAAAACCAAAACGTTAGCTTCACACGAACATTACAGTGAAATCAAAGTCTTTCTTCAAGAATAATTTGTTGTCTAAACAAAAATCTACATTATATGAAAACATAAAGAAAAATAATATAATATATATAATATAATATATAATCTGTCAGACAAATATTTATTGTAGTAGTTTGTGGCTACAATTACAGCATGTTTTCATTTTCATGTAATGAAAAGAAATGGTCATCTAGCACTTACCATATAAGAGGTCCTGATAAGTAGCATATTGAGTCGCAATCTCATTCCACCGATGGACTGATATTGTTCAAAAGAGAGGCTTAAAAGGCACCCTGGGACATTGGAAACAAGACTGGTCTGCCTCCGGAGGACACAAAAAGGAGATACAATACCACACTCACAATCTTAGAGAGGCTTGAGCAGCGCAGAGACTAGTGTTGTTCAAAAAATGAGTTAGGTAGAGCAGGAGCCCTCTGTGTTTCTGCAGTGGGGGCCAATTGGGGGTGGGAGGGTGGGTCTGAGGAGGAGTGGAATTAATGGGTTCAGATTGAACTTTATATAAATGCATAACTCAAATCCTCTTAAATCTTTGAGCTGAAATGCTATTTAGTGTTTCTTTCATTCATAGCATAATATATATATATATATATATATATATATATATATGTGTGTGTGTGTGTGTGTGTGTGTGTGTGTGTGTGTGTTTAATAGTAAGTGTATATATGATAGTAAGTGAAATAGTCCACCAAAATGATGAATAAGTTGGATGGTGTATCTGCATTTGACGTTTACTTCTGTGAATCAATAACATAGGCTAAGTGCTACATCTATTACAAAGGCTAATATGTGCACTTTTGCACTCTGATCACTAGATGTCATTTTAGTTCTTATTCTCGTGTCAAGCTGACATCGGGTTTTGTTTTGATAGCTCTAGCCTCTAGCCCAATTCTTATCCATCCAGCAATATATAGATTCCCAAATGATGTAGGTGTTATGAGGTTATAGTACGTTCGCCACAGCACACACACACACGCATTACACATTTTTCATTTCGTTATGATGTGACGCAAAGCAACTCCACAGAAATGACTGACTGCTATGTCCTTCCCCTTTTTAACAAGCTCATGTCTCAAGTGGAAGTCTGTGACGTTCACACACATTTTTGACACACAGGAAAAAATTTACTGTTTGTGGAAAGCCCGCAGATGGCATCGGTAGTAAAAGAAGCCATTATGAATCTCACAAGACTAAAATGAACTGCAAAGACAACAGGGCTTGCGTTCTTTTTCGCTATCTGGGTCCCAAGGCAATAAAAAATGACAGAGAATGGTTACATAATCATTGTGCTATGTTTGGCCTCCCCTCCAACCCCCCAGCTGAAATAGAAATATGAGAATCTAGTCTGAAGTGGAGCCTCTGACACGCATGTTTTTTGGCCCTGGTGTGAATACTAGTGTAAAATGCTTTACTGAAAAAGCCTCTTTGGCTGAAGAGGTCTTATATCAAGATCTTTTCAGTAAATTCTCCACACTGGGGGCTCTGTGTGGACCACAAAACAGTGAACATTTATTTAGTTTAACCTGACACACCAAAGCATGGCCAGCTAGGCTATGGTAAATGTGTGGTGTGCTTACAGAAGATAGGCCTACTTTGTTGATGTTATGTTTACATTTGTAAATGTGATGTTTTGTTTACATTTGTAGGCTATGTGCTCTCTATGTGTTTTTTTCAGTGTAACCCAATGCAGTGTCATGTTCGTTTTGTTGACAAAAGACTCCACATAATGAGAACAGCCTATTCTCACAAGTTTTTTCAGGATCTTTCAAATCTGTGGTGATTGGAAGCGTCATTTCAGCAAGCCCCACCCCCTGACGTCAAATACGTTTTTTCTCTATGAATATTCATTCCAGACCAATGAGGTTTTGTTGCTGTCTACTATCACGGTGTATGGCTGTGAATGCAGTTAGCTAACGCGTGTTTGTAGCAGAAATGTGAGAAAGATGGCGACGTTGAAAGAGGAACAGTCTTACGGGCTATCTTGTGGTAGACTGAGCAATGGCAGCAACACCTCGATATTTCACGTCAAACTCACTGACAGCGCGCTAAGAGCCATCGAAAGCTATCAAAGTAGCAAGGTAAATGACAGACTGATTTCATTAAGACTAGTTGTGTCTAACTATTTCCACATGGAAAGGCAGTTTAGTGAGTAACAAGTAGCTAGTCGCTACTGGTACTTTGAACTGTCAATGTCTCTTGGAAATATACCTGTAATGTCTTCCTCGTGTTATATGCTATTTAAATGCTATCAGGAGAGTAAACAACTAGAAAGATAATGATCATTGAGCGTGCGAGTGAGAGAGTGCGTGGACGGCGGACCTATGAAGAAGAAGTTGAAATGCCTGTTGTAAAACATGTTCGAGAGAGTCTGTCTATAGGTGACGATTGCATCTTTTATCAGACAGACGGACTGGGTGTACTTCGCGTTTTTATGTCCAGTAACGTTAATATAATCAGCAGTAGCCAGGCAATGCCATTGTAGTTGAACTCTTTAAATGTCTGTCATTTTAGTAATGCATAGATACCTAAAGTGGCCGATTGAATAACAAAGTCATACCTCCTTCGATATAGTTTGTTTTACGTTTATTTATTTATTTCTGCTGTGAAAATTGTAGCCTCTCATTGTAGCCTCTCTAACCGATAGGCATGCAATACATTGTTGTTGGTGTCATGGGTAGTGTTTTCATGAACTGTGTCCTCGCTCCTGCAACAGGTTGGCTCTGTGCCAAGTCGTTAACATGTTACCTCAACTATGTTCTCTATTAGCAGTTACAGTTTGTGGTTTCAAGCAAACTAGTTGTGTAAACCACTGTGGCCTGTTTTAAACTCAGCGCGGAACTTAATTGGATTGAGAAAGTAAGAATAGTCCAGACAGAGGTAAAGATATCCAGAGTAGGCCTCACTGCAAGCAAAAAAAAGTGTCCTCCGGTGTCTGTACATTTGTGCGTATGCAGTCATGATTAGGTAAGCAGGCAATGGTTTGATTATTTTTAAAACCTTTGTTTACACAGTAAATCAGTGGGCTTTGTTTACCTTTGCGTGCGTGTGTTTGGGGGGAGGGTGAATGGATGAGCGAATGTGTGCTTGTATGCTCTCACACACGTTTGTGTGTGTGTGTGTGTGTGTGTGTCTGTGTGTGTGTCTGTGAGGAACTTCATCATGTGAATATCCTGGTGACATTTCACAATGTGCTGTGTGGCTGGCTGAATGTCATCCCATGAGCCAGAGGAGGTGTGCAGGGAGCACACTGTGCTCTCTGGTGCAGATGGGATTGTTCTCCACCCCGTGGGTGAGCAGAGAACTGGGCTGGGATGGAGGGGGAGGGGATAGGCAAAACCAACCAACACGAACCCCCTCACACACACACACACACACACACACCATCTAGCACACACACATTCTAACACACACACACACACACACACACACACACACACACACCATCCTTTCCTGTCATCCCGGTGATGTAATTGGGGAGCTGTTCTGTGATGACTCACATCCTTCATACGTTGCCAGTGACGCTCATTTAGAGAAGCAGAGGAGCTACAAACTACCTTTGGAAGTCTGTCTGTGGTATCGTTCAGGAAACATTTAACCTTCCTGCAGTCAGAGGCCTCTGGTTGTTTTTGGACATGTAGGCTATATTAATGGCATCCGTACTGGTTGGCTGAGTCCTGATTACTGTTGACAGAGGTACAGTTGTGATAATGACTGCTAGGAAGTACAGACTGTTGCCTAGGGGCTTTATTGTACAGTGGAGCCATTCAGTTTCTCACCCCTCTCTGACCTATGTTGAGTAACACTCAAGTTACGCTCACATTCTGTGCTTTAACCACTCATTTGGCCTGCGTACCTGTTATCCTGGCCTGAACCCTAATAAGTAGCAGATAGAGAAACCGTAGCTCGGACCTTGTTCAAAGTGAGATTGAACTGCTGTAAACCAAAATGCTAATTCAGAGTTTGTGGTTTCCGTGTTATCCCAAGCAGAACAATATGTAGCTGTCAAAAACAAATTGATTTCCATATAGAGTGTAATCAACACATTAGTCACTCACATATTTAGAGCTGTATCCTAGTTTAATAACAATGGCTTCAATGAGTGGAATAGACCCCCAGACTGTTGGATATGACTTGGGCTAATGCCCATGTTAGCTAGGTGTGAAAGAGCTTGTCGGCCTCGAGCTTGTCGGCTCTCCTCCTCAGATACAAGGTGTGAGTGACGGCGCTGGTTGCCCAGAGATTAAGTCCGTCTCTCTGAATTAAGCGGCGCGAGTGCCGGGACGGAGAGCAGGCCGTGACGCTGCACGGCTTTGAAGGGGGAAGGAAGTCGAAAGCTGCCGACGACTTACTTCTGCTCCCGTTTCCTCCTTTCGGGCAGCGTCACGGCCAGCGCCAACGGCGTGACGGGGGAAGATGCTGAGTAAAGGAGAGGACGTGGCTTTCTTCTTTTTTTTCCTTTCTCTCTTTCTCTGATGATCGTATCATCTCACTCGCTCTCATTCTCCCTCAATCTCTCGCTCTCTCGGCCTTGAAGAGAGAAACCACATCCTCCCAGCTCACCGCAGAGCCTCTCGCTCTCTTTGCCTCTTCCTCAGCTGACTGAAGAGTCCAGTTTCAGCGAATTTCATGGGGAATTCCTTTTTTTAAATGTAAGGCTTTTTCCTATTTCCGACAAAGCCAGGTTTGTCCCCGACCCGTTGCATTCTTTCGTCAGTTCAGGCAGTGATGTTGGAGCAGCTGAATCATCCATTTTCTCAGGCGTTGCCTGCGACACAATACTGCAGTGGAGCATCTAAAGAAAAGGGTGTTCCCCAGTGTTCTCAGGTTGTGTCATGGGTGGATTCAGACCTTGCAGGTTGCAGAAAGTATCTGCCACCTAGACCTAGAGGTGTGGAAGAGAGTGAGAAATGCTAACATCACAGCCTACTGGAAACCAGACACGTTATCATTCTACTTGCTTCGGCAGATCTGTGAGCCTCTCTGCCATTCTGAGAGATTTCAGAACCTGAAGCATAAACCAGCCAAGCCAGTCCCAACCTTTCTCTAACGCCATGACCGACAGAGAAGAGACGTTGAGACACTTTTGTAAGCAGCAAATGGTGGCCGTTGATCAAGTATTAAACAACCAGGATGGTCTATCTTCTTTAAAAGAACAAACAACTGCACCTAAAGCCTTCATTGCTTGCTGCATTTCTGACACGATTCAGAAAATGTAATACCTTAAGTTTGATGTACTTGTTGGGAGCGCCTGTTGGAAATGTAAAAGGAACTGAAAAGAGTCCAGACCAGTCCTCAATTAGCATTAGTCACGTTGCTAACATTGTTTTTACAGCACTTTAACGGCCAACGGCAGACTGTCATTGAAAGCCTCCTTTCTCTGTTGATGTGTCTGCATGTCTAGTGTTTTTCTGTGTCAGTTTTTGTGGATCGCTTTGAAGTGCAGTGATATACTAATTGTCTCTCTAATAAACAGTTCCACAGAGTATGTGCTTTGAACCCCACCATCAAAGAGGTTTGAACTGATGAGTGGAATTCTGGGGCCAATTAGTCAGCCATGTTTTGAGATGTGTCTGGCTGGTCCAAACCGCCATTGTTGGTCTGGTGTGTGACCGTGTTGTCCAGAGCTACCTCTTTGGATTCGATGGAACTGTTGCATAACTGCTGTTTCCTAGCAACACCAGTGGTGTGTCCTGAAAGGGATTTGAGAAGGGCAAGGCTGATGCCACAAGTAGGTTAGAAGGGCCAACGTTGCAGGTGATAACGTGATATCGTAACTGCCTGTAATGTTTGACCTTAGGCTTCATCTACCATCAAATGTTTGAATATTTGATGGCAGTTGAGCAGTTGATATTTGAGGCAGACACAAACAGACACTGGCTGCAGTAGCAGCTCTTCATTATGAAGGGTGGATGGACTGGGGCAGGGCTGTTTTGGTGCCAAATGTTTTGGCTGCATCAGAGTTGCTCGATGTTTCTGACTCATTAACCAGCAACCAAGTAAGCACAATCGTATTGCATCCATCATGGCGGAAGTCTGCGGAGTCACAGCATGCGATGTGAAAGACTCAACATATCTGACATTGCCTGTTCTCGCTGAACTTAAGTCTAGTCACCCTGGCCTTCTGAGGACCTGGCTTTTGTCTTAAGTGCAAACTCGTAGGCAAGCAGGATTACTCATATCCACTCCTTGGATTGGAAGCTTCAGCATACCTTTTTATAGTGTTTTGGAATATGACTCTATTCTGCGGGATTAGGCGTCTTCATTTGTTTTCAAAGCCACATCTCTAAATGTGAAACTTCAAACCAGCTAAGCTGGTTTGACGGAAGCTGTGGCCCGTGCAGACAGCACTGCCTTGATGCAACCGACTGCACTCATGGATACTGTCTGTCTCGCACTGTTGAAAAAGCCAGAGTGTGGTCATATTGCGTTGTGCTTGAGTAAATCTGAACCTCAATGAGGGGGGGGGGGAATAAAAGGTTTTCTCAAGAGAAGTTTTAACCATGAAAAGAGGAAGTTAGAATTGCATAACATGTGAGGAATGAGTGTGCAAGATCTAAGAAACAGGTGTCAGAAATATGTTATCAGTTGTCTAAGCCCTACACGAGGAGTTCAAGCGATATTCTGCAGGTTGTCATTTGCATGTCTATAGGACGGAGCATGCCTAGAACCTCATTTGAGCAAATTGGAACACTTAGGTGAATTGGCTGACTCTGCTAGACTTGGCGGCTCGGTGTGGAACGATTGAGCTTAGGTGACCATCACATGCCGATCAGGGGCTCGACTCGAGCCGTCCCGGGAAAGCCCTGCAACACGAGACGGAAACGTTAGCCCTGTCCTGCACCTGTCTGCAGTGCTCCAGTGGTGAGCGGCGGCCTCCAGGCACACACACACACACACACACATACTCTCACACACACCCTCACACACACTCTCTTTACCCGAGTGCTGGTCGTCTGTAAGAGGCCGGCCGGGGATTGAGAAGCTGAGCTTGTCTATTCCTGTCTGCTCCTGCAGCCTGACCATAATCCAAGCTGATCACAGTGTTGATATCAGCAGCACAGGGCATCACAAGAGCCAATGCTTTTTGGAGTGTGTGTGACTGTGTGTGTGTGTGTGTGTGTGTGTGTATATATATCATCATGCATCTCATAGCTGCAGCTGATGTTGCCGTTGCTGAGACAATGGCATGCAACTGCGTTCTTGCACGTGGTCGAGGTCAGACCACAGTGATGGTGCTACTCTGTTGCTTCTTCAGCTAGTTTCAACCAAACTCTCGCCTCAAAATGGGTTTTTGAAGATGTTCCTCAGAGCAGAGGTTATTCCCCTGTAGTCTTGGAAAAGGAAAAAGAATCTAAGAAAGAAGGTGGTAGTTAAAGAAATGCTTTTCACTGTGTAGAGTAGCGACCAGTGAGTTTGGGAACTGATTTTTGTCTGGTACAAAAACCAGAGTGAGGTTGTTGTTTTTCTTTCCTTATACTGACTTACACTGTTTCCAGTCTCACTTCACGTGTATTCTTGGAGGTCAGCTTGACAAACCTGTGTGACCATGGTAATAAAACTCTCCGGACCGACAGGGTGTTCTGTGGTTTTTGGGATGGTGGCCTCTTCAGTAAAGCAGAGTGAAAGTTATGATTTGTTTTGTTACGTTGTAAGTCAGTGTGTCGGCTGTTCTCTGAGTCTGAGCGTGTGAGGTAATGCTTCTCATGTCTCCCTATGGAAGTCAGAATAGGGAGCAGGAAAAAGCAATGGTAGAATGATTCTAGTGTTTTTAAGTCTTTAATCAACGCCTTGTATGAAATCTCAAGAAATAGCCCTAAGGGAAGGAGAGATTTTACTAAAAGCCTAAGACTGTGCCTCCCAAAAATGCAAAGTGTGTGTGTGCCTATAGCATAGCGCCATGCAGAACAGGTTTTTTAAATTATTATTATTGCTTTTATCTTTCATTTTACTTAGTGAGTCCCGCTGAAATCTTCATAGCCCTGGGCTCGCAAACTAAAAAGAGTACACCGAGAACAACAGAAAAGTATTCAACAGATTGCAATATGACAAGTCCAGACAAGGCAAACAATAGGATACAAAACAACAACAAAAGAGCTACATTTAACAAAAGACAAATACTGATATAGACAAAAGGGAAGATGATTATTGGAAGCAGGTGCAGTGATTTGTTTAAAATGTCCAAATGGAATAAAAACAGAGTGTTTGTGTCATGTGTCAGCTATCGTACAGAAGGCCAAGCCAGGCCAGGCTCACGTCCATGGCTTTAAATAGCTTTACAAGAGCCTCCTCCCTCAGCGTCCTGTACCAAAACAAATAAAGCTAGCTATGGGAATCCCATCTCTTCATTCTACAGGGGTTTACTCCGAGTCATTTGCTGTTACTCCAGTGAATGTACCTGTTTGTGTGTGTGCGAGCATGTGTGCGCGCGTGCGTGTGTGTGTGTTTGTGTGTGTGTGGGTTTCGCTAAAGACAGACCCACCAATAGAGTGATCATAAACCAGCACTGATATGACAACAATCCCTTTTTATTTGGGATTATAAATGGTCTGGGTACAGTTTGAGAATGCCTGTTGGTTATCAGCCTTTCTGTCCACTGGCTCTCCGCTTACAGTGAAGCCTCAATTTGCCCAGTGCATCTTTTTTTGTCTGCCAGTGAATTTTGTTTTGCAAAGGTGGAGAACAGAGAGAATCTCATCTGTTTAGTGTCGCTTCTCTTCTAGCTGCTGTTTCCCTTTTTTTTACTGTCTCTCTATCCCTTTCTCTCTCTCATGGATTCTCTCCTCTCTTTTTTCCAGGGGTCAACTGCACATCCTTCCATCCGTTTTACCGGAAACCAAGGGGTAAGGACGCTCTTCTCCATATGACCATCATCATGCCGCTGTGTCCATGGTTCAGTTCCCCTGGTTCAGTGATTGAAGTGAGGGAGAGGAGAGTGGCATGGGGACTCGAAAAGGGGAATCATTTCAGGGTTCTTCATTTCGGGGGGGAAAAAAACACTTATTTTTTAAAAGCCCTTGAAATAACCTCTTTAGGTTCCTCATTTCGTAGAATTGCTTCTTCACGAGAACGAAGGAGGAAAAGGGAAAAACAGAATCCTTCCCTGCTAAGGCATGTGGCTCAACAGGACGCTGTGGTGCTTTTCGTCGAGATTTTTTTTTTTTTTTTCTGCACCCATGTGTCCCAAGCAGCAGAAGCAAAAAAAAAAAACACTTCTGCTTTTCCAGCTCTCTCCATGCATTTAATGCCCTCTGCTCTGTAACATCAGGTTTGTCACCAAAAGGTCTCAGGCAGTGCAGACGAGCAGTGTGGTAGTTCAGTGTTGTCTCCATGTAAACAGATGTTTGGCACACCAGTTAGTCAGCACTGCGCACCAGTGTTAGAGGTGCAGTGTGCGATTCTAATCCCATTATAAAGAACTGCTCCTCGCTGTCTGCTTGTTCAAAAATGGAAGTCGCCAAAAATGGGAGGCGACATGAAATGATCCGCTACGGATATTAATCCGGTTGTTTAATTTAGTCTGTCAGGTTATGAATTGGGATATTCAGTAGCGCCGGATGCGGCGATGACAGAAATGAATCCGCTGCTCTGTGGGCATGCAAACTGAAATCTGTATCTGCCTGTTTCAGCTCCTACTGTAGGTGTACTGCATCTCGTTACAGAACAATGCAGGCTTCTTTCACCACAAAAAAAAGCCAGTCTCTCTCACCTTCACCAAGTGCCATGACAAACCTGCGAAATTCTGCTTAGACAGACAGATATCGCACCAAAAAACTTGGCCTTCTTGTGGGAGATAATTAGGCTAGTAGTCTGTTGTGTGCCAAGATGAGCATATCAATTTATTCAACCCCATTTCATTGTGCTGATATCAGCTTGGCTTTAGCTTAGAAACTGACAGGTGTCTATAGCCTAGACTATTGCTGTGTGTGTGTGTGTGTGTGACCTATGATCTCAGTGGCTGACACATACATAGACGGCTATCTGTTTGCATTGCACTTCTTGTTGGCATCATTTCTTGTTCTTGCATATTAGTCAATGGGTTTGGAAAGAAGGGGATTGTGACTCACATGTGAGTCATGACGAGTGTTTTTTGCAGGGGGGTGTCATCCAAAAAGTTTAAGAACTTCCGCTCTTCATTCATGACAAACTTTTCCAGCAATCTTGGACTGTACCTTGAAGCACAGCTGTGTGTGTGTGTGTGTGTGTGTGTGTGTGTGTGTGTGTGTGTGTGCGCACACATCAATATTGGTCCCTGCAGTGCTGTGTTGTGACTGTAATGAAATATAATTTGTGATGTGCTCAGTCAGATCAGTCATCTCGGGGGCATATTAGCCAGCATGTTGTAGCTCTGGACAGGCCAGGCGTGGGTTACTCCGAGTGTTCCCTCCCGGTGTTCCCCCCTGGCTGCTTACTTATCTCTTGAGTGTGAAAACGATACTGGGTGGCACTGAAGCACGTCCTTGTGGGAGCCACCGGAGGCATCCAGTTACTCATTACACACACACACACACACACACACAGACAGACACACGCGCTCACTCTCTCTCACTCATACACACACAGACACACACACACACACACACACACAGTGTCACCTGTTGTGCCGTGTGACTGGCTGGCCACATTTGTGTGAAATAATCTGTGTACGATTCTCTCCGGCCTAAACCCAATTCTTTTTTTTTAATTGCAGAAAATCTCCATACCTCGCGGCCAGACCTCGGAAGACTATGTGACGTTCACCTTCTACCTGTCCCACGTGGGGCGGGACAACCCTCAGGGAAGCTTTGACTGCATCCAGCAGTACGCCACATGGTGAGGGAGGAAACAGGAGGTGTCTGTGCACCTGGATTGGCTGATCACCTGATCAGTCAGTCATCCAGTCTGTCTGTACTTCACTTGACTTCTGTACTCTTGAAGTCAGACACACACACACACACTCACTCATAAATGCTCATCGTCAAGGCCACTTGTGTTATTGATAAATCATTGACCAAGTGCTTTGCAAACAGAAACAGTGCTGCACAGGATGCTTTGGAAGTGTGCCACAGTCAGCTGTGGCGCTGTAGCCCGTCAACAGAGGCCCTCTGCCCGCAGCCAGATCTGCTCGCCAGATAGCAGAGAAAACACGACCGCCCCCGCACGCTACGCCAGCCGCCCACGCCATCTCAGCCCTGCTAACGTTAGTTACGCTTCCAGCCCTTCCAAGTGTGAACAGCATTGTGCGTGACACCGGCTGTGATGGAGCGAGCGTCTGTAAAAAGCATCTTGGCACATTCCATTCATCCAGCAATTTAGCAAAATACTTGGAGAAAAACATACACTCCAACATCAATCCAAATATTTTTGTTCTCATAATCCACTTCATGCAGTATAATCTGACGGTAAACACTGGGAATACAGCCATTTGAAGATTTGAAAGGCCTATTGATAAATGTCACAGCCTATGTATACACCCATCATCTGCTTCATATAATCTGATGGTATACACAATCTGCATGATAATCGTCCTGTTTATTTAGACCTATAAAGGCCTATTCGGTTCATAAGTCCGATGTCACGGGCCCAACAGCTTTTTCCGTGGAAAGACGTTTACTAGCGCAGCCAGAGGGTGTTTGCAACTAGTAAACTTTGTCATCATCACCTCCGTTTTAGCGATTATAAAACAAAATCGCTAAACTTTAATAGCGATTAGTAATGGTAATTGCTGTAGCTGTGCAGCCAGATGATATATTCAAGGGTAACGTAGGATTATATAGGATTTGATTAGGTTTAGGCATCAAGTCAGTAGTAAGATGACAATTTTCTTAAAGGCTATTCTGAATAGCGGGGAAAAAAATGGTTTATTTTACTGTCTATGGAGAAAAACATGCAAGTCTGAAAGCCGTTGGACCCGGAAAGAGATTAATTATCCCATTATTACATCATCACTTTAAAAACCGAATTGAGTGATCTTCATATCCATATATCCGTATCCCTTCTTGTTGTGTATATGAGTAAAACCATAAGACTGTGCTCCCTTTGCAGTGATGGAGCTGAGGAGCTTGACTGCCGGGGCGTGATCCAGGACAAGATTACGGTGAACGCCACGGACGACTCCTACCAGAAGGCCCGGCAGAACATGGCCCAGGTGGAGGAGGAGACGCGGCGGCGAGGCGCCATCGTCATCAAGCAGGGCCGATACATGAGTAAGAGACGTAGTCCCATACGCTCGCTCCACAGGGAGGAGGGGACTGCTCACTGACACTACAGACACAGCAGACGCAGTCCCGTACGCTCGCTCCACAGGCAGGAGGGGACTGCTCACTGACACTACAGACACAGCAGATGCCATAGACCTATATACATAGACGGCGCATTAGACTCAAACGTATGGACAATGCGGCATCTGCGTATATATATCTATGGCAGACGCACTCCCGTACACACACACACGAGAGGATCGCTCGCTGACACTACAGACACAGCACAGTCACTCCCGTATGCTCACTCTGAATATCCACATACCGTATGGGAGCTCTCACTGACACTACAGACACAGCAGACTCTCTCCCTTACATGTCTGTGATGTATTGGGTTGCGTCTGTGTTGTTGCTGTTTGTTTGCTTGTGTCTGTGGTGCGTCTGTGTTGTTGCTGTTTGTTCGCTTGTGTCTGTGGTGCGTCTGCATTGTTGCTGTTTGTTCGCTTGTGTCTGTGGTGCGTTTGAGTTCTGTTTTACAGTGTATTGCCTTGTGTTTGCCTTCAGTCTGTCTTTGTGTCTCTGTATCTCTGTGTTGCATTGTTTCATGTTTTGTCTGTG
>NC_084995.1:23025827-23058327 GCF_963854185.1 Sardina pilchardus | reverse complement strand
GGCCGAGATAACGCCTGAAGAGGCTTCTCTCTTCAGAATGCGGCTGCCGCAGCTGCCAGCTTAAGCACCCGGGGGTTTGGGTGTGTGTTGTCTTGTGTGTGTGTCATGTCAGGTGCCTGGAGAGGGGTGTGTGGAAAATAATTTTTTCTCTAAATTCCATGCCATGCGATCTATTGTTGAGACTCGCTGTGGAATTTTCCATGGACGGCAGAGTGATCAAGTCAAACTTGCTCAATACTTCAACCACGGAACTTTTGTAATTCTGTGGATTCAGCCGTCTACAGTTTTGTGAGTGTGTTGACATAAGAGATCGAATGGCCAAACACAGTGAATCCGAACAGAATTGGTGGTAAAATCAACTGGCTCACAACCATCGTCTTTTTTCGATACCACCCTCCTAGGGTTCTACTTCCTATGAAGGGCTTCCACTGCTATGGGAAACCTGGAGAAAAATATCACTCCCCAAAGCAGAAAGAATTGTTATACTAGTATTGATGTGATCACTGAGCTGTTGCATTGTTGCAGTGTTTTCTGTACGATTTCAGATCAACAAATCTTTAGTGTTAAATAGTGTTTTCTCTCCGACTCCGAAGTAACCAAGTATTCTGTTTGCTCGAACTGACCGCGAAGGCCTTGCAGTCACATAATGCTGCATTCAGTCAGGTTATGAGCTTCTCTTTAAAAATAGGCCTCAGAAAGGTCATGTGAAGTTTTGTGAAATGTTATCTTTGACTAGATGTAGTAACTGAGTATGTGTGAATAGTCTGAATGACTTGTGGTATGTTGCAGTGTCAGTGAGGAAGCATTGCTCTGTTTTAGACCGTCTACTGTTGATGCATACATACAGTACATACATACATACATACTGTACATACATACATACAAATTCTGCTCAAAAGTAAGCAATCACACACTAGCCATGCTTTCATTGAAAACACACGATAACATGAACACTTAGACACACGCCGCACACACACACACACACACACACACACACACACACACACACACACACAGGTGGAAATCAGTAAATCACTCACTAAAGCATAGCTGGTGATGCAACTCTCGCACGAGCACATGTCCAGCCATGTGTGCCGTGTCTGTGGCAGCAGCCCACAGTATCTCTGTGCCTCTGATCTGAGATCAGATTCCCCGACCCTAACGCCCCTCAGCCACTGCACTATCACCTCCACGACCACACTGATCTGCTCTCAGCAGTGGAGGACACGAGCTCCTTGAGCCGTTGCTGTCTGGCAGGCGGCCAGGTCTTCTTCCTGCCAGCTGTGTGTGTGTGTGTGAAAGAAAGAGAGAGAGAAAAAGTGTGTGTAGAAGTCTGAGTTTGATTTTGGGTGTGTTTGGTTTTTAAGTCTGAAGTGTGTGTGTTTTAAGTTAGTGTGTGTGTCTGAGTGTGTGTGTGTGTGTGTGTGTGTGTTGATTAGTCACTGCTGTTCTAGTGAGAGATGACCATGTGTGCTCCGTGCGTGTGTGAGCGTGTGCAGGCTGAAATGTTCCGGTCAGACAGGACGAGTTGAGCCGTTACGGGAAAGCTTTGACGGGGGCTGCCTCTGCCTCTGCTTCCGCGGCTGACTCTGACACTGCCACAGCCACGGCCTCTAACACTTCCCAAACCACGGCTCTAGATCAAAGATCAGCACGTCATAAAAAAATAATCAACACTGGCACGCATCCAGAGAGTGTTCACAGGAAATTAGATCAGTTATTTTTCATGTGTATTTACTTGTTTGGGTTGGTTACTATCACTTTATCGATGGTTGATGAACACAGCTGAAATCATCGGGAAGTTTTATTGTTTCACTGATTAGACCACTATTCAGACATTATGAAGATAGGAAAATCTCTGTATCATCTGCTCTGTCAGATTGAGTGAATGAGCAATTGGGAGTGTTTTGAAACTCTGCCTCTTTGTTCATGTGTGCAACAGGAAGTTGGGTCGGGTCCAGAATCTTCGGTCGTCACCAGCGACAGTGGAAGTAACGAGGAGCCCACAGAGGGAGCAGGCTAGCTCATCACCCTCACAGGTGAGCGCACCTCATGGTCGCTCATGGTCTCTCTCTCTCTCTCCTCTCTGTCTCTCTCACTCCCTTTTTCTCTCTCACACTCTCTCTCTCTCTCTGTTTCTCTCTTCTCCTCTCTCTCCTTTCTCTCCTTTCTCTGTCTCTCCTCTCTTCTCTCTCCTTTCTCTGTCTCTCTCGCTCCCTTCTTCTCGCTCACTTTCTCTTTCTCTCTCTCTCTCTCTCTCTCTCTCTCTCTGCTCTCACTCTCTCTCATTCATTTGTCTCTGTGCCATCTTTGGATCTACAACCATCTGTTTATCTTTCTCTGTCTCTCTGTGTCTCTCTCTCTCTCTCTCTCTCTCTCTCTCTTTTCTGCCTATCTGTTGTCTTTTTCTCTGTCTTCCTTGCTCTGTGCCCTTTAACTACCAGCCGCACTGTTTGTTTACCAGAGAGAGAGTGTAGCAGAGAAAATGATACGTTAGTCAAACCAGGTCATGACCGTCACTGACCACATTGCGTTCTTTTATTTCCATGACCTCACTTCCTGTACCCTCTGAATGTCCCTATAAGCAGAAACGGCCACAGCCTGACTACATTGACCCGTTAGCCAATAAGAAGCCCCGGATCTCCCACCTCCTGAGTCGCGCTCCGGCTCAAGTGAATGGCGGGCTGCTGCGGGAGAGAGAGGCCAGCCCTGTTTCCACGACGACGGAGCCCCGTGTCCCCAGGCTGGAGCTCCCGCGCCCGTGCGAGCCTCTGTCGGACGTGAGCAGCGACTCGGCGCCCAGCGGCAGAGACGGCGAGGGCTCGGACGCCGTCGGCGCCGTCGCCGTCAGCGCGGCCGACAGGCTAGGGCCCACGCTGGCCGTCGGCACGGCGACGCGTCCCTCCCTTCCCCCGCCCCCGCCCTGCCAGCCCGCTGCGGCCACTCCCACCACCACCCTGCACAAGAGCAAGAGCCGGAAGAAGTCCAAAAAGCACAAGGAGAGGGAGCGCGAGAGCAGACGCTCGAAAGACAGACACGGCGCGAGAGGGAGGGACACCGAGACGAGTACTGAGGACGCCAGGAGCCGTGATCCGGGGAGAGGCCCAGGTAACGGCACAACTGCACAACTCTCCTCCTGAATATGCACAGGCGGACCTCGCACTGTGGGCTCAGTCCAGTCATTTCCTGTCGTGGTTTCGGCGGTGGATATTTTCTAAAATAGTTTGTGGTGGTTAAATCAAAATCCCCAGCCCTTGTGTGCTTGTAGTTTGTGGGTACTTGGTGATGGCAGCTCTGTAGTAGGCTTGGCTTGATTTATGGGTAGTAGAGTTCTGACTCCACCTTGTGGTGAAATGATGACAAGACCGAAGTGACCATCAGTCCATAACCATCCTCAGACATTCTATGACCGACCGCAGTAGTCGTAGTGCTCAAAGTTCTTATTAGTATATTGTTCCGTAAGTGATTTTTTCTGTTTTTGCTGTTTTTCCCCTCTAGCAGATGTCAACAGCACATATGAACACTCGAGTGGTGCCACAGAGATGTTGGTCCCAGAAGACTATTTAGAGTAAGGGCCATTTCACTGCCATAACACCCTTTCCAGTGTTGATTTGTAATCAGACCTGCTGAACCAGACATAATGAAAACACCTGACATTTTGTGTTGAATGAATGAATGAACGAACAACTGAACCATCTGAGGGAGTTGCTAACATTTCTGTGTGTGTGTGTGTGTGTGTGTGTGTGTGTGTGGTGGGGGGGTTGTGCAGGAACTACAAGTCAATTGCTTCCCAGGAGCAGCGTCAGAGGTACAAGAACGACTTCAATGTAGAGTACAATGAGTACCGGGCCCTGCACGCCCGCATTGAGGGGGTGACGCGGCAGTTCACCGTGCTGGAGGGCCAGCTCAAACAGCTGCAGCAGGGCTCCGACCAGTATCAGGTAAACACCCCCCGCCAAACACCTAACAATAATGTCTAATAAATAAATAACAAAATAGGAGGGTGCCGGGAGATGACCTTGACATACAGGGAAACCAGGGAAAACAGGAGTGTTGACAAATGCAGATATGACCCTCCTCCCTTCTCCCCCTTGGACAATAGCATGATCCAGTCAGCCAATCAGTGTGGCAATAGCAGGGGATCTAGCCCACTGGCCAATCAGTGTGTCAGGATCTGTGTCCTGATCTGACATGCTGCTGCCATCTGATAAAGGGTCTGATAAGTGGTGGTGTGAGGACATGACAAACTCCAGATGACCTGGTATCAGCACTCACTCATGCCATTCCCCACTCTTACCTTTTGAGGGGCACTAGCTGATTGGAATACCTGAGACATTTCCCTGGAGGTTTTTAGTTAGGAATCTGCTGTGGCCCAGGGGCGCAGTTCCCTAAACCATAGTTGCTAACAAATTTCCCATTGCCAACCAACTCAGTCGCTAACAGGTTAGCAACTATGGTTTTGGGAACTGCACCCAGAATGGGAATGTAAGCAATGTTTCCTTGTATCATACATCATTGAAAGTGAAGTAGTAAGAGGGAATTCTATAGGTAAACATATATATTCATGGTCGTCGATGCCTTCAGTGTTTGGTTTGACCGAATTTACTAATTTTCCCCCTTCGCAGACGATTCACAACCAGATACTTCAAGAGTATCGCAAAATCAAAAAGGTATGCTCAGATTTATCTTTCACAGTTTCTTCTTTTCTGCAACTTAAAAAAAACAACAACAAAAAACAAATCTATAAATATAAATTCTTGAAGATTTCATCAGTCCCCTCTGTCTCCTTTTCAGTCAAATCCAAACTACAGTCAGGATAAGAACCGCTGTGAATACCTACACAACAAACTCGCATACATAAAGAAAACCATCGCAGAGTATGATCACAAGCAGTTGTAACACATCTGTGGTGGGACATGAGGCAATCAGAAAAAAAAAACAGACAAGATTCCCAAGGAGCCAAGAAGTGGATCGTCATCCAGTATTTTGTTCAGGCTTGTCCAGATATGTTGCTCCTTCTGTTGGATTATGTTGGAACACATGCATTAAAATTGGGGCCTTTTCCCCATGTGAGTTTTTTTTTGGTTGTTTGTTTAAGTAGATGTCTGATGACCCAAAGACAAAAAAAAATCTCTCTGATGCAATCTTGCTGTTTTCTGAGGGTGAAGTGCTGTTGGGTTGACTACAGAACTGAACTTGGCGTTACACTGTTACTCCCTTCTGCTGGATGACCAACGTTTGCTACAGAGATTTCTGGACTGTTCCGCGTCAAATCACAATCAGTGATGGATCCTTGCACATGGATTTTACGAAGTGCTAGAATAAGAAGCTATTCAGCCAGCCTGTGTTGTCAGACTATGACTACCGTGTATTGTTATGTTCTGTTTTAATTTATTGTTTTGTTGTTTAATTGCAGAGTTCATTCTGCAGAAGTGTTCTTTGTTCTCTGATGGGTCTGCACACACTTCCCGATTGTATTAAAGAAAATTAATCATATTGACGGCTTTGATAGATTTCCTGACTTACTGCCCATGGTGGATGAGACATTTGTTCCGCTTGGAGAGCCAGGCCTACCGAGATTTGGCCAATTTCCCAGCAACAGTTAATACAAAATATCTATCTATATCAATATCTATACAATAGGACCGTATGCTGAAATTGATGGCACTCAGACCAAATTACTGTAAACTATCACCGATAACTCAGAAACTGACCTGTCTGGACCCTCTGCTCTTGAACACAGCTGGATTTTTAAGCTTGGGCAGTGCAAAGCCTGGTGACATGAAAAACGTTCCGATGTGTACATTTCACATTGGCTGTGATTCTGTCATTCCAATGTCCCATTCTCCATTAGAATAATGTGTGCTTTCCACCAGAGCATTGGGGTCCTATAGCATCCAGTCGGTCAAATGCAAGCCGTCTGTATTAAGCATCTGCTCTCCAATGTCTTTCACCTGTGCAGTTACACCTGGTGTTCTCTCAAACAAACCATTACAGCATTGAGTCCCATAGAAATTCTGTCTTGCCAGTATTATCTCTGTTCTCAAAACCTTTGTGCCATAACGTTATAATTCTTTATGAAGAATTGTTGTGGAACACTTTAAAGTTGATGTTGCTCTCCCTACACTGACCCTTCTGAAGAGGGCCGTGTTGCATGCCGAGTGCCCCTCTGTTTGAATTACTGGCTCAGCGGTCGCGTAGGATGACATTAAACTTTGGCACTTTGGAAACTTTTGTAGTTCTGTGGTCTGTATGAGTCATGTGCGTGGGGAAGGGCCTTTCTTTTGGCTGAGTCATCTGGCTTTTCTCCCTTGAATGATAGAGAAGGTAAAAAAAATAACTATTGTGCAAACTGGAAATCCGAACCACAACTTCCCTGGTTATTTGGTTGAAGTTGGCAATTCCATCAAGCTGAGTTGAGATTAATACTGAGGCAGGAGGTTGCAGGTGTTCGGACCCTGCCTGCCTGCCTGTCTCTGTCTTTCTGTGTTGCAAGGTGGAGTCATGGCACAGGTGCTGCTGGTCACTTGATTGGGGCACCTGTATAAAAGGGCTACTTGGCTGGAGTTCTGGGTTCCCTCTCTCCATCTCCATGCGTTGCGTTAAGTCTTTTGTTTGGATTCTGCACATTACTCTGATTTACACTGCATCATTATTTTCTTACAATCTCACTAATCCTGACAGCTCCTCACGTTTTCATATTTACTTTAATAAATACATTTTTGTTAATCCTTCATCCACGTGTGGTCTCCCTTATGTCAAATCACCAAAAACGAACCCAGGTGGCTTTAACACAGGAAAGATGTCCATCTTCTCTAAAAAGAGTCGAGATCAGTTTAACAAATCCCCCAGGACGGACATGGAAATGAGTGGTTGAAGTGGGTTTAATGGAGGATATATATTGAAATATGTGATTTTCATTCAACAGGTGTTCATCATTGCGGAGAGACAATGTAAATGTGGTGTGGTCTGTCAGAAATGTTCCGCTGAGCTTTATACCCATAGATGATGAGGCCTATCCTGCTCATCACCGTCAAGATGTTCTACTTTAATGTTGAGGGTTGAGCTATGGACAGCGATGTTGTGTGAAATTTGTCTACGTGGAGGGTACAGGATACATCTCTGTCCTAGGCTCCTGTCATTCAGTGAAGTGAACTTATGTAATCAGTCCTCGGGTTAATACATTTGCATGGACACGCCTATACCGTCAGTTTATATTCCAGGGCTCGCTTGTCGAGATCGTCCCACAGGCGCGAGTTACGCTGTTAATTCATCAGGTGTTGTCTGCACATCAAGTAGTGCATTGGAAAGTGAGGCACGTTCGAAATAATCGACTTCTTCAAGACAGCGCGTCGGGACAGAAGGTAAAATTGACAACTTTATCTCAGATCAGGTGGGTAAAACATGCCTCTTCGTAAGATCAAAATGATGCGTCAGTGGCTAGCACTACGTGGGTTGCACTGTGAAAATAGCCTGGAATAGAGGCGAGGCGGTTTTAAGGGGATCAAGCGATGGGACACAAATTCATTAACGTTCAAGTTATTTATTTTTTGTAGTGAACGCAGTTTGTATTGCTACGAGTTGACCCAGTTGCTACGAGTTGTGAACAGTATAAAACTGGCTACCTCTGTTCACTTAAATTATTAAATAGGGTTAGTACTGTGGGCCTATCATTTACCTTAGTGGATAGTCTTTTTTTGCACCGGGAGATTACAGCACTATTTATGATTGGCAGACCTCTGCACTAATCCACATTCCTAGTGTTTATCCCGAGGCATAGCCTAGGCTACTACACGTTTGTGATGAAACACTGTTATATGAAGCAGCTGTCATAGGCCTAGCTGTGCTGACTAAGAATTGTGCTTAGGCTATCATTTTGTTTGGAGGAATTGTGCGCAGTTCACATAGGGCTATAGAAAATACTATTATAGTTTATTCTGGTCATGGGCAAATTGTAGGCTAAGCAGCCACAGCCAGCAAGGCATTCTTAAATTGTTAAATATGTTTTTTGTGTAGCCCTAATACAAAAAAAATGTTCATTTATTTATGTAAATAACTAACGTTATGCCATTGATGTGCTAATTGCTCTCCAGACATGACTACCAACATCCAAATCAAAAGCCCTAATGTGAGATACACAGAGAGGTACATCGAAGCTCTGTACTCCTACCACACCACATCTGTGTCCAGAGATGGAGACACGTACACAGTAAGATGACCTATCAAAACAACAAATCTTTTAATGCTAAGTGTGAACTGGCTTAGGCCTACGATGAAAGCTGTCTTTTTGTGATTGAATCATCCAAGTCACATAGTGCAAGGAATTAACTGCCTGCTGTTCATCTGAATTCAAGGAGTGAACAGCCTGTTCACAGCTGCATGTCTGAGCGACAGCTGGAATACCCCGTTCACATGTTGCCTTATACTGGAGTAACCCATTCATAGGGTTCTTCAGGAAATGTATGTATTATATGTTTACTTTGTTTGCCCATCAAGGTGACACCTTCCACTACTCAGTTCACCTTCCACACTGAGCGGGCAGTGCCCAAGCTAGGAGTGATGCTGGTAGGCTGGGGAGGGAATAATGGCACCACTGTCACCGCTGCGGTCATTGCGAACAAGATGGGCATGCGCTGGAGAACCAAAACTGGCATGAAGGTACGTTATATGGAGATATGGTATACATAGAGATAGTATGCATGTACCGAGCTGTTTGGCACTCTGTTGTCATAGGCATAGCAGTCCTAAATGATTTGAAAAATCTAATTTGGAGTAAATGTTTTCAGTCTTATAGTATACTTCCCTGAAGACAAATAGGTATTAGTTTGATCGTTTCATGTATGTGTTTATATATATACTGTATATATACTGTATATGACAAAGTCTCTCCTAATGGAACAGTTAACACCGTCTTCAGCAGTTCACAGGAGCACATTCTAGTCCGTTTGCCTTTTAGGGTCATTCTCCATTATTAGTAGCCCATAGTTTTTTTCCACTCACCCTTCCCCCCACAAAGCTCACATTTTTTTTATCTCTTGTCTTTCTTCTCTCTTTTGCTATTTTTATCTTCTCCCAGTGTGCTAATTACTTTGGCTCCTTACTACAAGCCTCCACAGTGTGCTTGGGGTCGGGCCCAGAGGGGGAGGTCAACATACCTTTCCGTGACTTGCTTCCCATGGTGCACCCTAACGACATCATTTTCGATGGTGAGTGTATGAGTGTATGCCTCAGATCTAAAGTAGAACATTAATATAGGAAGATTATAATTGGCAGTAATATATGATAATAATCATAAATGCAATTCCATTTCATGTGTCGTCATTGTAATGTAACTGCACCATTACTATGGCATTGTGATGTCTACTACTGTTCACCCTGATATCAACATTTTTAGTGTGAGCTGTCACTAGTTGGATCATTGAAGTTGATGACTGGCATGCAGTTCCATGAAGCAAATCCATGCAGTGCAAGTTTATGACAGTTAATGACTGGCATGCAATTCCATGCTGTCAGGCATTGTCATATCACTCACCAGAGTTCATGTGTCGCCTAGGTTGGGACATCTCTTCGTTAGACTTGGGCCAGGCGATGGAGAGGGCTGAGGTGCTGGACTGGGATCTACAGGAGCAACTGCGACCACACATGAGCCAGCTGAAGCCCAGGGCCTCCATTTATATCCCAGAATTCATAGCTGCTAACCAGAGCCACAGAGCCGACAACCTCATCCAGGGAACAAAGGCTGAACAGGTACAAGTTGGCTCCTAGTAAATGGATAATGCTATGAAATGGATCTTATAATGTCATGGCCTGTCACATAACGCTCAAAAATTGTGTTGTCGTTTTAAATTGTTTTAGAACTAAATATCTGAATAAGCATTTCGTTGACGTAGACTACGTTGAATTTCAAGGCACATTGCTTGTGATTGAAATAGACCATCTGTCTCGTGATATAGGTGGCACAACTCCGGAGGGATATTCGTGACTTCAAGCAGAAGAGTGGTGTGGACAAGGTCATCGTTCTGTGGACCGCCAACACAGAGAGATTCTGTGATGTTGCAACTGGTATCAACGACACTGCTGAGAATCTGCTTGCCACTATCCAGGTAAATATTATGGAACTATACAGTGCTATGCTTCCTTTAAAGCAGCCAGGAACACTTATCTATTCCTGACGAGCACTATTAATGAGGATGCACCAAGTCAGCCCAAGACGTCAAAGAAACTTTGGTATAACATTGCCCATATATGACAGATAACAGAGGTATGAAGGGCAATATATGGGTAAAATATCTAACTGAGTTTAGAATGTAGCAGATTAAATATTTTAGTAATCTACAGAAACATCAAATCTTGAACATTTATGGGATGGTTATTGATCATTGATCAGTGTTTTCCATGTGTCTCTCTCAGAAAGGAGGTGAGGTATCTCCCTCCACACTTTTTGCAGTAGCCAGCATCCAGGAGGGCTGTGCGTACATCAACGGTTCCCCACAGAACACCTTCGTTCCTGGGGTAGTTGAGCTGGCCATTCAGAAGGGTGTCTTCATTGGAGGAGATGATTTTAAATCTGGCCAGACCAAAATTAAATCCGTTCTCGTGGACTTCTTGGTCAGCGCAGGCATTAAGGTAAATTACGATTGTATTTAGGCTGATTATTTCATCATTGAGAATAAAGAAATAGTTTTTAAAAAGACATGAATAAGAATTACATGGAGATTTGAACTCTTCCTCTTCACTTTCCTGCTGTAGCCAATGTCCATTGTTAGCTACAATCACCTTGGCAACAATGACGGCATGAACCTCTCAGCGCCGCAGCAGTTCCGGTCTAAGGAGATCTCCAAGAGCAACGTGGTGGACGACATGGTGCAGTCCAACCCTGTGTTGTACAGCCCGGGGGAGAAGCCAGATCACTGTGTAAGCAGCGCTGGGCAACGTTTCCCAACACTTTTATCTGTGCAAGGATTACTGTATCAGGATGTGCTGGATTAGATGCTCAGAAATGTAGCTTTTCCAAAGATCAACAGCTAAACGGATCTAGAATTTCATCCTGCCTTTAAATGTTGCATTGGGTTCCTTAGTCTCAGTCATCTGCCTTAAATCGATACGCTTTTTTTTCCTTCAGATAAACGCATTTTAAAATTCCCAAAATTAAAAGGATAAAAAGGTTAGATTTGTAGGTCTGTGTCAGTTAAAGTACTAGTACTAGATAAAAACATAATGCATCCTCTGCTGTTTGGATGTTAGAAAGTAGCTATGTGTAAGGACATGAGTAGTCACTACCCAGATGCCATGAGCATATCTTCCAGTATGCATGTTATGTTTACCATTGTGACCTGTGTGCCTGTTCGCCAGGTGGTGATCAAATATGTGCCATACGTGGGCGACAGCAAGCGTGCCATGGATGAGTATGTGTCTGAGATTATGATGGGGGGCACGAACACCATCGCTATTCACAATACCTGCGAGGTGAGCCTGTTCATATCCATCATTATCAGCATCCAAGGTGTGTTATTCTTTTGGGATTACCTGCGATTGGGATTAATTGTATTCTCATTTCTAAGGACTCCTTGCTGGCTAGTCCAATCATCTTGGACCTGGTCATCCTCACAGATCTTTGCCAGAGGATCACATTCTGCACGGAGAGTGACCCCAGCTTTCAGACCTTCCACAGTGTGCTCTCCCTGCTCAGCTTCCTCTGCAAGGCCCCTCTTGTCCCACAGGGGGCGCCTGTGGTCAATGCCTACTTCCGCCAGAGAGCTTGCATTGAAAACGTCATGAGGTCAGTTTACAGCTGGCCACTGCAATGAGATGATCCTCATCTATTTTAGAAAAGCATCAAAAGCGTGTCGCTTTCTGTACACGCACGCACGCACGCACGCACGCACGCACACACTCAGTCTTTTCATGTGGTGTTAGATAATAATATTTCTGGGACGTTGGAGTGTATGTTGGTGTCTGTTTGAGGCTGCATCTCAAAGTGGGCCTCTCCTTTTTGTGTTCCTATAGGGCATGTCTAGGCCTGCCGCCTCAGAGCCACATGCAGCTCGAGCACAAGATGCAGAGAACTCTCCTGGAGAACCGTAGGGACCATGTCCCATATGCTGTGGCCGCCAGCAAGAACAAGGGAGTCCACACGAACGGATTCCACTCGTTACATTGCAGTGCTGTCGCTGGACATAAAATGGAGGAGCCAAGCATTGAATAAGATCTATTCGTATTGTGGAGTTGTTACTGATTATATGTAATCGGCGTACAAAAATTAAGTGCTTGTGAACAGACAAGTATGTGTGTGTTTTAGATTTGTCACTTTTGACAGGACCATGTGTACTTAAAAAAATGTGTTTATGATATCTTATTTGAATATATTAAATGCAGTTTACTTTACTTAAAGGGCCACTTCTTAACCTCTTTCTATTCAAAAGTAGACCACAGGATTGTTTCTTCACTAGATATGTACGTTGGTAGGCTATGTTTTTTTTTTTTTTTTTCATCACACTCTTTCATGTTTTTAAAATACTGAATCTTAAGGCTTGCCAGCTAAAGTAGACTAACTTAGCCTACAAATAATGTCACACGTTTTGAGCTGATATGATACTTCCCAGCAAGCTTTTAAAGACAGTGATAAAAATAGCCAGCAGACATCATTTTATAACATCTGCATGTTAGTAAATGCGTAATGATGCAACTAATGGAAAATTCTCAACAGTCAGAATAGAAGTTCTCAAAAATGCATCCAGTTTCTTGTGTGGTGTCAGTGTACATGTGGATAGTCGGTATGAGTCTGAGAAAAACATTTTTCCCATCCCATTTTAATGAGAACATTCACATAGTTTATTTCACTTGGAAAAGACATGTTCATGCAAAAGTTGATCATGCCATACATTTGAGCAAATACAGTGATGTATTTATTACAAGGCTGTAACATATAGTATACTTTGAGGGAGACAATACCAAGACATAAAATGTTATGCTACAGTAGTATCATTCCCTGTTTATTCACTGTTCACTTGTTATATTTCAAGCTAGAAAATTTGCCGAATTGCCGAATAATTATCTCTTGAGTCATCTTACTATAGGCTATGTGAAAGTTGTAGGTTACCATGGAATTATGCAATATCGATTGGGGGGGAAAAGCAGGGGGTCATACATGATCTTATGATCGTGTAAGCGATTTTCAAACCAAAATCAACTGCAGCGTAGACTAAGCTATGACACGTTTTAATTAGGCTAGATAAGTTTGCTGCTTTACTGCTTTATTCTATCCCTGCTCAAAAGGCATCATCATGATCCTTTGCTCATTTCTTTTTAGGCTACTCTATATGCATTAGTCTATCACACAGAATCATGAATATAGCCACACAAAGGTTTTTCAATATTTGCTACTTTGGCCACAATATCTGGACTTATTTTTCTAAACCAATGCACAGATTTTAGTTATGGTTGTAATGTGTTAAACTCAGTGACATAAGGTAGAATGGCACAAAAAATGAAAGGAAAAAAAGCCAAACTAATATTAGAGATTACTGCTTAAAATAGAACAACATTATGCATATGTTTGATGTTGATATTATCAATTGCCACTGTATCACCATAATTTATCTTTGGGAATGAATAAAGTAGGCCCAGGCTTATCTATCTATCTATCTATTCATTCTAGCTTATAGGCCTATCACCCTATGTGTTTCACCCACCATATTGACATAATTTATTATTAATGTGCGTATGTTTTATCTTTGCTGTAGGCCTATCCATTTTTTCCTACCGACTGCAAAGCAAGCACATGAACGCTCGCATTCGGAAGAGCCACGTGAATGTTCTGAGATTGCGTCCTTAGCAACCAACACTTCCTTCCCTCTCAAGTTGCAGTCAGAGACAGTAATAAAGCATCTCTGTTGCAGCCTCAGCGGAACACGTTATTAATTCAATCAGACGTGCACCTGCTAGGAAATGTGTCGTTATTGAAAAAGAAGAGTCTGGCGTTATGCAAAGAACGACGTCAGATCAGTCAAAGAAAAAAGACAACCTTAGGGTGAACGGAAATGTTTAATGTGGTCTCTCAACCTGACTCGACACTTCCGTTGTTACCGAGAAACATGGCGGATAAGCGGCGCTCGGGAGTGATGTCTGACTCAAAACCAGCAACCAAAGCAGAGACGGACCAAGAATTCTTATCTCAGGCAGGCGTAGGGGTTTTACTTCGAGGTGCGTTGCTTAAACTCGTAGAAGCTAGATCGGAAGATCCTATTGGTTTCCTAGCCGAACACTTCAGCAATTTAGCATCCGAAACGGACAACGGTCCGGTCGGAGTCGGTGATGGAGAGCATCACTGCAATGTCCTAGAGCAGCAGCAGCTAAGCCGAGCCTTATGGCACATCGGTTTAGCGCATCATTCGCAAAGGTAAGAAAGATGCTGCAAGACGGCCCAGAATAGCTCGTGTGATTTAGGCTACACCCCGAAAATGTTCAAATTGTATGCTATCTGTTACTGCCCTGATAGCACAGATCAGGTGGCCCACTTCCAAAAAACAAATCTGTTCAAAACGTTATTTGATTCTATGTCTAGGTCTGTTCATGAAAACTTCCCCATACAGTTGTCTTTCACCATCCTTGCTTGCGTGTAGAATTTATTTTTTTGGAAATGGTAAATGACACATGTCAATCAACTGTTTATAATGGAATTGAGAGGTATCAGTAAAGTAGCTGTGTATTTGAAGCGGTAGGGTCTATATATTGAATGTAAGTTGCTGTTTTAGCCTCATGCTGGCAGACTCTGCATCAGCCTAAGTGTTTGGTGTGTGTTTTTATGTCCTTCCATCTCCAGATCAGCATTCAATAGCAACACACGTGTAGCCTATGACCTCCTCATGCAGAATGGGCCTCGTCGCCGTGGTGCTGGTGGTGTCAAAGGTCGCGTGTACACGGAGCTGCTCCGTGGCTTATGCAGTGAGGGTGGCCTGTCCGTCACCGCCTCTGCCCCTCTCCTGCAGCGCATCCACTGCCACGACCACGAGGCCGTGCCCTTTGAGCTCTTCCGGCAGGGCGTGCTGACCTGCGCCGTGTTCACCGACTACATCCGCAAGTCCCAGTGCCTGTACGCAGCCGTCAGCAGCTCTCCCGAGCGGGCCGCCGACCGGGCGTTGTGTCAGGCCGTGCTGGGGACCCTCCAGGAGGCCCTGGAGACCACCTCGGCCTGGGCCGACGTGGCCCACTACCTGGAGGCCAGCATGAAGATCTCACCTGGCAAGCTGGCTCAGGCCATGGCAGAGGCCCAGGGGCCCGACAGAGCTGGGACAGGCTCCACCATGGACGCGCAGGAGTTTGAGGACACCGCTGCCAAGCTCTTCCTGGCCAGAGTACGCATTGTGTCTTAGAGAGTGGACATCATTACTTCTCTGAGACACAAAGACTTGCAGCAAGACTTGTAGTGAAAAAGTTGTGGCATGATGTAGCACTGCACAATGTAAGAGACTGCAGGGTATGGTCTCAAAGATAAGAATCTGTTCTGTGCAATCAATATGCATTTACCTCACAAACACATGTTTTGTAAACACTGTGTAGGATGTGAGTTAATAATATATTTAGGTCTAAACCATTTACTGATGTCAGCTTGATAAAAAGTATTTAGACTAGGCCTAGATAACAACTTTAGTATCTCACAGATTGTATGTTACACTGTTCCTGAGTGTGACCTTCCACTGTTTGATACAACTGGAACTTGATACTGTGAGAAGGGTGCTTGAACGCAGAACACCCAAGCCAGGAGGTTAAGCAGGGATCCAGTTGAGGAGAGCAGACTATCCTGCGATGGGTCTTAGCATGCAATATTTGAACTTTTTCCAAACCCACTTGGCTCCAAGAGCCTTATTCTTGTGCTTGTTTGAGATAAGACTCAGTTGGCTAGGTCGTACATGACTCAGATCAGCTTACGCAGATATTCATACACGGATATGAAACGGAAAGGTCATTTTATGCCTGTTTTAGGGTCTTGGTTTCAGTAAATGTATTGTGATGATATTTATTTTGTTTGTCAAATTTATTTTTCAGAAAGCTACATCATCAAAATATTATTTCTACTTAGATGTAAAAAGGTATTTATCACCTGATATTAATCAATAAATTCATTATTTCTTATGTGTAACAAGAATCTCAATATCTCTGGAAAAGTTTATTGTCTACAGAAGATCAATTTGCACTTTTCTTCTAAATTGTGCAGTGCTCTCTAAGCCATTAGTTGAGTGCAGAGCAAAAACTTGAGATATCCAGCAGAGGTCACCATGTAGCAGAAGTATGAGAGTTAATATTCTCAAAAGAGGAAGTGCTTGCAGTGCCTGAGCTGTGGTCTCAGCCACCCATGTTTCTTCATGTTTGATTGCAATCATTTAGTTGAAACAGCACTGGTAGCTTTTTTGACAGTGTAAAGGTTTCACCCTTAACCCTTATGAAAGCGCAATATGTCAAGTGTTGGTAATGAGAGAGAGAAAATACACATATTTTTTTTTTTGGGGGGGGGGGGGGGGGGGGGGGGTTTAATGACCTGTTGTCATAATAATCTGTGACATTGATTGTGAAGTGACATGCCTATTTTGTCATTTTTGCATTTTCTTGGATGATACCATTTAACACCATAACAATGCAATTATCCAGGCAGACACATATGAGCTGCAGCTGAGAATGCAATGTCATATGCCATCCTCAGGATCATATTAAAACCGGTTCCTCTCAACTGTGCAGACTCACTCAGTATTGAAACCAACTCTTACATAATACAGGTCAGTTTGGCTCTGTGAGAACTAGTAGGTTACTGTTAACAATAGAAGTCTCTCTGCGAATCCTGACACCAGGAAATAAAGGGAAAGTGTTGTGGACACAGGCCTACCATTGAGGCCGCTCATGTGACTCAGTGCTAGTCAAATCAGCTGCCAGGCAGCACTGTTATATCAAGGCTATTTCTGTCTCTCTTCCTGGGGCCACTTCAACAAGCGACAGGCTCCACCACTGGGACATTGAAGAGTCACATCCTCTAAGCTAGTTTTGTCAGCTCAGCAGCATTATGTTCATTGTTGTATGCAGCTCAAGCCAATGTGGCAGCTGCTTCAACTCAGAACAGAAGCAGTTTCAATTCTCGTGCTTGTGATTAATGGAAGTCTGAAGTTATTGTGTGTATTTTTTTGTGGATTCTAGTCTGACCCCTGCTGTCTTGTGTGTTCATTGCTATGGTCTGTTGCGGTCTCCACGGTTGCAGAGTTAAGCTCTAATTGAAATTGAGAAATGACATTTGTGCATTCTAAGGAAGAGCATGTTTTGTCACTGGGAAGGAGGGTTCTGTGCTGAAGAAACATACATGTCCCTTGTTTACCACTGGCTGGAGTCTCACTGCAGAGGCCAGACAGTGTCTTCATTATCAATCTTAATGAGGCCCAGCAGTGTGTGAATAATTTAGATGGGTGTTCATTACATTTCTTGTTTGGAGGGACAAGTCGACCTGACTCACAATTGAGTTAGGTGGTAGTGGCAAGTCAGATTTCCTCAAGAACCAAGTTATCTGAGTACGGGTGAAATCATCTGTGTGTTCATCTGGCAGCCATTTTCAAGACTTAATTTCACCCAAACCCAAGCATTACACTGAAATCTGTTCATCTCATAACTTACAGTCACGTTTAGATATCCATTATATGCCATACTGAGGTGAAAGCGAAGCCTTGCTGGTTTCAATTGGATTAGACTTTCAGTTGGCTTTAATTTAAAAATGTAGGCCTACCTTCTCAACAATTATAAACAGCCATGAAGTGGGTTAATAATCAGATATGTCTGTCACTGTCTGTTCTGTGGGACCACAGAACATTCACATGTAATAGACACAGCCTGTTCTGATAAGGTCAACATGGTTTCAATGTCCAAGTGCTAACCACACACTAACAGGGGGCTACACCGGGCGCGTTACTGAATCGTTCTGTTCAACATGTAAAGACAATTTGAGCACCTTTATCACACCTGGTGTAGGTAGTTCCATTGGTCATAGTAGAAGCTAACTGCAGACGCCATGGCAACGGAACGCTGTTAGGAGAGACACTCCTTCAAATACACCGCCACCACCACCAAGCAGAGGCACGGCCAAACACCAATCCAACTGAAGAACACTATGGACATCTTGTTTACATTCCCTTGGAAAGATTTTTTCCTTCTGTGCAAAGATTTTCTAATCTGTATTTCTCCTATGACCTCTATGGGAGGATATGATGGGCTGTGAAGGACAGCTCAAGATTAAGGGATTCAGAGTGTGAATGTGCAAGGGCCTGCGGCAAGATATATTTATAGAATATGACATTTGGTTCACACATGGCCGGTTTGCTTATTTGACACATCGCTCAGGACTTCTGACACCTTATTACGAAGAGTATGAGCTATGTTTTTTTTTTTTTTTTCTTACTTTTCATTTGTTTAATTTGAAAACACAATGTGACCAAAAGATACACACAACATAAATTAAGGAAACCTTTATTATAAAAAAATAGATGATTGTTATGAGTTATGTTAGCCCAACTCAAATGTGTATTGTAAAAAAGTGATACAATGTTGAGACTTTATCTTGAAATGTCAGCTACCTAAGGTAGGTAAGGTAATTCGCAACAAATAAAATATTCACTTTCAGACAACTGAGCTAACTTGAATGTTCTTGTCTGTTGACAACACTCTTGCTGTTTTTAAGTGAGATTATATGACATGGTCCTTGTCCTGTAGTATTCAATACAGAGCATTTGTCACGTAAAAATACAGTAAGTAGGTTTTGAAAAATTTTTGTGCCTCCAGAGAGCTTGGAGAACAGCATTAAATTACACTACTATTTTACTGACCATCTTTGAAGTTATTTTCTTTTTCTAATACAAATTGCTCATTTAAGTACTGATGTGATCAAACTCCTATCTACCATAAAACACAAACAGACAAAGTACAAACAAAGACAAAGTTGGAAATGTGCAAAATGATTGCGTGAATGATTTGATGCCTAACTACTTTGCTTATGTACCTAACAAAAGAATTTGGATACAAAAACGCACAACGAAGGCAGCTGTGCCCTTTAAAAAAAGGCACAAATGAAATTCAGTGAACATAAAATCTGACACAGATTTTCTACACAGCAGCAGTGTAAAAAAAGAGAGATGAAACGAACAAATAAGTGTAACCCAGATAGTCAGAACAATGTCTGTCCCCCTACAGCCACTTAAGACAGTGAAATAACTGGCTCAGACACAGCTGGTACCTACACTGTGAAAGACATGGCATCAAAACCAGACAACCCTATATCCCATCCCAGTGTCATTTTCATGACAAGGGAACACCAAAAAAAAAAAAGCCCACCAAAAAAAAGAGAACAAAAAACTGACCCCCAAAAAACCTGACCCAATTGTGCAAAGATAATGACCTATATCTACGCATTTCTGGGATATCATAAGAAGCTACCTCTCATGAAAGCTGCCTGAAACACCTCTGACCCCAGAAGAGATGGGTGTTATTAGCTGAATACAGAAAGGCAATGGCTATGGCATCACCTGGTATCACCACAGAAAGGGCAGGGCTACCAATAATGGTGCTGGGTGGCTATAATAGGCTTTCGATTTGAGGTTGAACAGCATTGTCTTTGTGTATTTAAGTGGTTTATGGAGACTGGGAATGGGTCAGATGGTGTTTAAGTGGGAGGAGCAGGCAGAGGAGGAAGGCCACTGTTCACCTGGAAGCGAGTCTCGTCAGATATCCCATACTGCTCCAAAGGATCCTGGTGGATGAGAGAGGAGGGGAAATACAGTAATCATGTCTCTACTAAAGACACAATTCCTACGTTATTACCAGAAGAAATTATCTCTCTTACCTTGCCTGTGAGTCGATGGATCTCAGTGCGGTAGAAGATCAAGTTCTTGCGCATGAACTCGTAGCTGTGACAGTAATTTGTATGTTAAAATAGTATGTCTTGTGTACATTAAAAAAAAACATCCTGAATGTGACTCATCAAAACACTGAGAAAGCACCACACCTGGCTTTAATGATGGAGTCTATCCAATCAAGGCACTGTTCCTGGGAGTCGCACTCAAACAGATATTTTCTCTCAGCTTCGTCCAGAAAAGCTGGAATGGATGCAAAGCTGTATTAAAACATAAGCTACTTAGGAATAAGCTACACATTTCAACTATTTTAGGATGACTGACCTATGGAAAAGGCTAGATCATCCTCTCTCTCTACCCGACACTGTTCCAACAAGAGAGCTCCGAGAGGCTACCAAGAGAAGAAAGATGCCGGCGAAGGTAACGTTAATCATTCAGGGTACAGTTATGCGCAGTGTGCAACGAAAGTTATTTAATCATTAATTTGAGTGTCAGTTGACAGTGATCTCACCTCCTCCTCGTCGGTGCGAAAGTAAAACAGGAAATTCACAATCAGTTTCACCAGTCTCTTCTTAACGACTGTCGGACAAAGGATGGTCAAGTTTTCAGAAATGCACATACGCTAGATATACACCGTATTTCACATTATACTGCTTACATGTTTAAATGTCTTAAGTTCTCACCGTCTCCTTTCTTCGGTCCCCTCATTCCAAGCTCCGCTGCCCGCTCAGAGGGTTGACGGCTCAGAGAGACAAGCTCCTTCTCGTTGAAACGCATTGCGACAGACAATGGTCAAGTTAACTTAATCGTTCTCTAACTACATAAAGGCATCCATTTCTTTATCAGATGTTTAAGCAAACGTAGCGCGAGTGTCCCCGTATGAACATATTTGATCTTCACATGGACAAATGCAACTATAGCTGTCCTGTCCAGCAGGCAATCGATTTCCTAGTTACTACGATGCCCTTGCTAGCTGCTTAGCAAGTCTTCTCTCAAATTATCGTATTTTATTTTTAAGGAAATGTTATTTACCGAACCAGCTAAAGAAAACTCATCTCCGAGTTGAATATGACGTCCATGGCAGTAAGTGTTCAATAAACGAGGAGAGCCAACGTTAACTATCTGCTACCTTCCTTCCTTGAGACTCGCTGCACTCAAACCCAACAATCACCCACCCAACCCAAGGCTGAACCCAAATCCTCCTGAATCACACCAAGCATGAACTCGTGGGGGCGTAGTTTTTTCACAACTAGTAACAAGTTACCAACAACCTGGCTCTGCTCACAACCATAGACAGTAATCAACTTTTAACTTAAGCCGAACATGAATAACCCAGAGCAATTCATAACTTTGCAAAAAAATCATTTAGAACATAATTCCATGACAGACATCGTTCTGATCGTAAACCCTAACTAGAGAATAAAAAAGAAAAAAAGAGTTTCAATAATCAAAGAAACCGGAACAGGAAGTACTACTTTTCATACGCATGCGCAAACCAACTACAGCGGTAAACGTGAGTGAAACGGTAAGTGGACTTGAGTATTTACAATCGAATTAAAACAAATTGTGTTACTTCCCTGTATTCGTAGATAGTATGCTGACTTGTGTTTACGTGAAAATCCATCCAGAATGTTTTTGAAAGTCACTTATAATTACTGCTCGTAGTTAAAGCCATTTGGCAGGCTAACGTTAGCTGGCCAGCTAAGTTGCCATTCATCACTGATATCCACAATGTACCCTAACTACCTTAACTATCGCACAGATGTTAGTAATGTTTCCCATGTTGCACCCCTCAAGCCTTTGTCATTTGAGTACACGTGCGATCTCATTTCACGTGTGTGTTAAAAATGCACAGTTCTGCGAAAAAGTTAATGTTGCTGAGAACTAGCCAGCTAACGTGGCTAGCTTGCTACTAACTTGAATCGCTATCGCACTGTATCTGGGGAAACCTTCGTCCTAAATACATAAGACGATTCTCTGTTGCTTAAGCAGATTGATGTGCGAGCCTCTAAAATTTGCATACTCACTAGATGTTCTACTGTTGACAGGCTTGTGTTGGCCAGACCTCGGCATTGTTGGTAGAGGGTGATTTGTCTGGTTGAGACTTCGTTACCCTGCTTCCAAGATGGATTTCCAACACAGAGCTGGCGGTAAGACGGGCAGTGGTGGGGTGGCCTCCTCCTCGGAGAGCAACCGGGACCGTAGAGAGCGTTTACGGCAGTTAGCGTTGGAGACGATCGACATCAACAAGGATCCCTATTTCATGAAAAATCACTTGGGGTCTTACGAATGTAAACTCTGTCTCACTCTACACAACAATGAGGTAAGAGTGACAGTCAGTCAGTATTCTATCAGTGTTTGCCTATATTTGCTTGCAAGGTGTTGTTGACAAATGCACTCTCATATTTCCACTTTAGGGCAGCTATCTTGCGCACACACAAGGCAAGAAGCATCAGACCAATTTGTAAGTGTATAACCTTTCTTTTGACTTTATATATGCATGTTTGTATTCTGCTGTAACTGTATTCGGAAGGGTTTGTCATAAACGTTCTTTGGTTCTCATCAGGGCTCGGAGAGCAGCAAAAGAAGCGAAGGAAGCCCCAGCACAGCCTGCACCTGAAAAAGTCAAGGTCGAGGTGAAGAAATTTGTCAAAATTGGTCGACCAGGATACAAAGGTACATGTTCATTTAATTATCATACTTTAAGTTACCCATCTTGGTCCAGTGAAAGGGGTTGTAACATCAGTGTGTTCTTTAACAGTTACCAAGCAGAGGGATTCAGAAAGCGGACAGCAGAGTCTCCTATTCCAGGTAATTCACTGCATGTGTGACTTGACAGCCGTTTATTTTGCTCTTGTAACAGTGACATCGGTCACATTAATAGATTGTAATTAATTAATTATTGGTCAGCCCCCCCCCCCCCCCCCCACTCAAGACTTTTGTATTGCATCTTTAAATGGTCCTGTCTGTTCCAATGTTAGATCGATTACCCAGAGATTGCGGAGGGCATTGGACCCCGGCACCGCTTCATGTCAGCCTACGAGCAGCGCATTGAGCCCCCAGACCGTCGCTGGCAGTACCTGCTGCTGGCTGCAGAGCCCTATGAGACCATCGCTTTCAAGGTGGGTTTGTCCTAGATGCTGTTAAGAAGTGCATTTACCATTAGCGATGCTGAGCAACCACTATGGTAGCTAAAAAGTCTCCCTTCAATGTAATGACTGTAGTTTTCAGAGACTCATTTTGGAAATCCCGGTAGTAAAGTGTCTATGTCTCTGGGGGCAGTTGTTATTGTTAAGGAGCTGGGCTAGTGTGCAGTAGCCTGAAAGTTGTTGGTTCAATTCCCAGCTTCCACCGTTGTGCCCTTGAGCAAGGCACTTAACCCCAAGTTGCTCTGGGGACAAATGACAATGTAGTCCCTTGTAATAAAGTTGACATGTAAGTCACTTTGGAAAGTAATGTAAGTGTTTTGGTGGTGGTGCCGGTTTTAACCAGTAATTGTGTTCTGACAGGTTCCTAGCAGAGAGATTGACAAAGCAGAGAGCAAGTTTTGGACTCACTGGAATAGAGAAACAAAGCAGGTATGCAGAATCATCATTCTTTATCTGTTGGCTTGGCACATCTCACACCATTATGCCATTATCCTTTTTATTTCTTCAGTTTTTTTACTCAACAATTTTCCATTTCCTCTTGGCTCTAGTTCTTCCTGCAGTTCCACTTCAAGATGGAGAAGCTCACCCCCATGCCCAGTGGTCCAGTGCCTCCCATGGGTGTGAAGCGTCCACCCCCTCTCATGAGCAACATGGGACCTCGCCCACCCCACGACCCTATGCCCCCTCCTCCCCCGGGTGGCATGCACATGCCCCCTCTGCCTCCTGGAGCCCCAGGACACCCCCATATGCCTCAGATACCCGGCCCACCCATGCCCCCGATGATGAGGCCACCCCTACCCACGGACAGACCTGGAGGAATGCCTCCTCCCCCACCAAGCAACTAAGGACACTCAGAAGGATCGGGCCTTTAAGTTTGCCCGTGCATTTGATATTACGTTTCCAGATTTCAGCGCTGTGGACGACTATTCTTGTCGAAATGATGTCGCAACAGAAGCAACATAGACATATTGCCGTTGTATATTTTTGTTTTTAATGTGAGGGCCTTGCCAAGGCTGGCAGACTTTGTGTAAACTTTTTTTTAATTATTAAATCAGTGAAAAGAAGTATTGTTTGGTGTGTTGAATGCTGTTTTGATCCGGAAATCTGTCTAGTTGTCTGACCATTTCTAGCTCCGCACTGAAAAATCCAACATGCTCATAGTCTAATCTCTAATGTTATGGAAAATGTTATGCGGAAGTGTGTTGTAAACATTCCTTACACATCTTTTCATGTAGTGAAATTGCCAAAAAGTCAATTAAGTAATCAAAATTGCCCTTTTAGTAAAGATGCAAATGACCCTAAGATGATATATTTTAAAATGCAGACTTTGTCATATTACTAAGACCTTTTGCGGAGGAGATATACATAAACATCCATATTATTAAACAAATTTATTGATTCAGCCTGTATATACACATCATTTACTCACATACATTTTGCTTAGCAATAGTTTAAAGGCTGTTTTTTCCAAACGTTTACACACCCTACTTATTATATCTACCATGTAGTCAGAGATGCGACACATAAGAAGTCTTCAAATCTTTCTCATGCACATGTTGAAAGTGCCTCTTTATGTTTCTGCATTACAGAGCTCAATCCACATATTTCTGTGTGGACAGGCAAACATTTGTCATGTTTCCAGCAATATGGTCCCTCATCACTGATCTGTTATTACTAGTGAGAGGTCAATGTGTATAGCACTTTTGTACAGTATCAGGGACCTGATGCATACAGTGTAAGGGTTCTTGATGTACATTAGCTCCTAAAGGCGCTCATCTACCCACCGCAGCATCAAACACACCTGATTGAAGACAGTGTGGTTAGAATGCTCTTTAAATAGCTAAATGCAGTGGGTTCAGTTATTCAAGAGTGCCCGTGGTGTAGTAGTGCAGGAGAACATACAGATGGGCCCAGGAGTAGGACTGAAACCCACTGATGTAGCGAATAGATGATCAAGTGTAAACTGCAGCATTACAGGTTTGTTGCTCAGCTTGAGCAAGCTTGGTGTCTCCAGTTTGCACTTGGGTGTTTGTCTGGTGTTTTAGAGGGGAGGTTGAGATGGAAGTACTGCTGTGCCTTTTACTATCACTAAAAGTTATCAGTTGGCTTTCTTCTTAACCTTGCCTTTAGGCTGGGTCGGTTTTTCCTTTACATGTTTAGCCATTTTCTTCTTTGGTTTCACTTCTTCTTCTTCTTCTTCCTCTTCTTCCTCCTCCTCGTCTTCCATTTCGTCATCATCTTCTTCGTCCTCTTCTTCCTCTATCCTCCTCTTCTTTGCCTTCTTATCGTGCGCTCGTTTTCCTTTGCCCCTCTCCTCCTCCTCCTCCTCTCCCCTCCTGCGTTTGTCCTTCCTGTCTCTCAGGCTGCCCTCGCCCCTCTTCAGCAGGGACTTGTCCGGCAAGGCTCTGTTCCTCAGGCCCCTGCTGGGCTTCTCTCGGCCTCCTTTCTTCTTTCGGCCACGGCTGCGGCCTCCCTCCTCCTCTTCGTCGTCCTCATCATCATCGTCATCGTCGGCCACCCACCAGAAGAAGGTGTCCCAGAGAGAGCTCTCAGGCTGAAGAAAAGCAATACAGAGACACAAGGTTTGTAATGTTTAGTGATCCAGAAATGTTATTTAAATAAAATAATAACAATTAAAATAAAATGAAAGGGAGACCTGGTTATTAATGAACGGCATAAGAGTTTTCCAGAAGAAAACCAACCACCAAATAGACCCCAAACCCATTTCACATTATCAAAGCCTCTAATGATCTATACTGGACCCTGAGTCTGGCAATAAAGGTGATGATAATGATGATGTTGATGACGACTGCTTTTCTCTCACTTTCATCCAGCTGATTCCCTGCCCTGTTGAGCAGATCTGTAAATGAGTCGGAGATGTGGCGGTTTCTTGCGTACCTCTGGCTCGTGGTGATGCTTCTTCAGAGCGCTGTGCTTCAGACTCAACCCGTACTCCTCCTGCTCGTCCTCAAGCACGTCCCGACGGCCACGCAGGTTCTCTACAACCACAACAGCACCGCAATATTCACTTAAACTCCTCTTAGCCACAACTGTTACTTGTTCACATCTCAAAGGTGAGTCACTTTGCCAAATGAAATGTCAATTGTGCAGTTGTCTCATACTTGACTAATTTCTTTGGGCTACACACATACTGTCGTGGTATTGATAAATGGACATGTTTTGTGTTGTGCTGTGTCTGTCACATGCCATGCAGTCGTTGGATCCCAGACGTGACGACCAGAATGGTGATGGCGATGAAGAGACAGCGGTTCAGCGTCACGCCCTGGAATGGCACCTCCACCTGGGCCAGGCTCTGCATAGACAAGGCCTTCCGCAGACCTGACACTGGGGGTACACACACACACACACACACACACACACACACACACACACACACACACACACATTTGGGTTATGAAGGACAGAGGATCCCCTACTTAATCAGTGTGGGAAATGCAGGCACAAGTTTGCATTAAGTATGACTACCTTTCACATTGTTACAATCGCACGTATTGATATAGCAGCAGATGTGTTTCATTTGAAGAGACAATGTAGAGTGCTGAATTGTAGAAGTTACAGTGTAGAAATACAGTTTAATAAGTAGACTATTACAGTGGGTTTGAATGTATAATCAGTGAATTTGATGAGTCTGACTGGGGGACAAGATATATGAGAAGTTCACAGAGGACACACTTGCATTGGTCCTGGCGGACTGGGTCTCGCGGGGGGTGGTTTTGGGTACTTGCTGAGGATTTGAAGCCGCCTCCTGTGGATGAAGGGAGATAATCCATTTACATCAACCCAGAGGAATGATTTTAGGACCACTGCGCAACAAGGTTTGATGTACACCAAAATGCCATTGGAATTATTCATGTCTTTACACGCTCACTGAACTCCTTTCAGCGCTGTTGAAGACAACAGTGCAAAATAAGACAAGACTTGACATCAATAATTTTTTAAAAATATATTTGCCCACTTTGGTTGGCATCTTAGGACTCTTTCAAAATATAAAACAACAGCTGAAACCTTCCATAAGTTTCCCAAACCTTCTACAATGGCAAAGCTGTATTGTGCTAATTTATTTTTCATGGAAATGCCCAGTGACCTACCTCTCTCAATCGCCTTTGAGCAGCATACATTTCTGCAATACAATAGAGTCGTGTTAGATCGAGCATACAATATCTGTGTCTTCTACTTCTACTCTCTCTCTCTCTCTCTCTCTCTCTCTCTCTCTCTCTCTCTCTCACTCTCTCTCTATGAATATGACTGTGTCAATGACAGAGAGCTGAGCATGCTTAGCCTGCTGACAGGAGCTGGGCTCATATTTCTATTGCAGTGTGACTATACAAAGGTATGCAACCAATGTCAGCTCAGGCCATTCTGATATATAATTAGACAGCATTGCCGTTACCTCCTGAAATAGTGTCACTGCTGCTGGCCTGCTCATATTTACGTCCGAGCCAGGCTTTGTTTGAAAGACACCTTGACCCATAGGGGGGTGTGTGCTGTCCTCCACTCAACACACAACACTTGTGTCTCTTGGGTTTGCCAGCTGTAGTTCGTTATGTTTGCACACAGTAACATGTTGTGCTTATGTTTTGTCTGTGAGGCTGGTTTGCTGTACCTGATCGGCGTGCCTGTCTAATGGGTTTTGGAGGGGTTGTATCCTGCAGAGGGGTGCCAAGTTCGTCCTCAAATGTCTCGAAAGTACTTTCATCCATCCCTACCCTAAAGAGTTGGGAAAGAAGGGAAAAGACATGAGAACCGTGAAAGGTGATCTGATTTATCAAAGCATATTTAAAGACACCGTGTTATACAAAATGGCTTCAGGCACAATGCAAATGACCCTGAAGTCACACCGATAGCGTTCCAGTTCAGATCTGTTCCAGGGTCAGTAGGTTGGTTAGTCCACTGTCCACTGTGGAGAGATGTGTTTTCCACATCAGACATGCCTGCTTTAAGTGAAACCACTGACCAATGCTGACCAATGCTGATTCATCACCCTGGAAATGCCACTCTATTACCACCACTGCTAATGCAGTGATTAGAAAAAAAACACGGCACCCAAAAATAAACCAACACCGACCTTTCGCAGGAATAGTCTACAGTCCTCAAAGCAGATGGATACGCCATCTGGCAAACCTTGCAATGATCCAGCCAGTGATCAAACGAATGATTTCCCTGAAATCAATTTCCTTCCTGCGTACATAGTGTACACATTCAGCGTTCCGGCAGAAGCCGAGTAACGTCTGACCTTCACTGTTGGAATGAATTAAAACATCAGACGTGATTCATCACCAGGCAGCACAGTAGAGCCGTAGCCCGGGGCGAGAGGCGTGATTGAAGCGCTAACTAATCTCACGCCACAAACAGCCCCCGAAAATAGCATCATAAAGCCGAGGGAAGCGGAGAGACAGGCAGAGGTTTGCGGGATATCAAGGGAACAGTTCCTTTCCCCTCCCAACATACACAAAGACACACACACACACACATCCACATACATGTGCACTGCGCGTATACACAGAACACATACACATGATCATAACCTTTGACCTGTCACAAGTCAAGGCTTACCTGGGTGGACATGAGGAGTCCTTCGTCAGGGGATGAGAACTGTGCCGTTGTCAGTCAGTGGTTGCTGCTTTGGGGGGGTCGCACAGCCTCTGAGATGCCTGACTGTCAAGCACAGGTGCAACAAACAGTGTGTGTTGGAGGGTGGAGGGCAGTGGGGGGCGGGAGAGAAAAAAACAAAAAGAGTTGACTGGTGACTTATTGAGTCAGGCTGCCAATGCATTGGGGAGTCAGTCAAGCTAGACTTGGTACCAATAATATCCCATAATACCTCCTCAGCATGGTCAAGAGACCAACAAACTGTCAGCCTATTGTTAGTAGGCTATATTCTAAACAATTAATAGAGTGTGTGTAGGCCTACTGTATGTGTGAGAGTCGGTGTACTCTCTCTCTCTCTCTCTCTCTCTCTCTCTCTCTCTCTCTCTCTCTCTGTCTCTCTCTGTCTCTCTCTCAATTCAATTAAATTCAGTTGCGGGAATATGCTCACTGTGTCTGTAGCCTACATAGTCGTGTTTTTCCTGAGTGGGGTCTTTTAGTGTAGGCCTACTCAAGTAGCTATTATGTTGTCACATTTTAGGGGTGAATAACATTGATTGTGTTTGGGTTACTTTCCAATAAATTATGTCATTTTCCTTTCAATGTTTGTAATTTGTAATTGTTTGTAATTTCTCTGTCTGTGTGTAGGCCTATGTGGGTGTGCTTTTTAGGAGCCAATTTAGAGCTCATAGAGTTGCTTAAGTTCCTTTTCCCTTCACTGTTGTCATGAAATGCACTCATGTATGATCATCTAGAAAACAGCACTGAGATCTATCCACCACTAGAGGGCGAAAGAGTGCTGTGTTGATATCCCAAACGTACAATTTCACAACAGAAAATAACATTATTAAGAGCTTGTGTTACACAACACAGTAACGTGTTAATCTCACGCTTGATTATGAACAGTGTGGTGTGTCCACATGCAAGGCCATACTAACCAGCTGTGCTGGTTGCTAGGCAACATGGGAAAAGATGGTGGAGGAGATGTTTGTGCAAGCTGACAGGTTTCTCACGTGTGTCAGCCCGAATAGCTCTGTCTCCCGCTGCAAGACATAATGACTTCAGAGGGGGAAAAGGCGGAAAACACAAAACTGTGGCTACTCAGGTACTGTAGACTGGGAGAGACGTTGCTAACCTTGCAAATGTGTTGCAGATAGCTTTGAGGCCTACGTCCAAAACTATGTTGGATGAATCTATGAGCATAACGTTATTTATTCGTCCTTAGCTCAATTGGTAGGGGAGGGCATGAAATTCAAGCGTTTTAGTTAGAAGCACCCATGCTGATCAAATGTGCATTTGTGAAATGAAAATGGAACAAATGGATAAGGAGGAAATGTAGATCGCCTGTGGATGATATGAAGCACTCCTGATAGCCCTTGGCTCTGGAGCCTTCTGTCTGTCAGCTGTTTTTTGTGAGCATCATTGAACACCAATCGCTAAAAAGATACCTCTGGGGTCTGGGGCCTCGAGGAAGGACAGAGAGGTCATGACTGTTACCAGTGCCTATTGCTTGAGGTAGCCTAATCAATCTGTATTATTCCATTCCATTTATTAATTTTGCTGATGCTTTTTGTCCAGGGTGATTGTATTCTGGAACAACTTTGAAGTTAAAATAGGAGACCAGACACAGAGTGAACAGTAGCTACCTAGCCCACTGCCTCTTGCAACAGAAGAAGAAACAAGTCTTTGACACTATCTAGATTGAAGATTCAAGATGAATTTATTTGTCATTTATGATAAGAGCATATAACTAAGCTAAAATAAATTATTCAATGAAATGTAAAAGAACATAGATTTTAAAAGCAACAGTCCTTGATATGTTTAGGCAATATATCTAAATGTATCACCATAACTTAGGCTATGCTGTGAGCATGGAGACTCAGTAAAGGGGACAGCACAGTCATCATGTTGTCAGTTGCCTGAAACCACTGCATGTTTAATGGAACATTCTAGGCTGGTGATCTGGTAACGGTCTTCTTTTTTTGGTAAGAGTTTTCAGTGTATAGTGTGTTCAGTTTCAGTGCAACCATTAGCATGAAATGGCCTGAAAATTGTGTGCTTTCGGATGTCTGTGAAATGCCACGCTGCACACGCTCTCCATTGTTGAAGTGCATAATTGTTTTTCATTCGCTGGGAAATGTGACCTGGCTTAGTGCCATAATATGTGATGCTTTTGGTAGCTCACACGCGTGGCATTGCTGAGCGTGTTGGCAGCATAATTTAACGCCTCATCGGTTTGAAACAAAAGGGGGAAAAAAAAATAACAACCCCAGAGGAGAATGGTAGAAGAGAATGACTGAGCGCCTTTCTCTCTTTATTACTCTCTTTATCTCATCCTTCTCTATTTCTCTCTCTTTCTTTCTCCCTGTCTTGTCTTTCTCTCTCAGGCGTTCTTCTTCTCCATCCCCTGCCCCCCTGCCATTGCTGTAGGTGGTGCTCAGCCCAGCCGAGTTTGTGCTGTGAAAGTCTTGGAAGGTTCCGGAAAAGTGGCATGGCCCCCTGTGATCGCGCAGCACTGGGGTATGAAAATGGGCTAACGGTGCCAGGGGCGTCCCTCCGCCCCACATAAAGTCTGGCACACCAGCTCGGCGAGGCAGTGAGTACGCCGTGCTGGGAGCGAGGGAAACTTTTCCGTCTCTCTTCCTTGTAATAGTTTCTAACCCTGTTATTGGCAAAGGACACCCAGGACCTTGCCTGAGGCGAGTGGATAACACACATACTTGCCCTCGAAATTAATATGCTGTTAGGCCAGGTATCAGGCAAGCTGCCCATGTTAAACGCTTGTGTAGACAGGGCTCTTATTAGCTTTGGCCTTGTTTTTAAAACGGTTTATACTTTCAGCATGCCGCCATTTTATTTGTATTCTGAGGAAAAAAAATAATTGCAATCTCTAATCAATTTTAGGACATCAATTGAACACTTGGTACTCAAATCTTAACCAATGTCTGTGTGTGTGTATGTGTATGTGTGTCAGTATGTGTGTGTGTGTCACAAGATCTTCATAAGGGATTCGTTGTGTTGGCCATCCTAAATGTTGAAGTCCTTGTCATTGATAGTGGAGATGTGGGGGAGAAGGCAACTGGCTGATGTCTTAGCGTTGTAACACACCAGCGCGCTGCTCATTTTAATACCTGGCAACACGCTCCTGTGATCTCCTCCTACCATCTCTGCCGTTGCCGTGTCAACGCACTGAATCAAGCCCTCTTATGTTTGCTTACCAGAGCTGCTTCAGCATAACAAATTCAGACGGCAAACCAACGTGTAGTTGTCACGGTCGGTGTCACTGAAATTGTCTCGCCCCCTCTCCAATATAAATGCTACAACGCCGAGTCTATCCGGATAGACTCCTGGGCACTGGGCACTGTCCAGCACTGGGCCCACTGCAGTGTTCTGATCCGACGGTCACCCGTCTCCCTGCTGATCCCCGTGATCGTCATAGATGGCCGAGAGGGGAAGAGAGCGGCGCAGCCTCCAGGTCTGAGCTGATGTGCTGCTTATGATGTGTCCCAGGGATAGGATGCTTCCAGTTATATAACCACAGCCGGATTATTCTGTGACCTTTGTTCGCTGGCGCACACTATTTCACAGCTTACTTGTCATTGTTTGGTTGTTTTTTTTTTGCCAGCCCCTCAAGGACATTCTTTTTGTGTCTGTGCCATACAGCTCCACATATTTGCGCAACAAAGTCCACACAATTAAGACAAATGTCTGGGCCTCTTGAATAAAGCTTCACAGTCAAGGCCACACTTGTAGGTGTCTGTCAGGCAGGCTCTTAGGACATATACTCACAGTATCCAGGCACGCTATATGCTTGAGGAGGTGGACTCGGCCGGGCACGGTACGGTTGGGCTTATGATCGAGCCCATGCAA
>NC_084995.1:23018327-23020827 GCF_963854185.1 Sardina pilchardus | reverse complement strand
TGGCGATAAGAGACTGATATGAGATCTGTTATCTGTGAGGCATAGGAGCCCCGGCCTCAGCGCCGCTCCCCTGGGTCTGCAGCTGCACCCAATCAATACCTAATTTCAACACATCACAGGTTGTGTGTGTGTGTGTGTGTGTGTGTGTGTGTGTGTGTGTGTGTGAGTGAGAGAGAGAGAGAGAGAGAGAGAGGGGAGAGAGAGAGAGAGAGAGAATGTACGTGTGTGTATGAGAGAGAGAGAGAGATAGCGTAAGTGTGTGTGTGTGTGTGTGTGTGTGTGTGTGTGTGTTACAGAGGTTTAGAGAAGTCAAGCAGATAAAAGACCATTCTGTTGTGCTCTTCAAGTGAGTTTTCACTTCTTCTAGGCCACAAAGAGACAAAGAAAGGTCTTCTTTCTCTTTCTCTCTCTCTCTTGCTCGTGCTGTCTTCCTCTCATTCTGTGTGTGTGTGTGTGTGTGTGTGTGTGTGTGTGTGTGTGTGTGTGTGTGTGTATGTGTGTGTGCGCATGTGTGTGTATCAGCGTGTGTGTTTAGTGTGTTTGAGTTCTGGCACCAGGAAATTGTTTCAGGAGTGTATATCAACACAGAGATATATTTATCTTTCCTGTAGGACAGTGGTTCTCAAAGTGGGGTCCGCGGACCCCTGGGGGTCCGTGACGTGTTGCCAGGGGGTCCGTGAAAAAGTTTCAATGAGCCCGACGGACGCAAAGTGCGTCAAAAAACGCACACATTCTTCTTTCTTACATTGCTCCGCGATTATTAGTCATAGCGAGATGATACGTATATTGCACGAAAGAGCAGAACCGGGGCTTTCCAACGAGACTAAACACGTGTCTGTACGATCAAGTATGAAGTTAAATCAAAGTATATCATATTTACAGTCTATATTGCTCTGCGTTCACCCGCGCATCCAGAACTCGCTTGAATTAGGACTCGTGGTCGTGGATCCCGCATCGCACAGACATGACACGCATATCAAATGAAAGAGGAGAAGCAAAGCTTACCAAATACATCGATCATTTTGTATTATAAAATCAGACGAAGTGACAAACAAATAATAATGTCATATAGCTTCGGCTACCATAACTCTCGTTTGATTTACTCGTGAAACCGCCGAAAGATATGGCATGCATGTCAGATGAAAGAGGAGAGCTAGAGCTATCCACAGATACCAAATACAACATTCTAGGCCATAAAACAGACGAAGTGACAGCAAAATAATAACTTAATTTAGCTCCACTTACCCCATGTTTTTTTGTGGCATAATAGCCTATGTTCATAATCCAACGTTATCATGTGTTTCTCTATGGCAAGTCACGTTCATAATACGGTTTTGAGATCCTAGCAAACTCCTGTATGGTATCCAATTCAAGACTCATACTGCATCCAAATTTGTTTGACAAATAAACACTTTTTTGCCTTTACTTTGTTCATTGCAATGCAGTAAAACAATATTCATCATCTCTGCACGTCATGTGTGCTACCACGCAAACAAGTCAGGTCAGATCAGCTAGTGTCACAAATATGGAGCGCAAAAAGTGTCAAAAAGTCATTTCTCAGCACTGTGGTGTGTGCCAAAAAAGGCACACACCACATTTCAGTAAATTGCTCAGCCCCAACGTATACCTCCACCATGGTTCTTATATTGCCATTTTCAGGGCAGTCAGGCCTACACAACCATGCAAGTCATTTTTAATCGTTGATTAGTAAATGTATAATTTAATTTACTCTATGACAGTTACCTCTGAATGAATAATTCATGCTGTGTTTGCACTGCAGTTTGTCAGTCTGTTTTTTTTTATTCTAAATAGAATCCCACCACTATTCATTAATGTGAGTGAACTACAGTTACACAGTAGGCCCACATTTGACAAAAAAACTGTTCCTAAGCCGTACTTTTGCATCAAAATGCCTATTTTAAACAATTGCGGTAACTGTAATTTGTGGTACGATGGGGGGGGGGGGGGGGGGGGGGGGTCCTCGGAAAAAAATCTTCTCCATTAGGGGTCCTCGGACCAAAAAAGTTTGAGAACCCCTGCTGTAGGAAAGGAGTGCTGCCAGTGGCTAAGCCTGAAGCCTGGCAAATCATTACCATCATTTTAATCAATCCATATCCGTAAAGACAGGTGATGTTCGCCTCTAGACATTGGCCTCAATTTCTATCCGTCAATATCATCACTCCTCCAGTAGCCAATCTTTAAAGACGCTTCCCCCAGAAACAGAATCGGCAGGGCGGTGATTCCTTCGCTTCGTGACGTGATGGGCTGCGGGCGAAATGTCAATCACATCTCAGAACAGAGTGAGGAACAGCTCTTCCGAGGGGACTCAACCTTTCGCCGTGCCCCCGGTGGACAAAAGGCTCTTGCTCTCGTGCTCCCCAAAAAAAGTTCACTTGGCATTTACTTGGCAGAGCAGAACGAAAATCTTCAAGTTAATATTCAGAGTGCCCCAAAGGTGGAGAGCCACCGCACGTCGACTGAGGAAGTAGAATAGTACGAT
>NC_084995.1:22985827-23013327 GCF_963854185.1 Sardina pilchardus | reverse complement strand
ACCCATACACACCCACACACAAAACACACACCACACAAAACAACTAGAAATGCAATTCCAAGGAATTACCAGTGCATGAAAATGCAAAAATTTTTTATAGATAGATAATGTAGATATGGTTACTAAGGTGTAGCTAGGGTAAACATGGTGGTTGCATAGTTTAAAGAAAGCTGATAGTGTGAAGGTAGACAGTTTAAAGCTTAAACATTCCAGTTTTAACCTAACTAATGATTTCTAACAAATGTTAGAAACAGATGCTGTAAACAGATGTTAACTATGCTAAGAATGATAACCAGGTCGATTGGTTAACTTAGCTAATGATTTCTAGTAGTTATGGTAAAAATGCTAACAATGTTAGCACTGCTAACTATGTTAACAATGCTAACCAGGTTGATTAGCTAACTTAGCAAATGATTTCTAGCAGTAATGTTAAAAATGCTAACAATGCTAACCATGCTAACAATGCTAACCAGGTTGATTAGCTGACTTGGTTGATGATTTCTAGCAGTTATGCTAAAAATGCTAACACTGCTAACATGCTAACAATGCTAATTATGTTAACAATGCTAACTAGGTTGATTAGCTAACTTAGCTAATCATTTCTAGCAGCTATGCTAAAAATGCTAACAATGCTAATTATGCTAACCATGCTAACTAGCTAACTTGCTACTGAGGACTTCTATTTTGAAACATTTGTTTATAGGGTATCCATGGCTGCCACTATCAGGAATAAAGAAGTTACTATAGTAAAATCATGTTGGTTGCTATGGAAACGGTCATAAACGCTTAATTTTAATGGTTGCTATGTTGGTTGCTAGGTACATGGAGGTCTCATGTAGTTGACTGGAGGCATAGTTGAAGATAACTGACAGTTGGAATGGTTGAACAGTTAGATAGTTGAGTAGTTTCAATGGTTAAATGATTTAATAGTGTATTATTGCAGTGAGGACTTTTATTTTGAAACAGTTGTGGACAGAGGAAACAGTTTAACAGGATATGTGTAGTCTTCAGAGAGATTGTATGCTTAAAGCCAGAGAAACTGACAGTTGATAATTTAAGCCTGAGAGAGAGAGAGAGAGCTGCTGCACCTGGACTGGCCACCTGGCGTAACATTCTAATTGCTGCCGTGATGTCATAATGAGCAATGTTAAGTCTATGGGGGAAATGGTAATAGTTTTAAACTAATAGTTTAAAAAGTATAAAAGTTACAAAGTTGAAAAATACAAAGCACATATGGCATAAGCAAGACCTACGCAACAAAGTTTGAATGAAGTTTCTACGTTAAACGGTTGAAGCTGAATTGCGAGCGTTAGAAGAAGAAGTTTAACTAGAAATGCAATTCCAAGGAATTACCAGTGCATGAAAATGCAAAAATAGATAGATAATGTAGATATGGTTACTGAGGTGTAGCTAGGGTAAACATGGTGGTTGCATAGTTTACAGAGAGTTGATAGTGTGAAGGTAGACAGTTTAAAGATGAAACATTCCAGTTCTAACTTAACTAATGATTTCTATTCATGTTAAAATGTTGATTAGCTAACTTGGCTAATGATTTCTAGCAGTTAAGCTAAAAATGCTAATTATGCTAGCAATGCTAACTTTACTAACAATGCTAACCAGGTTGATTAGCTAACTTAACCGATGATTTCTAGCAGTAATGTTAACAATGCTAAATTTGCTGACAATGCTAACCAGGTTGATTAGCTAACTTAGTTGATGATTTTTTGCAGTTATGCTAAAAATGCTAACTATGTTAACAATGTTAACTATGCTAACCATGCTAACTAGCTAACTTGCTAGTGAGGACTTTTATTTTGAAACATTTGTTGCTAGGGTATCCATGGTGGCCACTATCAGGAAACAAGAAGTTACTGCAGTATAATCATGTTGGTTGCTATGGAAACGGTTATAAACACTTAATTTTAATGGTTGCTAGGTACATGGAGGTTTCATGTAGTTGACTGGAGACATAGTGGATGATAACTGACCGTTGGAATGGTTGAACAGTTCAATAGTTGAGTAGTTTCAATGGTTAAATGATTTAATAGTGTATTATTGCAGTGAAGACCTTTATTTTGAAACAGTTGTAGACAGAGGAAGTAGTGAAACAGGATCTGTAGTCTTAATGAGATTGTATGCTTAAAGCCTGAGACAGAAGGTGCCTCTCATAGCGTTTACGCGTCCTCTCTCGCTCCTCACTGATCTACATAAAGAATGATGGAGCGGCAACAATGGGATAGTCTAGCCCTTCTTCTATCTTTCTTTATGTAGATCATTGAGGATCGAGGAGCGAGGGAGGACATATAAACGCTGCTTGAGAGGGACCCACAGTAAATACTTTAAAAGTTGTATGTAGATAGTCTAATTAATGTTGATAGACAGAATGTTTAATGGATGTTGATAGGCAGATTGTTTAATAGATATTGATTGACAGTTTAATGGGTGGATGAGTGAATGGTCTGAAGAAGATGAGTGGATAGAAGGTTGGATGGAATGTGCCTTATATTCTTGTTAAGAGAGACACTGATACAGCTCTCTGAGAGTAGTTGACACAGGTGTAATCAATTTAACTGGCTAGTCTTAAGAGAGCCAGAGTAGCCTACTCTTAAAGCCTGAGACAGAGTAAATAATTTAAAAGTTGAATGTAGATAGTCTAATTAATGTTGATAGACAGAGAGTTTAATGGATGTTGATAGACAGATTGTTTAATAGATGTTGATAGACATTTAGTTTAATGGGTGGATGAGTGAATGGTCTGAAGAAGATGAATGGACAGAATGTTGGATGGAATGTGCCTTATATTCTTGTAGAATGGAGAGACACAGCTCTCTACTGAGAGTAGTGGATACAGATACAGGTGTAATCAATTTAACTGGCTAGTCTTAAGAGAGCCAGCCTGAGACAGAGTAGATTGTTTAAAAGTTCAATGTAGAGCGTCTAATTGATGTTGTTGATAGGCAGACTGTTTAGAATGGGTGGATGAGTGAATGGTTTGAAGAAGATGAATGGATATAAAGTTGGATGGAATTATGAGGACTTATTTTGATACTGTTGTGCGCAGAGGATACAGGGGAACAGAATATGTAGTCTTCAGAGAGGAGCATGAGAGAAACTGACAGTTGGTGCCCAGGTGGCTGACCAGCTGGGGTAACATTCTAATTGCTGCCGTGATGTCATAATGAGCAATGTTAAGTCTATGGGGAAATGTTTAATAGTTTTTAATTTACAGTTTAAAAAGTATAAAAGTTACAAAGTTAAAAAATATATTGCACAGGTCTCCTTAGTAAGACCTACGTAGCAAAGTTTGAATCAAGTTTCTACGTTAAACGGTTCAAGCTGAATTGCGAGCGTTAGAAGAAGAAGTGGAATAATAACTAGAAATGCAATTCCAAGGAATTACCAGTGCATGAAATGCAAAAATAGATAGATAATGTAGATATGGTTACTAAGGTGTAGCTAGGGTAAACATGGTGGTTGCATAGTTTACAGAGAGTTGATAGTGTGAAGGTAGACAGTTTAAAGCTGAAACATTGCCAGTTCTAACTTAACTAATGATTACTATTCATGTTAAAATGGTAACAATGATAACCAGGTTGATTGGTTAACTTAGCTACTGATTTCATGCAGTAATGGTAAAAATGTTAACTATGCTAACTATGCTCACAGTGCTAACCAGGTTGATTAGCTAACTTAGCTAATGATTTCTAGCAGTTATGCTAAAAATGCTAGCTATACTAGCAATGCTAACTATGGTAGCAATGCTAACTTAAACTAACAATGCTAACCAGGTTGATTAGCTAACTTAACTGATGATTTCTAGAAATAATGCTAAAAATGCTAACCAGGTTGATTAGCTAACTTAGTTGATGTTTTTTTTGCAGTTATGCTAAAAATGTTAACAATGTTAACTATGCTAACCATGCTAACTAGCTAACTTGCTAGTGAGGACTTTTATTTTGAAACATTTGTTGCTAGGGTATCCATGGTGGCCACTATCAGGAAACAATAAGTTACTGCAGTATAATCATGTTGGTTGCTATGGAAACGGTCATAAACGCTTAATTTTAATGGTTGATATGTTGGTTGCTAGGTACATGGAGTTTTAGTTGACTGGAAGCATAGTTGATAACTGACAGTTGGAATGGTTGAACAGTTAAATAGTTGAGTAGTTACAATGGTTAAATGATTTAATAGTGTATTATTGCAGTGAGGACCTTTATTTTGAAACAGTTGTGGACAGAGGAAGTAGTGAAACAGGATCTGTAGTCTTAATGAGATTGTATGCTTAAAGCCTGAGACAGAAGATGCCTCTCATATAGCGTTTACGCGTCCTCTCTCGCTCCTCGATCCTCACTGATCTACATAAAGAATGATGGAGCGGCAACAATGGGATAGTCTAGCCCTTCTTCTATCTTTCTTTATGTAGATCATTGAGGAGCGAGGAGCGAGGGAGGACATATAAACGCTGCTTGAGAGGCACCCACAGTAAATACTTTAAAAGTTGTATGTAGATAGTCTAATTAATGTTGATAGACAGAATGTTTCATGGATGTTGATAGGCAGATTATTTAATAGATATTGATTGACAGTTTAATGGGTGGATGAGTGAATGGTCTGAAGAAGATGAATGGATAGAAGGTTGGATGGAATGTGCCTTATATTCTTGTTAAGAGAGACACTGATACAGCTCTCTGAGAGTAGTTGATACAGGTGTAATCAATCATCACTGTTGATAGACAGTTTAATGGGTGGATGAGTGAATGGTCTGAAGAAGATGAATGGATAGAAAGTTGGATGGAATGTGCTTTATATTCTTGTAGAGTGGAGAGACACAGCTCTCTACTGAGAGTAGTGGATACAGATACAGGTGTAATCAATTTAACTGGCTAGTCTTGAGAGAGCCAGAGTGTAAGCCTGAGACAGAGTAGATTGTTTAAAAGTTGAATGTAGATAGTCTAATTAATGTTGATAGACAGAGAGTTTAATGGATGTTGATAGGCAGATTGTTTAATAGATGTTGATAGACAGTTTAATGGGTGGATGAGTGAATGGTCTGAAGAAGATGAATGGATAGAAAGTTGGATGGAATGTGCCTTATATTCTTGTAGAGTGGAGAGACACAGCTCTCTACTGGGAGTAGTGGATACAGATACAGGTGTAATCAATTCAACTGGCTAGTCTTAAGAGAGCCAGAGTGTCAGCCTGAGACAGAGTAGATTGTTTAAAAGTTGAATGTAGATCGTCTAATTGATGTTGATAGGCAGACTGTTTAGAATGGGTGGATGAGTGAATGGTTTGAAGAAGATGAATGGATAGAAAGTTAAAATGGAATTAGGAAGGCTTATGTTGATACAGTTGATACAGGGGAACAGAAAATGTAGTCTCAAGAGCCTGAGAGAGAGAGAGAGAGAGAGCTGCTGCACCTGGACTGGCCACCTGGCGTAACATTCTAATTGCTGCCGTGATGTCATAATGAGCAATGTTAAGTCTATGGGGACATTTTTAATAGTTTTTAATTCATAGTTTAAAAAGTATAAAAGTTACAAAGTTGAAAAATATATTCCACAGGTCTCCTAAGTAAGACCTACGTAGCAAAGTTTGAATCAAGTTTCTACGTTAAACAGTTCAAGCTGAATTGCGAGCGTTAGAAGAAGTAGTGGAATAATAATAAGAAGCCTAGGAAGAACAGTACAGTGCATTTTCATGCACTGTAACTAGAAATGCAATTCCAAGGAATTACCAGTGCATGAAATGCAAAAATAGATAGATAATGTAGATATGGTTACTAAGGTGTAGCTAGGGTAAATATGGTGGTTGCATAGTTTACAGAGAGTTGATAGTGTGAAGGTAGACAGTTTAAAGCTGAAACATTTTGATTTGCTGATTTCTATTCATGTTAAAATGTTAACTATGGTAACAATGATAACCAGGTTGATTGGTTAGCTTAGCTACTGATTTCATGCAGTAATGGTAAAAATGTTAACTATGCTAACTATGCTCACAGTGTTAACCAGGTTGATTAGCTAACTTAGCTAATGATTTCTAGCAGTTATGCTAAAAATGCTAACTATGCTAGCAATGCTAACTATGGTAACAATGCTAACTTAAACTAACAATGCTAACCAGGTTGATTAGCTAACTTAACTGATGATTTCTAGCAATAATGCTAAAAATGCTAACTATGCTAAAATTGCTAACAATGCTAACCAGGTTGATTAGCTAACTTAGTTAGATGTTTTTTGCAGTTATGCTAAAAATGCTAACTATGCTAACAATGTTAACTATGCTAACCATGCTAACTAGCTAACTTGCTAGTGAGGACTTTTATTTTGAAACATTTGTTGCTAGGGTATCCATGGTGGCCACTATCAGGAAGCAAGAAGTTACTGCAGCATAATCATGTTGGTTGCTATGGAAACGGTCATAAACGCTTAATTTTAATGGTTGGTATGTTGATTGCTAGGTACATGGAGGTTTCGTGTAGTTGACTGGAGGCATAGTTGATAACTGACAGTTGGAATGGTTGAACAGTTAAATAGTTGAGTAGTTACAATGGTTAAATGATTTAATAGTGTATTATTGCAGTGAGGACCTTTATTTTGAAACAGTTGTGGACAGAGGAAGTAGTGAAACAGAATCTGTAGTCTAAATGAGATTATATGCTTAAAGCCTGAGACAGAAGGTGCCTCTCATATAGCGTTTACGCGTCCTCTCTCGCTCCTCGATCCTCACTGATCTACATAAAGAATGATGGAGCGGCAACAATGGGATAGTCTAGCCCTTCTTCTATCTTTCTTTATGTAGATCATTGAGGATCGAGGAGCGAGGGAGGACATATAAACGCTGCTTGAGAGGCACCCACAGTAAATACTTTGAAAGTTGTATGTAGATAGTCTAATTAATGTTGATAGATAGAATGTTTAATGGATGTTGATAGGCAGATTGTTTAATAGATATTGATTGACAGTTTAATGGGTGGATGAGTGAATGGTCTGAAGAAGATGAATGGATAGAAGGTTGGATGGAATGTGCCTTATATTCTTGTTAAGAGAGACACTGATACAGCTCTCTGAGAGTAGTTGATACAGGTGTAATCAATTTAACTGGCTAGTCTTAAGAGAGAGTGTGCTTAAAGCCTGACACAGAGTAAATCATTTAAAAGTTGAATGTAGATATAGTCTAATTAATGTTGATAGACAGAGAGTTTAATGGATGTTGATAGGCAGATTGTTTAATAGATGTTGATAGACAGTTTAATGGGTGGATGAGTGAATGGTCTGAAGAAGATGAATGGATAGAAAGTTGGATGGAATGTGCCTTATATTCTTGTAGACTGGAGAGACACAGCTCTCTACTGAGAGTAGTGGATACAGATACAGGTGTAATCAATTTAACTGGCTAGTCTTAAGAGAGCCAGTGTATGTAGCCTGAGAGAGAGAGAGAGCTGCTGCACCTGGACTGGCCACCTGGCGTAACATTCTAATTGCTGCCGTGATGTCATAATGAGCAATGTTAAGTCTATGGGGAAATGTTTAATAGTTTTTAATTTACAGTTTAAAAAGTATAAAAGTTCCAAAGTTGAAAAATATATTGCACAGGTCTCCTTAGTAAGACCTACGTAGCAAAGTTTGAATCAAGTTTCTACGTTAAACGGTTCAAGCTGAATTGCGAGCGTTAGAAGAAAAAGAATTATAACTAGAAATGCAATTCCAAGGAATTACCAGTGCATGAAAATGCAAAAAAGATAGATAATGTAGATATGGTTACTAAGGTGTAGCTAGGGTAAACATGGTGGTTGCATAGTTTACAGAGAGTTGATAGTGTGAAGGTAGACAGTTTAAAGTTGAAACATTCCAGTTCTAACTTAACTAATGATTTCTATTCATGTTAAAATGTTGATTAGCTAACTTAGCTAATGATTTCTAGCAGTTGTGCTAAAAATGCTAATTATGCTAGCAATGCTAACTTTATTAACAATGCTAACCAGGTTGATAAGCTAACTTAACCGATGATTTCTAACAGTAATGCTAAAAATGCTAACTATGCTAACAATGCTAGATTTGCTAACAATGCTAACCAGGTTGATTAGCTAACTTAGTTGATGATTTTTTGCAGTTATGCTAAAAATGCTAGCTATGCTAACAATGCTAACCATGCTAACTAGATAACTTGCTAGTGAGGACTTTTATTTTGAAACATTTGTTGCTAGGGTATCCATGGTGGCCACTATCAGGAATAAAGAAGTTACTGCAGTATAATCATGTTGGTTGCTATGGAAACGGTCATAAACACTTAATTTTAATGGTTGCTATGTTGGTTGCTAGGTACATGGAGGTTTCATGTAGTTGACTGGAGGCATAGTTGATGATAACTGACAGTTGGAATGGTTGAACAGTTAAATAGTTGAGTAGTTTCAATGGTTAAATGATTTAATAGTGTATTATTGCAGTGAGGACTTTTATTTTGAAACAGTTGTTGACAGAGGAAACAGTTAACAGGATATGTAGACAGAGAGTTTAATGGATGTTGATAGACAGTTTAAAGGGTGGATGAGTGAATGGTCTGAAGAAGATTAATGGATAGAAAGTTGGATGGAATGTGCCTTATATTCTTGTAGAATGGAGAGACACAGCTCTCTACTGAGAGTAGTTGATACAGATACAGGTGTAATCAATTTAACTGGCTAGTCTTAAGAGAGCCAGAGTGTAGAGATACCTGAGCCTGAGACAGAGTAGATTGTTTAAAAGTTGAATGTAGATCGTCTAATTGATGTTGATAGGCAGACTGTTTAGAATGGGTGGATGAGTGAATAGTTTGAAGAAGATGAATGGATAGAAAGTTGGATGGAATTAGGAAGACTTATGTTGATACAGTTGATACAGGGGAACAGAAAATGTAGTCTCAAGAGCCTGAGAGAGAGAGAGAGCTTCTGCACCTGGACTGGCCACCTGGCGTAACATTCTAATTGCTGCCGTGATGTCATAATGAGCAATGTTAAGTCTATGGGAGAAATGGTAATAGTTTTTAACTAATAGTTTAAAAAGTATAAAAGTTACAAAGTTGAAAAATACAAAGCACATATGGCATAAGCAAGACCTACGCAACAAAGTTTGAATGACGTTTCTACGTTAAACGGTTCAAGCTGAATTGCGAGCGTTAGAAGAAGAAAAATAATAAGAAGAATACTAGGAAGAACAGTACAGTGCATTTTCATGCACTGTAACTAGAAATGCAATTCCAAGGAATTACCAGTGCATGAAAATGCAAAAAAGATAGATAATGTAGATATGGTTACTAAGGTGTAGCTAGGGTAAACATGGTGGTTGCATAGTTTACAGAGAGTTGATAGTGTGAAGGTAGACAGTTTAAAGTTGAAACATTCCAGTTCTAACTGAACTAATGATTTCTATTCATGTTAAAATGTTGATTAGCTAACTTAGCTAATGATTTCTAGCAGTTGTGCAAAAAATTTAATTATGCTAGCAATGCTAACTTTACTAACGATGCTAACCAGGTTGATTAGCTAACTTAACCGATGATTTCTAACAGTAATGTTAAAAATGCTAACTATGCTAACAATGCTAGATTTGCTAACAATGCTAACCAGGTTGATTAGCTAACTTAGTTGATGATTTTTTGCAGTTATGCTAAAAATGCTAGATTTGCTAACAATGCTAACCAGGTTGATTAGCTAACTTAGTTGATGATTTTTTGCAGTTATGCTAAAAATGCTAGCTATGCTAACAATGCTAACCTTGCTAACTAGATAACTTGCTAGTGAGGACATTTATTTTGAAACATTTGTTGCTAGGGTATCCATGGTGGCCACTATCAGGAAACAAGAAGTTACTGCAGTATAATCATGTTGGTTGCTATGGAAACGGTCATAAACGCTTAATTTGAATGGTTGCTATGTTGGTTGCTAGGTACATGGAGGTTTCATGTAGTTGACTGGAGGCATAGTTGATGATAACTGACAGTTGGAATGGTTGAACCGTTAAATAGTTGAGTAGTTTCAATGGTTAAATGATTTAATAGTGTATTATGCAGTGAGGACTTTTATTTTGAAACAGTTGTAGACAGAGGAAACAGTTAACAGGATATGTAGTCTTCAGAGAGATTGTATGCTTATAGCCAGAGAAACTGACAGTTGATACAGGTGTAATCAATTTAATTGGCTAGTCTTAAGAGAGTGTTACTTAAAGCCTGAGACAGAGTAAATCATTTAAAAGTTGAATGAAGATAGTCTAATTAATGTTGATAGAGAGTTTAATGGATGTTAAATGGGTGGATGAGTGAATAGTCTGAAGAAGATGAATGGATAGAAAGTTGGATGGAATGTGCCTTATATTCTTGTAGAATGGAGAGACACAGCTCTACTGAGAGTAGTGGATACAGATACAGGTGTAATCAATTTAACTGGCTAGTCTTAAGAGAGCCAGAGACAGAGCTTGCTTACTTTGCTTAAAGCCTGAGACAGAGTAGATTGTTTAAAAGTTGAATGTAGATCGTCTAATTGATGTTGATAGGCAGACTGTTTAGAATGGGTGGATGAGTGAATGGTTTGAAGAAGATGAATGGATAGAAAGTTGGATGGAATTAGGAAGACTTATGTTGATACAGTTGATACAGGGGAACAGAAAATGTAGTCTCAAGAGCCTGAGAGAGAGAGAGAGCTGCTGCACCTGGACTGGCCACCTGGCGTAACATTCTAATTGCTGCCGTGATGTCATAATGAGCCATGTTAAGTCTATGGGGATATAGCTCAATGTTAAATCTATGGGGAAATCGTTTTTAATTCATAGTTTAAAAAGTATAAAAGTTACAAAGTTGAAAAATACAAAGCACACATGGCATAAGCAAGACCTACGCAACAACGTTTGAATGAAGTTTCTACGTTAAACGGTTCAAGCTGAATTGCGCGCGTTAGAAGAAGAAAAATAAAGATAAGAAGAAGCCTTGGAAGAACAGTACAGTGCATTTTCATGCACTGTAATAATAAGAAACCTAGGAAGAACAATATAGTGCATTTTCATGCACTATAATAAGAAACCTAGGAAGAACAAGATAGTGCATTTTCATGCACTATAATAACTAGAAATGCAATTCCAAGGAATTACCAGTGCATGAAAATGCAAAAAAATGTAGATATGGCTACTAAGGTGTAGCTAGGGTAAACATGGTGGTTGCATAGTTTAAAGAGAGTTGATAGTGTTAAGGTAGACATTTTAAAGCTTAAACATTCCTGTTCTAACTTAACTAATAATTTCTAACAGGTATTCTAAAATGTTAACTATGCTAACAATGCTAACCAGGTTGATAAGTTAACTTAGCTGATAATTTCTAGCAGTAATGCTAAAAATGCTAACTATGCTAACATTGCTAACTATGTTAACAATGCTAACCAGGTTGATTAGCTAACTTAGCTAATCATTTTAGCAATTGTGCTAAACATGCTAACTATGCTAACAATGTTAACTATGCTAACAATGCTAACCAGGTTGATTAGCTAACTTAGCTAATCATTTTTAGCAGTTATGCTAAAAATGCTAACTATGCTAACAATGCTAACCATGCTAACAATGCTAACTTGCTAGTGAGGACTTTTATTTTGAAACAGTAGTTGCTAGGGTATCCATGGTGCCCACTATCAGGAATAAAGAAGTTACGAAAGTATAATCATGTTGGTTGCTATGGAAACTGTCAAAAACGCTTAATTTTAATGGTTGCTATGTTGGTTGCTAGGTACATGGAGGTTTCATGTAGTTGAATGGAAGCATAGTTGATGATAACTGACAGTTGGAATCGTTGAACAGTTCAATAGATGAGTAGTTTCAATGGTTAAATGATTTAATAGTGTATTATTGCAGCGAGGACTTTTATTTTGAAACAGTTGTGGACAGAGGAAACAGTTAACAGGATATGTAGTCTTCACAGAGAGATTGTCTGCTTAATAGCCTGAGAGAGAGAGGGCTGCTGCAGGTGGGGCTGGCCACCTGGCATAAGATTCTAATTGCTCAACGACCCGATTGTGATGTCATAGAGGCCAATGTTAAGTCTATGGGGTAATTTTTAATAGTTTTTAATTTATAGTTTAAAAAGTATAAAAGTTACAAAGTTGAAAAATTATAGCAACCCGATCCATTAGAAGACCTACGTTACAGAGTTTGAATGAAGTTTCTAAGTTAAACGGTTGAAGAGGAATTGCGGGCAGAAAAAGTGGTAAGCAGAATAATAATAAGAAGTCTAGGAAGAACAGTACAGTGCATTTTCATGCACTGTAATAAGAAGAATAGGAAGAACAGTACAGTGCATTTTCATGCACTGTAATTATCCTCACATAGCAAGCAAAGTAATTACTAGTGGTGCTGTGGTAAGCCAGTCGGTGGTGTCCATCCTACTGCTCCTCCTCTGAAGCTCTATTGACTCCAGCTTTTGCACAAGCTACATCCCTGATTTCACAGCCTGCTAAGCAACCCCCCCCCCCCCCACACACACACACACACACATACACACAAACACATATACACACACACACACACATACCACGCACACACACACACACCACACACCTACACACACACACACACACACACACACACACACACCATCATCATCATTTTGAAAGCTGATCACGTCCCACCTCCACCTCCACACATCCCCCCCCCCACCATCTCCGCCTCCATCCATCTTGCGTTCGGGTCTCGAATTTGTGGATTTTTCTGAACGGGGGAAATTGGGCATTATCGACGGCTGGAGAGCTGACGGATATCTCGCGGCCTGCTGTCTGCTTTGGTATTCACATCGCCAGTGGCCCAATTTGTCATCTCATTGGGATGGATGTCGACAGCGTTCCGTTCTGTTCTGTTTTCTTTTGCCGTTCCGGTTTAGTTTTCAATCTTCCCTCCTCTCCACTCCCTCTCTCTCCAAAGCGCACGCACATGAGTCTATTAATATACATGAGCATGCCCACGAAACAGGGGAAGGAATTAAAAAAAAAAAAATCATAAGATAATCATAATCATAAAAAGACATATTCAAATGGATACTTATGCATGATAAACACTAATGTATATTTTCTATCTCTCTCTTTCTCTGACCGCCTCCTCTCTCTCTTATCTCTTTCTCTGACTGCCTCCTCTCTCTCTCTCTGTTTCTCTCTCTCTCTCTGACTGCATTCTCTCTCTCTCTCTCTCTCTTTCTCTCTCTCTCCCTCTGTGTGCTGAAAGGGTGTTCAGGAGCCATTTAGTTCTCTGCTGGCTGTCCATGGCCATAATTACCTCTACTTGATGGCAGCGTTTCAGTCATGGCTGCTACAGAACCACCATCCTCAAGCAGGAGAGATTTAATTTCACTCTTTAACATCACTCTTCTGGGCTCAAGTCTGCTGCCTTAGAACAGCATGTCTTAGAACGTCATGCCTTAGAACAGCTTGTCTTGGAACGTTATGTCTTTTTTTTAACAGAAGTTTTCTTTTTAAATTTAATATGGATTGGCCCAGAATAGATCTTCTGGTCCTCTGGTATATATGCAGAGTATGTCAAGATGTATGAATATATTCCCATGCAAATCTTCCTTGTGTGCAATGAAAGTGCATGTCACATGTCATGTGCGAGTAATGTGTTTGGCACTCAGACTCTTTGACTGGGCCGGCGGTGCTGATGCAGCAGTTTCAGTGCTGTGGAGCTCAGGCCCCTGGAGTGCTGGAGCTGTGAGTGAAGGGGCCGTGAACAGGGAAGGGACGTGCTGATGGAGAGCCTCAGAGACCAGGATAGAGTGGGGTCGGGTGGGGTGGGGTGGTGTGGTGTGTGTGCGGTGTGAGTTGTGCAGTTTGGTGCGGTGTGGTATGGTGTGTGGTGTGGTGTGGTGTGGTGTGGTGTGGTGTGGTGTGATGTGGTGTGGTGTGGTGTGGTGTGGGGCAGTGCAGTGCAGTCCAGTGCAGTGTGAATTGGTATATGATATGTGTCTGTGGTGTGGTGTTGTGGTGTAGTGTGGTGCAGTGCAGTACTGTGCTGTGTTGTATGGTGTAGTATGGTGTACTGTAGTGTGGTGCAGTGTGGTGTTGTACGATGCTGTGCTGTGTTGTATGGTGCAGTGCTGTGCTGTATGGTGTTGTGTGGTTCTGGATGAATGGGGTTGTTGCTGCTGCCGCTGCTCCAGGCCTGCAGTCCTCTGCTCTGTCTTTTACTGCCTGAGTGGCCCCTCTAAGCACCCGCCCTCCACCAGCACGTCCAAACACATCATGGCACACATTCATCTCTCTCCTCTCCCTCTCTTTATCGCTCCCTCTCTTTATCTTACGCTCTCGCTCTCATTCTTTCTTCTATCCCTCTTTTTTTTTCTCTCTCTCTCTCTCTCTCTCTTTCAATCGCTCTCATTCACCTCTCTCTCTAATGCCTCTTTAAATTTGGCTCCCTCTTTTGCTAACCCTCTGTTTCTCTAATGCACTTTCTCTCTTCTCTCTCTCTCTCACTCTCTCTTGATTTCTCTCTCGCTCTCTCTCTCCCTCTCTCTCTTTCTCCCAGCAGGTGTTCAGGTGTGTGTCAGATGAGGATACTCTGACAGGTGTGTGTGTGTGTGTGTGTGTGTGTGTGTGTGTGTGTGAAACACCTGGGGGCGAGAGCCGGTTAAAAACACTGAATCAAAGTGAGGTAGAGTGCAGGTGTATTCCCTCGGCGCACCTGTAGTCACTCTCACACGCTCGTGAACTCTTCCCGAGATCCCACACCCTCATCAGTGGTCTTGTGAAGTGCAAATCTCTCTCTCTTTCTCTCTCTCTCTCTCCTTCCCTTTCTCCCTCTCTCTACATCTCTTTCTGCTCCTTTTCCCTCTTTTTGATCATAAATTTGCGTTGTTTTTATTTGTTTTTCGCAGGCCTGTGTGTTGCCCTTCCTCTGTCTTGCCAGTGCTGTGAGCATTGGGGCTAGACTGCGCATACAGATGCCTCTGCTGGCGTGGGTTACGAGGCGTCCATAGGCAGCGCCGGGTTGTATATCTGCGGTGTGTTTCATGGCCTGTAATGCGGGGGACACAGGGAGATGTTATTTGCAGCTGCCCGCTGTTGCTGTGATACTGTTGTGCTGGGAATGGATGTGGCAGGCTGTAAATTCAAGCAAAATCGACTCCTCTCTCTGATATCTTTGGAACAGGTGAAGTCAAGGTCTTCCTCTCCCTTTCTCTCTCTCTCTCTCTTTCTCTCTCTCTCTCTCTCTCTCTCTCTCTCTGTTGCACTTACTCTCCCTCCTTCTCTCTCTTGCACGCTTGTTTACTCTCCCTCCATCTCCCTCCATCTCTCTCTCTCTGTTTCTCTCTGTCGCTTGCTCGCTCTCTTCTATTGGAGCAGAGTTAATGTGATTAATCGCCATTTGCCCGTCCTCAGTACACAAACTCACTGCAGCTGACAAATAGCTGCTCAAAGATTTCTTTATCTCCCTTTCCCAGGCACACCACAACCGCCAGATCTCTCTCTCTCTCTCTCTCTCTCTCTACAGGCTTTCTCTCTCTCTCTCCCTCTCTGTATCTCCCTATGTGTGTGTGTGTGTGTGTGTGAGGAATTTGTGTCTGTGTCCTTTTGTATCTATATGCGTGTAGTGTTATGTGTATGTGTTGTGTATACATATGTGTTTGTGTGTGTATATGTGTCTGTGTGTGTGAGAGAGAGAAAGAGAAAAGAGAGAAAGAAGCATGTGTGTGCATTAGCTTTCAAGTCATCCGTTATTCTGTGTGTGTGTAGTGTACACCACCATAATGCAGTCACATATGATATAGACATACTGTAGGTCATTGACAAGTAAGGCTTTTAAAAATGTGTTTTAATGGCCGTGCAACGTGCGACTGTATTTCTTTGTAAGCATTCTTGAGTGTCTATGTCACGGCCCTTTAACAATTGCAGGTAACAGTAATCCCCCAGACTCACAAACACATGAGGCTCATAACAGTTAAGTCTTTTTATTAAATACAATGACTAAAAATTGACACAGGGATCACAACAGCCCAGCTACAAAAGCACAGTCGCATGCACAAGCACCCCCACTCACAAGCAGAACCAAATTAACAAATAGCGAGTAAATAGAATATTTAAGTGAATAAATTACAAATCCAATAGGCAAACATTACCCCCAGCAAATCACCCACTGACAGTTCAAATATTGAAAAGAAAAGCACAGCAATTCATAATTCAATCCACACACACCATCGTCAGATTACTGCACACATTACATTTGGTTCGGCTCACCGGTGACGCTCCTTGTCCATTCGCTGAGTTTTCAGATGGGCCGACGTTTCACCCAGACAGTACAACACGTAACACGGAAGTGAGTCCACTGGTCGGCTTCGCGCAAGCCGACCAGAATTAAAAGAAGAAATAATCCACTGGCTGCAAGTCCGGCTGGTAGTATGACTGCTCCGTTGTCCCGCTGTATAGTCCACGAAAAGTCCAACCCAGAGCGGATCCGAATCCCTGGGACAGACCTCTCAGACACCGCAGTTGACGTTGCCTCCGCCGGGGAAGTTAGTTGTTGACAGTTCACTGTTCGCTCCAGTCGCGTTGTTATCCCCGTAGTCCCGAGCTGAAATTAACAATGAACATGAGTCAGCCACCCCGCCACTTCGCCCCTCACTTACTAACACAAAGCAAGTAAGAGTGCAGAAATATAACTTCCCTTAACAGGGTACTTAGCTGGCGTTGGTGGTGGGCACTCTGCCGCCGGACTCCTCCAGTCGCGTCTCCCTCTCCGGGTCTTCTGCCTCCTGGTTACCTCGCGCTCCCATAAAAGCACCGAGCCAGGTGAAAGAAGTGCTTACTCAACCAATGACAACGAACATCTCGCTCCCCACAGGTGCACATAATAATTGTCCATTCAATCACCCCATTAGTCCTCTACTGAAGTCAATCAGTCCAATACATGCAGCCCCCATAAAAGTCCAATCACTACAATAGCGCTGCAAACGCTCAACATGCAACACAATAAGGAAGTACACATAAACATGCATAATATGAGCTGTACCTGCAACATGCATACACGACATTTCTCCCCCTTTAAACCATGGTCGTCCCGACCATCACATGCATACACGACATTTCTCCCCCCTTTCACCCATGGTCGTCCCGACCATCACATGCATACACAACATTTTTCTCCCCCCTTTAACCATGGTCGTCCCGACCATCATCCCTCATCCCTGTACCTTATTGGCGGGAGCCCCAAGTTGCTCCTCTGGGACCGGCGCGTCTCAGGATCCAGGGGGTGCACCGCAACTACACCTCCTGCTCCCTCTGGCTGTGAGTTGACATGAACGGCCTCCCCTGGGTCCTGCACCACCGGCCCCGCCTCTCTTGGTGGACCTGGGTGTACTGGAAGGGAAGACATTATAAGGGGCCAATAACCTGCGTTACCTGCCTCCGGAGCATACCCCTGGGGGCCTCTACCCTCCGTCTCCGGAGCCTCTGGTTCTTGCATCCACCCGTCGGGGCAGGGGCGCAGGTTATTCCGATGAATGGTTCGTGTCGGGCCTCCTCCTCCCTCAGGCCGGATCACATACACTGGTTGGTGGGGGGCGACCTGGGACAAAATGACAAAGGGCTGGGGAATCCAGTATGGGGCCAATTTACCCCGGCTTCTCCTCCGGAAGTTTCGTAAAAGGACCCGTTCCCCAGGGAGCAGCGGAAGGGCCCTGGCTCTGCGATTGTAGCGGCCCTGATCCCACCCCTGTCGCTGTTGTGTCTTGCGTCGCACCTGCTCATAGGCCGCGGTCAACCGCTGATGATGTCGCTGGACCCATTCATCCACGGTCCCTCGGTCCTGTGGCAGTGACACGTCGAGACGCACGTCTATTGGCATACGTGCGTGCCGTCCAAACACTACATAGAAGGGAGCCAGGCCTGTACTACTGTGTGGGGTGTTATTATATGCTTGAACTAAAGCTGGAAGCCACTCGCTCCACCTTTCCTGATCCGCCTGGCCCAAGGAGTTGAGGAGGGACAGGAGGGTTTGATTTAGCCTTTCACAGGCGCCGTTCCCTTGAGGGTGGTAAGGGGTCGTCCTGCTCTTAGTACAACCATATAGACCACACAGTTGCCTTACCACTTCAGACTCGAATGCGCCCCCCCTATCGGTCAGGATACGCTCAGGGCAACCCAGGGGCTGGATCCAATGGGACCACAGGGCCTTCACCGTAGTCCTGGCCGTCTGATCACGAGTGGGAACCGCCACCGCATACCTGGAAAATAGGTCAGTCATGACTAGGATACATGGGTATGAATCATGTTGCCTTCCCAGGGATAGGTAATCTAGTGCTACCACCTCAAAAGGATACTGACAAACTATCGACTGGAGGGGCGCCCGTATTTCTGGACCAGACCGACCCAAGATGCACTCTCGGCACTCCAGGGACCAGTTCTGGGAGTCCTGGGCCATTCCCAGCCAATAGACCCGAGCCTTCAATGCATCCAAAAGTCTTCGCCCCCGAGCATGCCCTAAGGCCTGATGGTACTCTGCCCAGACCTCCTTCTGGTAGGGGGGTGGGATCACTATAGCTGCAGGGACTGACCCCGATTGACCCCCTGGCCCCCACTGCATCAGCTTACCATCTTGAACTGTGAAATGCTCCCATTCTCCCAATAGCCTCCTTCCGGTCTGAGTGAGCGCCCGTTGATTATCGACAGAGGGCTGGACCTTCTCTAGCTTCCAACTCCGCAGCAACTGTAGGTCACAGTCTTGAGTCTGGCGTTCCGCCCAGTCCACAGTCTCCGAGCTTCCCTCCGCCTCCTGGGTTGGTGAAACCCCGACCATGGAAACAGTCACATCCCCATGCAGTCTGGAGAGGGCGTCTGCATTCTGGTTGGTGGACCCTGGCCTGTGACAGATGGTAAAATCAAAATTAGCCAGTTGAGCAGCCCACCTTTGCTCGGTGGCACCAAGCTTTGCTGTTTGCAGGTGTACAAGGGGGCGATTGTCTGTAAATACCTGGAACTTTGCCCCCCACAAGTAGTCTTTAAACTTGTCTGTAACAGCCCATTTAAGCCCCAACAACTCCAACTTAAATGAGCTATAATTCTGGTCATTACGCTCTGCCGGATGCAGGCTCCGGCTTGCATAAGCGATGACTCGTTCCTGGCCCCCCTGTACCTGCGCTAAAACTGCACCAAGTCCATGTAAACTGGCGTCTGTGTAAAGACGAAAAGGCAGACTAAAATCTGCAAACGCCAAGATAGGCGCCTGTAACAGCTCCTGTTTCAGCGCCCGGAAAGCAGTCTCGCATGCCGGGGTCCAGGCCACTCGTGACGTCTTCACCCCCCCAGTCCCCTGCAATAAGCTGTGCAAGGGTGCGGCTATCTTGGCAAAGTTGGAAATGAACTGCCGGTAGTAGCCTGCAAACCCCAAGAACGAGCGCACCTCCCTTACCGTAGTTGGAGTGGCCCATTCCCGGACAGCCTCAATCTTAGCGGGGTCAGTGGCTACTCCACTCTGGCTTACCACATGCCCCAGATATTGAACAGACCTCCGGAACAGCCTGCACTTCTGGGGATGCAGTTTTAGTCCATGTTCCTGCAGCTTTTTAAAAACTTGCTCTAGATGCTCGAGGTGGAGGTCAAAAGTTGGAGAATAGACAATCACATCATCCAAATAAATCAGGAGGTAGTCGTGAACATGGCCGCCCAGGCACCGCTGCATGAGGCGCTGGAATGTGGCTGGGGCATTGCACAGGCCAAATGGCATCCTCTCGAATTCAAAGAGGCCCATAGGTGTCGTGAAGGCAGTCTTCTCCTTGTCGAGCGGATCCACCCCCACCTGCCAATAGCCGCTTGCCAAGTCCAGGGTTGAGTACCAGGCTGCCTGCCGCAAGCTCGTCAGGGACTCCTCAATGCGTGGCAGTGGAAAGGAGTCCTTGTGTGTCACCGCATTGAGCTTACGGTAGTCGACACAAAACCGCCATGACCCGTCTTTCTTGCGGACTAGAACCACCGGGGCTGCCCAGGGGCTGGAACTTTCTTTGACGATCCCACCATCAAGCATGCCCTGTAGGAGTGTTCGAAGTTCCGGGTATAAGCTGGGAGGCACCGGTCGATACCGCTCACGTACTGGGTGCGCCTCTCCTGTGGGGATCTGGTGCAGGACTGCTGTGGTATGGCCATAATCCTCTTCATGTGCCGCAAATACTCCAGCCCACCTCTGCAACAGCTCTGCCAGTCTGGTCTGCTGGTGAGTAGTAAGCCCTTCCCCCTGCGATGACAAAGACAAATGGTTATTTTCAGGACACGTACTCACTGTACAAACGTCGACCTCCACCTCATCATCTCCCATTCTCCTCAGCACTAGCTCCCTTCGGGCTTGTACGTCGCGGTGGTCCACACAGGTCACTCTGGCCAGTGGTCGTCTTGGAGGCAGCTCCACAGCGTATGGATGGGGGTTACAAATCCTCAGTGGAACTCTCCCTCCGCTCATCTGCAGCACGGCTCGAGCGACAAGCCACTCCTGTCCACTCTCTTGGTGGTCTTCGACCATCACACATTGGTCTGGCAGGCCTGTTGCTTGGGGAACCTGGGCCCACACCAGAGTCTCGGACAATGGGTCCAGTCTTACCGCTGCCTGCAGACGGGCCATTGCTTGGAATTCCTCTCTGCTCCCTCCCAGTTGGACCCGGCGGCAGGTGGTGAATGCCTGTTCCCAGGCAGCTCCTGCTTGTCTGGGGATACTAGCCTTGAATGCGGCCCAGCCAGGATGTTCCCCCTGAAACAGAGCCTCCCAACAATGGTTAATGACATTCATCCCCAATATCGCCTGTGAGGGGGGCAGGAATTTATCTTCTACTATCAGGACTCCCTTTGAGGGCACCCGAACCCCACTAACCTCAAAGTCTAGCAGGGCGTACCCTACATACGGCAGCTGCAGGCCATTGGCCGCCCGCAGTGAGAGCCAGGATATACCCCCCGTTTCCCTAACTGGCTCATTTTGGAAATGTTTCTGAAATAAGGCTCGGCTAAACAGAGTCACCTGGGAACCAGTGTCCAGGATACATGGGATGGGTTGCCCCTGTACAGTCACTTCTACAATTGGACAGTCCCCAACTAATGCGGGCTTAATTGGGACTTCAGTCTGAGTCCCCTCCTCAGTCACCTGCCCGGTGGTGACCGAGGAGGTCAAAAATCCTGAGAGCTGGCTTGACCACGGGGACAATTATGTTGCATGTGGCCAGCACGACTACACCTAAGACAAATTGGACGCCCCTGTTCATCCCATTGAGGGCCTCGGTCTGCATATCTATGGCGCTGCTGCCGGTTCCGTTCGGACCAGCCATTTGCTCTAGGGGTGGTACCTTGGGAGCGTGAGGGTTGCATTGGCTGGCCTTCCCTTTGTGACTGTAATTCACTCAGCAGCGCGTCCTTCATGGCAGACAGTTGAGAACCCACCTCAGTCATGATCTCTGTGCGTAGCGAGCTCCGCATCTCCTGCCAGTCTGTAGCCGGTCTCCCTGAGGCTGATGGGCGTGTTGATACTGGAGCTGTATATGCTAGGGTTGCACTTGCCTCTTCAGATGTTGCACGGTGCTCCCGCTCCACAGCCTTGGCTTCCTTGCAGATGTCTTCGAACGATAGCCCTGGCTCTCTGCGCAGTAGCCTCTGTAGCTCCGTCTGGATAAGTCCTGGTCGCATTCCTAGCACCAGCTGGGACTTAAGCATTTCCGCATCTGATGCTGCTGCTCCTGCCTCCTTGGATCTCCATCTGTAAAGACATTCTCGAAGACGGAGGGTAAAAAGCCCCACCCCTTCATCGGCCTGTTGCCTACACGTAAAAAAATGTGTTCGTAACTGAGCTAGAGAGCTACGTTCCCCATACAGTTTTTCTAAAGCTGCCAGAATTTTCTCTGCTGTATTCCTTTCTCCTTCAGCTAGAAGTATCATCTCCCGTCGTGCCTCCCCTTCTAAAGCATTAAGGACAAAATCTACCTTTTGCTCATCGTTTAGTTGCTGTGCTCGCAAGAATGTTTCCATTTGATTACGCCATTCGTTAAAAGGCTGCTTTTGATTTTGGCTACCACCAAATTTAGGCACCCAGGAGCCACCAAGAAACCATGGCAACATCAACATATTAGACATACCTGCTGGGGGTGCTGGCTCTTCGTCTACCATGCTGTTTGTAAGTGTGAGGGACCCTGCTCGACTACGCCAAGAAAGATGTCACGGCCCTTTAACAATTGCAGGTAACAGTAATCCCCCAGACTCACAAACACATGAGGCTCATAACAGTTAAGTCTTTTTATTAAATACAATGACTAAAAATTGACACAGGGATCACAACAGCCCAGCTACAAAAGCACAGTCGCATGCACAAGCACCCCCACTCACAAGCAGAACCAAATTAACAAATAGCGAGTAAATAGAATATTTAAGTGAATAAATTACAAATCCAATAGGCAAACATTACCCCCAGCAAATCACCCACTGACAGTTCAAATATTGAAAAGAAAAGCACAGCAATTCATAATTCAATCCACACACACCATCGTCAGATTACTGCACACATTACATTTGGTTCGGCTCACCGGTGACGCTCCTTGTCCATTCGCTGAGTTTTCAGATGGGCCGACGTTTCACCCAGACAGTACAACACGTAACACGGAAGTGAGTCCACTGGTCGGCTTCGCGCAAGCCGACCAGAATTAAAAGAAGAAATAATCCACTGGCTGCAAGTCCGGCTGGTAGTATGACTGCTCCGTTGTCCCGCTGTATAGTCCACGAAAAGTCCAACCCAGAGCGGATCCGAATCCCTGGGACAGACCTCTCAGACACCGCAGTTGACGTTGCCTCCGCCGGGGAAGTTAGTTGTTGACAGTTCACTGTTCGCTCCAGTCGCGTTGTTATCCCCGTAGTCCCGAGCTGAAATTAACAATGAACATGAGTCAGCCACCCCGCCACTTCGCCCCTCACTTACTAACACAAAGCAAGTAAGAGTGCAGAAATATAACTTCCCTTAACAGGGTACTTAGCTGGCGTTGGTGGTGGGCACTCTGCCGCCGGACTCCTCCAGTCGCGTCTCCCTCTCCGGGTCTTCTGCCTCCTGGTTACCTCGCGCTCCCATAAAAGCACCGAGCCAGGTGAAAGAAGTGCTTACTCAACCAATGACAACGAACATCTCGCTCCCCACAGGTGCACATAATAATTGTCCATTCAATCACCCCATTAGTCCTCTACTGAAGTCAATCAGTCCAATACATGCAGCCCCCATAAAAGTCCAATCACTACAATAGCGCTGCAAACGCTCAACATGCAACACAATAAGGAAGTACACATAAACATGCATAATATGAGCTGTACCTGCAACATGCATACACGACATTTCTCCCCCTTTAAACCATGGTCGTCCCGACCATCACATGCATACACGACAAGAAAGATGTCACGGCCCTTTAACAATTGCAGGTAACAGTAATCCCCCAGACTCACAAACACATGAGGCTCATAACAGTTAAGTCTTTTTATTAAATACAATGACTAAAAATTGACACAGGGATCACAACAGCCCAGCTACAAAAGCACAGTCGCATGCACAAGCACCCCCACTCACAAGCAGAACCAAATTAACAAATAGCGAGTAAATAGAATATTTAAGTGAATAAATTACAAATCCAATAGGCAAACATTACCCCCAGCAAATCACCCACTGACAGTTCAAATATTGAAAAGAAAAGCACAGCAATTCATAATTCAATCCACACACACCATCGTCAGATTACTGCACACATTACATTTGGTTCGGCTCACCGGTGACGCTCCTTGTCCATTCGCTGAGTTTTCAGATGGGCCGACGTTTCACCCAGACAGTACAACACGTAACACGGAAGTGAGTCCACTGGTCGGCTTCGCGCAAGCCGACCAGAATTAAAAGAAGAAATAATCCACTGGCTGCAAGTCCGGCTGGTAGTATGACTGCTCCGTTGTCCCGCTGTATAGTCCACGAAAAGTCCAACCCAGAGCGGATCCGAATCCCTGGGACAGACCTCTCAGACACCGCAGTTGACGTTGCCTCCGCCGGGGAAGTTAGTTGTTGACAGTTCACTGTTCGCTCCAGTCGCGTTGTTATCCCCGTAGTCCCGAGCTGAAATTAACAATGAACATGAGTCAGCCACCCCGCCACTTCGCCCCTCACTTACTAACACAAAGCAAGTAAGAGTGCAGAAATATAACTTCCCTTAACAGGGTACTTAGCTGGCGTTGGTGGTGGGCACTCTGCCGCCGGACTCCTCCAGTCGCGTCTCCCTCTCCGGGTCTTCTGCCTCCTGGTTACCTCGCGCTCCCATAAAAGCACCGAGCCAGGTGAAAGAAGTGCTTACTCAACCAATGACAACGAACATCTCGCTCCCCACAGGTGCACATAATAATTGTCCATTCAATCACCCCATTAGTCCTCTACTGAAGTCAATCAGTCCAATACATGCAGCCCCCATAAAAGTCCAATCACTACAATAGCGCTGCAAACGCTCAACATGCAACACAATAAGGAAGTACACATAAACATGCATAATATGAGCTGTACCTGCAACATGCATACACGACATCTACAGTGCTCAACACATTATTATTTTGACCTCGGCATTAAAAGTATGAACACTTTATTTATTCACATGTTAATACAGTACTAAAGTACATTTCAATAAATACTTCACAAATGAAAAAAGTATATTGTTTAACCCTTTAAGGTCCTGCTCAACCGTTTGGTAGACCACACTTTGAGTCACAATATCTCCGTGTATAATGCATTCAGCTTAACTCAACCTGAATGAGCCTTCTCTACCACTTGGTTTAGTTGAGCTATGCTAAAAAAATCCTCTAGAAGGCACTGCGTCTTTGAGCTGTATGCTTTGCAAGTACTCCTTCAAACAGGAAGTGAGACCGAGAAAATTCGATCGATACATGAGGGCTGATTTTCAGCGAAATTTTCCAAAATAAGAATATTTTTTCGACACATTATCATTTCAGAGGTGTTAAAAAACCCTTATAACAGTCAAATAATTTTTTAAAAACGTGCTCTACCAAATGGTTGAGATGTCCTTTTACGCCTTGATCAAGCTCTACCAAACGGTTGAGATGTCACTTTATGACATGTATCAAGATTTACCAAATCTGTTGCACGACCTCCAAAACATTCGTAAAGTTGCCTATGCCCATGTAGTTAATGACATAAGAATGAATAATAAAGACATGGACGAAATAACCTTTTTATTTGATGTTTTTTGTATGCATAAAGATATCTGGCGTTATACTGTTAACAGACATCTCAACCGTTTGGTAGAGGCCTATATCTAGAAAACTGTGGGGTCTGAGTTTGAAAAAAACAATTGATTTTTGTTATTGATGTCCTAATTAATTAAGAAATGCAAAAAAATAATTTTTCCATTGCTTTTTTCTTGGTGCGGACTTTAGAATAATTCGGTACAGCACATTTTTTCAACCATTTGCTCACTTTAATCTACTACTATGTCTTGTTTTTAATTTAGTAAAACGAGTATTTGACCTGATTGCACCATGTGACTATGTCAGCATCACGTTATTGCCCCACATACAGTATGCTCTGCATGCCTTTTCTACTGTAAGGCATTTGACTGACACTCTCAGCCCTTTACACTCTAATTGTCTTAACGTGCCGTGGGCTGTTGAATAGGCAGCGTCTGGCACACAGTACTGCAGCCTGATGTGTGTTCCTCGCTGCTATTTCAGGTGTGTGTGTGTGTGTGTGTGTGTGTGTGTGTGTACACATAGATTAACTTGGCCTCACAGCCTTTTTTTCTCTCTCTTTCTCACTCTCTCTCTCTCTCTCTCTCTCTCTCCTTCGAGCAGACGCACTGTGATGTTAGATTAATCACTTGCAGATCTCTGCTGTGTAAACTGTCATTTCCAAGGATTCAAATAGCCAGCTGCAGCCCAAAGGAGCTAATCTGGGTTTAGCGCACGATGCTGACTGTTGCTACTCTGTGGGAGTTAGCCCGACCCCAGCCTCTGTGTGGGCTCACACACCTGAGTGTGTGTGTGTGTGTGCGGCTATTGGTCGGCCAGCGATGTCTATGGCACTAATGTCAGAGTGTGAGGTTAGCGTTGAGCCTGTAGCGAATGCCATTACACGCACTCTTAGACTGGCCAGCTAGAGCTTACTGTGGAGAAACCAGGCTTTGGGCTTTAGAGTACTCCGCTCACAACGGCTGCCCTCTGCTTCTTTGGCATACAAAAGCACACACACTCAAACACACACACACGCACACACACACACACAAACACACAAACACACAGTGACACACACATCTAGTCTATATACACAAGCATTCACTCTTCCTGTGAGGAATGAGAGGTGTTATTGGGATCCTTCCCTGCTGAAAAGGACACGCTTGCTTTGAGAGGAGCGTGTGTATGTCTGTGTGTATTTGTGTGTATGCATTTATTGTGAATATTTGTGTGTGTGTGTGTGTGCTTGTGTGCAGGCGCTAAAGCTATGTTCAGCTCTGACACACCCAGACCCACAGGCTCAGTGTACCAAAGCACACATCTCTCTTTCTCTCTCTCTATCCCTCTCACTGCATCTCTCTCTCCTTTCCCTCACCCTCCATCTCTCTCTCCTCTCCCTGCCTCAATCTCTTTTGCTCTCCTTTCTCTCTTCCTCCATCTCTCTCTCTTTCTCCCTCAATCTCTTTCCCTCTTGCTCAGTCTCTTTCTCTCTCTTTCTCTATGCTTCCCTCTCACAATCCATCTTTCTCACCTCTCTTTCTTTCCCTTTATCCCTCTCTCTCTCCCCTCCCTCTCTCTTTCCCTCTCTCTCGGGACTGTTTATGAAATCTCATTTAGGGAGTATGTCATCCCTGTGTGAAGGGAGCTTTCATGCTGGTAGATTTTCTTAATGAAACTGCTCAGCAGGTGCACGCACACATGACTGTGTGTGTGTGTGTGTGTGTGTGTGTGTGTGTGTGTGTGTGTGTGTGTGTGTGCCTGCTGTCAGTGCAGCCATGTGATCGTGTGATTATCTACATTTCTGCACTTCACTCTCCCTGCATCCCACTGAAGTCCTGTGTGTGTGTGTGTGTGTGTGTGTGTGTGTGTGTGTGTGTGTGTGTGTGTGTGTGTGTGTGTGTTTGTGCGTGTGTTTGTGCGTGTGTGTTTATGGAGATGTTAGGCAGAGACTGAAGATGTATGTTTCTGTGTGTGTGTGTGCGTGTGCGTGTGCGTGTGCGTGTGCGTGTGCGTGTGCGTGTGCGTGCGTGTGCGTGTGTGCATATGCATATGTGTGTGCGTGTGTGCATGTGTGTGTGTGTGTGTGTGTGTGTGTGTGTGTGTGTATATTTATGTTTGTGTGTGTGTATGTGTGTGTACCTGTCCTTCAACCTAGAGGACACAGTGGTTGTTCACAGAAATTGGTTGTGTAGTGCCCATACTGTTGTAACCCTCTGACACTTTATGCCTATTGGAGTCAATGTGTAGTCTGGGTAGTGTGTGTTTGTGAGTGTGTGTGTGTTTGTGT
>NC_084995.1:22963327-22970827 GCF_963854185.1 Sardina pilchardus | reverse complement strand
CTCGTGTCTGTACACGGTCTACCCTAGTATTAGCACTAGTACAGTATTAGCACTAGTACAGTAGTAGAACTAGTCTAGTAGTATCAGCACTAGTCCAGTAGTACCATGACTAGTCCAGTAGTATCCGTATCAGCACTAGCCCTGTAGTGTGCACCAAAGCACAATTAAAATACATCATGCACTTTTCAGCACATGCACCTTTTTTTTGAACACTTCTTGTTGCGTGGCTTTCCCTAACATTTAATCCCTGCTTTGCACATGTGCTATTTATACTCAGGGACTGTAACATATGAAATAAATATGATTTGCATACGGGGTATGCATATTACATGCTGTAACTCCATACCATAAAAGACTGTCAGCAACACAATCCCTCCAAGGAAACCTTCAAACAGACAGTAGTCCCCCTGAATAACCAATCGTTTCCATATGTATGAAAAATTATGCTGATTTTCGAGAAATCTATTTCTTTTAAAAATGTAACCTTTATACCCTAAGGATGGTTATGTAACGGGTTGTTTGTGAATACAGAGAATGTGAAAGCTGAATTGTGGCAACAGCAGCACATTATGAAGTGTTTGTCAGTGGGTGTCTTGGGTGGACAAGAGAGACACACAAGCAGTAGGATGGACAAACAGAGGAGAATTTCCACCCACTCTAACACTCACGCTGGTCCTCACATCTCTCTCTCTCTCTCTCTCTCTCTCTCTCTGCTCAGCCGTGGCTAAGACACAAGGTGACTTTCCCTTGTTTTTATTGGCTGTTATTGGGTACAGGCAGCTACCGAGGCAGAGTAAACGCTCAGCATTGACCCCCCAGGTCCAATAGCTATCCACTACATCTGTTGCCTTTCACTATAATATCTCTCTCTCTCTCTCTTTCTCTCATTGTCTATCTCACTCTTGCTCTCCCACTTTCTGTCCATCTTTTCATTATCTCTCTCTTTGTCTTTCTCTCTGTTCTCTGCTTATTCCTCTCTCATACACATGCACATGCACATACAGTAGCTTTCTATATTTAGCCCTGTCTGTTTCTCTTTCTTCCTCACCCTTGTCCTTCTTTCTGTCTGTCTGTCCATTTAGCTTCTTCTCTCTCTCTCTCTCTCTCTCTTACACTCTCTCACACACACACACACACACACACACACACATACACACAGCTGCAGAGAGACGTGTTAGAATGCATCTCAGGGTGGAGGAGAGTGAGTGTCGCCCTGAGAAACAGTAGCTCTCTCCTCACCATGACAATGACAAAGGCTCTGTTGCCAAGGCTCTGTGGCAACTCTGTGGTGACACTTGTGACAGGCGGACAGGCAGACCAGAAGACTGACCAGCAGACAAACAAACATAAACACACACACACATACACATGCGTACACACAACACACGCACAAAAAATACACAAGCACACAAATATCGACACTGACAAGGGCAGAGCCAGTCGCACGACAGGGAGGAACTTATTAACAGCTAAAGGCAGCAGAGCTTTTGTGCTTTTCACCTATAGGGGGTATAAATGACATTTTAGAAACGCTGCGTGAGTTGTTTTTGAGTGTGTGTGTATGTGTGTGTGCTAGCTTGTCTCTGAATGTTTGTGTGTGTGTGTGTGTGTGTGTGTGTGTGTGTTTGCACATACTGTATGTGTATACTGTTGTGTATGTTTGTTGTGTGTGCATATCCCTGTGTGTGTGTATATGTGTGTGTGTGTGTGTGTGTACATCCCCTCTCCACACCACCATCTCTCTCACACTAAAACACACACACACACACACACACACACACACACACACACACACACACACACACACACACACACACACACACACACACACACACACACACACACACACACCTTCCGCCCCCTCCTCTCTCTGCCTTGGCAAGCAGGCACTGATCTGAGCAGAGAGGCTAAAAGGAGTTATCTGCCATATTGCTATTCCAACCACCCCCTCCTTCCAGATCAGCGCTCACAGGAGACCGGCGACAGAAGAACGGAAGAAGAGGAGGAGGAGGAAGAAAGAGCGGAACGATAAAAAGCGAGGGAGTGCCAAGTCAGGGTGAAGGTAACAGAGCACGGGTGGGGAGAAGAGGAGGAAAGGTGGAGAAGAGGGCAAAAGGAAAAGAGAGAGAGAAGAATATTCATGCTTTGTGGCAGACGTAGAGAGAGCACACAGGTAGGAGAGACGGAGTGTGTTATTTTGGAGACGGAACATCTGTGGGTGCTTCTGCCAGGCAGCGCTTTATAGCCAGCAGACCTCCAGACGCTCTCTGACACCGCACACACACACACACACACACACACACACACACACTCACACACACACACACACACACACACACACACACACACAGTTACGCTCACATACACATACACACACACACACTCACAATTACGCACACGCACACACACACAGTCACGCATACAGTTTTACACACACAGAGTAGCACACACACACATGCACATACACAGGTGCACACACACAAACATGCCGTTACACACACACACACACACACACACACACACACAGCCATGGACACACATGCGCAGAGTTAGACACGCACTGCCTCAGCCTCGCTGGTGCACATAGGGGTGAGGGTGACAGGTAGGCTGGGGGAGCAGGAGCAGCCACCGTGTCTGGAGCAGAGGGCCCGGTGGGACCTGACAAAGCCCCGGCCACCTCCTCTCCCCTCCTCCACCTCCTCTCTCCTCCTCCACCCCACTCCTCTCCCCTCCTCCACCTCCTCTCTTCTCCACCCTTCTACTCTCCCTTCCTCCCCCTCCCCCTCTCCTCCACCCTTCTCCTCTCCTCTCCCCTCCCCTCCTCCAGATCATTCCCATGCTGCTCACGTCCACACCTGCTCTGCTTGCTCCTGATAGCAGCCTGGGACTGGGGGACCAGTGGTGGTATGCACTGCACTGTGCTATGGCACTGTGTGTGTGTGTGTGTGTTTGTGTGGATATGTGTGTGTGTCTGTGCATGTGTGTGTGTGTGCGCGGGGACTTTGTGTGAGTGTCTATGCATGTGTGTTCTGTGCTCTGTGTATATGTGTGTGTGTGTGTGTTTGTGATTTGACACACTCCTACTCCCACTGATGCCCACCCTAATGAAGCTATCGCCGCTGATCAATCAGCCAGCCCACAGCCCACAGCCAGCCAGGAGCCAGCCTCACGGCTGCACACAGAAGCCCCCCCCATACACACCCCCGTCTGCACCTCAGCCTCCAGACCCATGTGTGTGGGGCCTGAAAATAGGGCAAATCAGTCATTACCAGCGCCATCAAACAGGCCTTTGAACACATATATATGTACTTTGTGTGTGTGTGTGTGTGTGTGTCGGGGGTCCGTGTGTGTGTAAGGAGAAGGAGAGGGAGAGGGGTAGAGATAAAGATGTGCATGGCCATCATAGGTACAGACTGCAGAGATGTGGGGAGGGACAGATAGAGAGACAGAGAGAGGGAAAGAGAGACAGGGTTTCTCATAGGAGAGAGACTAGATGGGGTTTCTCATAGGACAGACAGGGTTTCTCATAGGAGAGAGAGACAGGGTTTCTCATAGGACAGACAGGGCTTCTCATAGGAGAGAGAGACAGGGTTTCTCATAGGAGAGAGACTAGATGGGGGTTCTCATAAGACAGACAGGGCTTCTCATAGGAGAGAGAGACAGGGTTTCTCATAGGTGATATAAACAGGGTTTCTCATAGGAGAGCTCTGGCTGCATTCCTGCATCTCCTTACCTATTCAGTGGTCATTTGTTCATGGTCAGCCATTGTCCAGCTCTCTGACCAAATTTCTTTGAATCCTACTGTCTGTCCATCTATCTGCTTCCCCGAGTGCCCTGCTCCTCAGGAATATGCAAATATCATGAATATTACATGGGAGCTGGATGGGAGCTGCTGGAGCAAGATTGGATTCTCAAAGTGTTTATTTTCTGCTCCTGTGCAGCAGCCCCACGGCTTCTATTGTACCCCCTTATGCCCTTCTCAATCACACACACACACACACACACACACACACACACACACACACACGGATACACACACACACACACACACACACATACAGTGCACACATAAACACACACACACACACACACACACACACTCCCTCCCACAACTTCCTCCCAAGGTCACACCCACTCCCTACACTCACACTCACACACTCAGACACAAACATACTGTACAGTACACATACCACATTCAGTACACTCGCACAACCACACACTGTCAGGATGTGTGTAGTGCAGTCACAGGGGGATGGGGAGAGGGTGTGTGTGTGTGTGTTTGTGTGTTTGTAACCAGGATGATACTCACTTTACTTCTCTAGCAGTCAGAGCCATGAGATCTGATTGTCTCTTTGTATTTGACCTCACTGAGATCGTCTCACCTCTACCACCTTTCCCTCCATTCACAGAGCCATGAGATCGTCTCACCTCTACCACCTTTCCCTCCATTCACAGAGCCATGAGATCGTCTCACCTCTGCCACTGATCTCTCCATTCACAGGGCCATGAGATCGTCTCACCTCTACCACCTTTCCCTCCATTCACAGAGCCATGAGATCGTCTCACTGATCGTCTCACTGAGATCATCTCACCTCTGCCACCGTTACCGCTATTCACAGAGCCATGAGATCATCTCACTGATCGCTTCACTGATTATCTCACCTGTGCTCGCTCCTTTTGCACCGCCATGAGATCGCCTCACTGATTATCTCACCTGTGCCACCGCTCCCTCCTTACACACAGCCACGCGATGGCCTCACTGATCGTCTCACTGATTATCTCACCTGTGCCACCACTCCCTCCTTACACACAGCCACGCGATGGCCTCACTGATCGTCTCACTGATTATCTCACCTGTGCCACCGCTCCCTCCTTTCACACAGCCATGAGATCGCCTCCCTGATCGCCTCACTGATTATCTCACCTCTGCCACCGCTCCCTCCACCTCTCCTGCAGCTCCACCACAGCTGCTGCTGCTGCGCTGCTCCCAGACCTGAGAGAATAGCTCCCCGCTGCGCTGTGCGCCGATTCGCTGTCACGCAGCGCGAGTAACAAGGCTCAACAGAGGAATATGCCCAAGTCAGTCCCCCCCCCCGGGACGCCAAACGAGTGCTCAATCTCTCAGAGACACGCGCGTCTCGTAGGCACGACTCTGTTGCGCCACGGTGGGCCGTGAAGAAATAAGAGTGTATTTAAAGAGCGCTCAGTACTCAGTTAGTGAACAGTCAACAGCTCCACTTATGTATATAAACACACCCAAACACTCACAGCCACACACACACACACACACACACACACACACCCATACACATACACATACACACACACACACACACACACACACACACACACACACACAAGCACACACAAGCACATCACTGAATAATCAGTGTGGATGCACTTTATGGAAGTGTGAAGACAATGCTAAATATTTTCCAGTATTTCCATTTGTTAGTCTGCATGCGTACGGAGAAGCACTCACATACATGAACACTTTACACCCGGGATAATCCGGTTGGATTTCACCTGCGGCCTGCCCTCAAACTGCTTTCAAATATGGCTTTCATGCCTATGTTATAATCGATAAAATAAAGCGTCAGCCATGATTGCAAAAGTACTGCAAAAGTAAAAAATGTTGCACGGCTTGCGTCTGTCACTCTAGGCTGTCAGATATAATCTGCACAGGAATTTCCACAGTGCCAGCAGTAGCCTAGCCTAACATTATCCATGTCTGTCAAAAAAGAAATGCTAAATTCTTGATGAAATTTGGCAGATCCAGGCGGAATTGCCTGACAAGTATTTGTTTACACTGCCGTCAACATTAGGAAATAAGCCGAAGTGTTTACTCTGCATTTCGGTAATGAAGGAATTTAACGTTAAGTGGCACTACAAGTCAAAGGAGTGAAGTAGCCCTCTTTCATTTTTGCACAAAACAAGAGAAAGCAATGCTAGCATTTCTGCTTTTAGCCTGGACACTGGCCCAGCTAAGAGACCTTTTACCACCGCTCTTTTACCAAGAATGCTTATAATAGTTATATACACTGATTGAGGCATTACAGTGACAGAAATTGGATGTTAACGATAGATTATGCCTCAGTCTAGTTATAGGCCATCACTTGATTGAGGCAATATTGCTTATAGTTTGTCAGGATACTGTTTCACTGATTTCTTTTAAAACAACGTGAGCTACAGTATAAATGACAGAAGTTTGGTTTGAATATTAGACAACTCAGTAAAAAATGAAGAGACAGGTGCAGGTTTGCACGTTTTTCTGATGTCATCTGGTTGCCGAGTGACATTCAAATGAATTGATGAACTGGTTTATTGAATTGAATGAATTTACTGGTTGATTTGACAAATAATCCAAATGGACCGGCTCTATAAGTACCTTATGTCTCTTTGGAATTGTTTTCCTGTCGGGCCCACTTGGTAATGAAGTTGAATAGCCCTGACCTACAAACACACACACACACACACACACACACACACACACACAGAGAGAGAGGGAGGGAGAAAGAGAGAGAGAGAAAGAGAAAGAGAGGGAGAGTTTCTGGGAGTTGTGGTGAAGGTGTGGATGATCTGAGCTTGACACTTGACCTTAGCTATGTGGCCTTAGGTCAGGGCAGAGACCTCAACGCGGCTGTTGCCACGACATACTGACCCTCTCAGGCAGACCAGATCCCTCTGGACCTCCTTAAACCCTCTCACGACCTCTCCGAGACCTCCCCGAGACGTCACTGAGACCTTTGTGAGAAGTGAAACTCAGTCCTGACTCCATACAGAAATACACTTTTGTGATTTATACCGACCTATAAAACCGCCATACAACACCACAAGTCAGGAATGAAGTCATTGAGTAATTAAAGCATGTGGCTGGGGATGTGTATGTGAGCTCGGTTATGTGTGTCTGTGTGAGAGAGAAACATCAGAGGTTTTTAGGTTGATTGAGAGCATTTGCATGCATATGAATAGTATTTGTGTGTGTTTGTGTCTGTGTGAGTTTTTGATGCCATAACACTTCTCTAATAGAGAGTATTTGCATATGTGCAGAAGTGTAAATAATTAATATTTTTGCATTAGATGTGTGTGTTTGTGTGTGTGTGTGTGTGTGTGTGTGTGGAAATGTGTGTGTGTGTATGTGTACAGTATGTGTATTAGCTCATGCACTACATATTTGCTTGCGCATGCATGTAGCCAGTGACTGAGTGATTGTACACACACAGACACACACACACACACACACACACATTCATATGCCTGCATGTATGTTTGTATTTCCCCAGTTCCTCCAGAGCCTGTGATAGACTGGCGTAATGGCTGCTGACAGAAGCATGAAATGGGCCACGGCGCTCCAGCCCCGGCCAACCCAATCAGCCCCACTGCCTGTGCACCTGGAGCCGAGTCAGCCCACTCCGTCTCACCGCGTGCTCTAACCGACGCCCCGCTGAATTCATCAAAACACCGCCGAGGACCCGCGCAAGCCCCCTCTACAAATCACAC
>NC_084995.1:22948327-22955827 GCF_963854185.1 Sardina pilchardus | reverse complement strand
GGCAAGATGGTTGTTAAAAAAGGTGTGCTTGAACATTCCTGGGTACTAGACCTCCCATAGTGCAATGCCAAATGCCAATATGGTTACACTGGATATTTGATATGCATAATCATATAAAAGTGATAGAATTAAAATATGATAATGATAATGTTAAGAATTCCATTTGTTGATGGGAAGATGGCGGAGAGAGGAGATAGAGAGAGAGAGAGAGAGGAGAGAGAGAAAGAGAGAGAGAGAGAGGAGAGAGGATTCTAAATGTTTTATTGATTTTTTTCTCCATTCTCATGCAAACATATGCACACACACACGCACACACACACACACACACACACACACACACACACACACACACACACACACACACACACACACACACACACACACACACACACACACACACACACACACACACACACACACACACTCATAGACAAAATAGTTAAACATGTGACATGTAGCAAACGTGTCCTCAGGCATGCTTAACTCGACTGGGACCACTAATAGAATTTTGATGCATGTTCTGCGATATGAAATTTTCATGCCACACTATCAATGAAGGATTGCAGTCTTCACCATAATATGACATAATATCGCTGTGCAGCTTGCATAATACATCATCATATCTGTCTGCCAGGCATGTAGACTCTCACATGCCAGTGTACAGTACCTCATTCATATAGAACATATAGCATATAACATGTACCATGCATATCACTGCACTGCACTTAGGCTGTTTTCATCAGCAGACAGGATTTGTATTGAATTGAATTGTAAGTAGAAGTGACTTACTGTCCATACAAATTCCTTAAGATTGACACATTATATCCCTAGAGCACATACAGTATACCTGCCATTGGTTAATCTATGAGATTGAGAGTCGTAACTGAAAAATGACATGTTATGGTCAGATGACTGGGCTGAACTGTTTCCCTTTGGGCAGTGGAGGATTTGAAAGACTTACATAGTGTCCATGCAGCCTTTTTTACAGTCCACTAGATGACTCCTGTCAGTTTTCAGCTCAGTTGCGGACCATGTCTTTTTTTTATTATTCATTTACAGAAAACACAAAGGGATTGGATCATGCGCTCCACAGCACCCTTAATCAGAACCCTCTCTCTTTTCTCTCTCTCTCTCTCTCTCTCTCTCTCTCTCTTGTTCTCTCTTGTTCTCTCTCTCTCTCTCTCTCTCCTCCCTTTTGCCTCTTCTGCAAACAGCAAAGTCTACTTCACTGTCAGCCCCATGGGCAAAATATTACATGAGTCTCTTGCACAACAATGCAAGTCATAGCGTGACCGGACACAGAACAGGCAGGACAGAAAGAAGGTTTAGCGCAGTCTGTGTTTGTGTACATAGATGTGTGTGTGTGTACGTATATATATGTGTGTGTGTGTGTGTGTGTGTGTGTATGTAACTGAGACTTTGACAGTGAGTGTGAAAAGGATCAAGACTGTATGTGTATTACTGAGATTTTGTGTCAGAGAGAGAGAGAAACATTACATGTAAGTGTGTGTGTGTGTGTGTGTGTGTGTGTGTGTGTGTGTGTGTGTGTGTGTGTGTGTAAGTGTTAGTGTTTTGGGCATTGCTGCGGCCCCTTGCGTGACTGATGTTAGTCTCCCACTCTTGTGCGCTCTGCTCTGGGAGACCCTCTCAGCCCAGAGTGAGGGGCCCTGGGAGAGCAGAGCCAAGCCTTTGGCCTCTCACCCCCTCTGCTCCTGCTCAGTCTCTGTGTGTGTGTGTGTGTGTGTGTGTGTGTGTCTGTGCATATCTTTGTACATGTGTGTATACATATGAGTGTATATGTCTTCTTTCTTTCTTTCTTTCTTTCTTTTTTATTCCTTTCTTTCTTTCTTTCTTTCTCTCTCTTTCTTCACCCCAGCTATTTTTCTCTCTCTCATGAATCATGAGTCATGAATATAAAATGTGAGTCAAAATGAGCCGGGGATCATTTGTCCTTCGCCTTGTTCGCCGGTCCAGAGTGAATAATTCAGCGTCCCTGGCCAGATGATCGTCATGACATCCATTTTCCTCTGCTCTTTTGGGCTATTTTGGAACTCTGAGCTGTCAGAGCCCTCACTTGTCCTCCCCTCTCCGTCTCTCTCCATCTCTCCGTCTCTCCGTCTCTCCGGTGTTCCCTCACCAGCTCCCTCCGTCTCCGCACCCCTCGCTCTCCTGCGGAGGAGCTGCTGTCACCAGCGCGGATGTTGGGAAGAATGGAATACATTTACTCTTTAGCTTTGATCACTGAATTCATGCCAAATATATATATATATATATATATATATATATATATAGTGTGTGTGTTTATGCTCATGGTGTAAGTCCAGAGTGAAGGTTTGTTTGTGTGTGTGTGTGTGTGTGTGTTATGGCCTGGCTCAAAAGGCCATAACCAAACAAAGGGGAAGACAAACCAAGAGGACCAACGTTTAACTGATTTATTAAATAAAAGAAGCGAAAACAATGCGTAAGTCCGTATCAGTAAATCAGTAAATGAGAATTAGTATGTCAGCAGAAGTGCGTGTTGCGATTTGTGTGCTGAGATGAAAATGCATGGATGTGACAAAGGAAACAAAAGAAACGACGGCAGCTCTCTCGAGGGATTCCGAACGGCCAAACGCAGCCCAGCCCCCTCCAGGGGTGCACGGAGAACCCTTTATACACCTGAGTGTAAGCAGCCTAATGGGACCTCCGTAGCCACACCCACGCCAGCAATTACACCTGCAGAAGGGAGACACAGAGCGGGAGAGAGCGCGCAAGCAGGAAGAGCGGATGCAGCCTGCAGCCTGCAGCCGTCACACCCCCACCCTAAAAAAAATCGGCCCCCAGTTTAACCCAAATACAAGAAAATACAGATTAATAATAACATCAATAATAATAAGTAACCAAAAATATTCTAGACACAAAAATAATGTTCCCATGAGCAGCCCCGTTATAAGCTACCACCCAAAACACCCATTCCCTGTTTTACCGTAATACTCTCACACCAAGACCCCCGCTCAACCACACTCCAGCAATCAGGATCCTATGAGAGCCTATGAAAGTTGGAAGTACAGAAAAACAGGAAAAGAGAATAATAACGGAAAACCAAGAATTAATCACCAGGCAGTTTACTATCATACCAGTGTTACTAAACCGGAGCACGTGACAATGTATCAGCCAGTACATTATCAGCCCCGCGAATATGATTAATCTGAAGGTTGTAAGGCTGCAAGAAAAGAATCCAACGCATCAAGCGCTGACTCGGACTCTGTAAGGAATGAAGAAACGTCAATGGGTTGTGGTCGGAATAAACGACAACTGGCGCTCCCCCACCAACATAAACATGAAAATGGTGTAGACACCAGATTAAAGCCAATGTTTCTTTCTCAATAACCGAGTAATTGCGTTGATGCACATTAAATTTACGGGAGAAAAAACAGACGGGATGATCCACCCCATCCCCGTGTGTCTGCAACAACACAGCCCCGGCACCGACATCACTTGCGTCGACTTGAATTTTAAACGGCTGGTCAAACTTAGGAGCTGCTAGCACCGGCGCCGTGGTCAACAGCATTTTGACATTCTGGAAAGCCTGCTCAGTCTTCTCCGACCAACAAAACTTGACTGAAGCCTTCAGCAAATCTGTCAGCGGAGCGACAACGGTCGAGAAATTCGGACAAAAACTTCTGTAATAGCCGACCATCCCGAGAAAACGCATTAACTCTTTTTTCGTTAAGGGAGGGGAGAAGCGTTCAATGGCCATTACTTTTGCGCTGAGAACCCCAACCTTTCCGTGACCAACCTCTTTCCCCAGATATGTGACTGTAGCTCTTGCAAACTCGCATTTCGCCAGATTTACAGTCAAACGCGCATCTGCCAAGCGCTGGAAAAGCGAACGCACCCGCACCAAATGTTGAGCCCAAGTATCACTATATGTAATGACATCATCAAGATACACTGCAACACCTTCCAGACCAAAAATTACTTTATTCATAAGCCTTTGAAAAGAGGCCGGGGCGTTACGAAGCCCAAAACTCATTACAGAGTAAGAATATAACCCTGTTGGAGTGATAAACGACGTTATCTCTTGTGCGCGAGGTGTTAACGGAACCTGCCAATACCCGCGAAGCAGATCAAATTTGCTCACAAATTTGGCAGCGCCAACCTGGTCGATGCAGTCTTCCATGCGAGGAAGCGGGAAAGCATCAGGTTTTGTGATTTTATTTAATTTGCGATAATCCGTGCAAAATCGAGATGTCCCATCCGGTTTACCCACGAGAATGCACGGGGAAGCCCAACTAGAGAAAGACGGTCTAGCTAATTCATTCTCTAAAAGATATTGAACTTCAGCTTCCAATTTTTGTTTTTTCTCTAATGGCACCCGGTAAAAACGTTGTCGGATGGGCAAAGCATCACCCACATCCACGTCATGTGCTATTAAGTGTGTGCGAGACGGGGTATCTCCAAACAGCATAGAAAATTCCGCAATAATGTGTGTCAACTCAGTACGCTGTAATGAAGACAGATGCCCGAACAACGATTCTAAATCCTTCAAAGTCTCTGAATTTTTCAAACGTGGTTGCATGCCTGCCGTGTCAGGAAATTCCTCTCCCCCCGCTGCCACCGAGGAGGACACCTCCGACTGCGCTTCGATAGAGGTAACGGTGGCAACACCAGCAGCCACCACAGGGGAAACATTTAAATCACGCTGAAAATAAGGCTTTAATAGATTAACATGACACATTTGTGAAGACTTTCTACGCTCAGGAGTAGAAATGATATAGTTTTGCTCAGACATTTTTCGGACAACAGAGTAAGGCCCAACGAATTTCGCACAAAAAGGAGAACTAGGTGAGGGCAACAAGGCCAGGACCTGATCTCCAGGCCTAAATTCACGGACCTCAGACCCCCGATCGAAAAGACCCTTCATTTTAACCTGGGCGTCTTGAAGTTTTTCCCGAGCGCATTCGCCCGCCAACAACAGCCGTCTGCGAAAACCGTGCACATACTCTGCTAACGACATTGGTGGCTCTTCCTGAGTCAAACCATCTTTAAGAACTGCCAATGGGCCACGCACATTATGCCCGAAAACCAGTTGATTAGGGCTAAAACCGAGACTCTCTTGCATGACTTCCCTAGCAGCCAGCATGAGCCAAGGCAGACCATCCTCCCAATCACGTTTCAATTCAACACAATATGCGCGCAGGAGAGACTTGAGCGTCTGATGGAAACGCTCAAGCGCTCCCTGGCTCTGCGGGTGATATGCGCTAGACAAATTTTGTTGAACTCCTAAACATCTCAAAATGTCAGCAAACATTTTGGAAGTAAAGTTACTCCCGCGGTCGCTCTGAACGATTTTAGGAATGCCAAAAATAGAAATGAACTGTGACAGGGCTTTGACAACAGCTTTCGTGGTAATACGACGCAATGGATAAGCAGCTGGATATCTGGTAGCCTGACACATCACCGTTAAAAGGTATTCATTCCCTGACTTTGAATGCGGTAAGGGACCAACACAGTCTATAATCAGATGCTGAAAAGGTGATGCTGAAACTGGAATCGGATACAGGGGCACCGGTTTTAAGATTTGATTAGGTTTCCCCGTCATCTGGCACGCATGGCAAGTTTTAACGTAGTGAGCGATATCTTTTTTCAGTTTGGGCCAGTAGAAATGCTGCAAAACACGGTCGTATGTTTTTCGAACCCCGAGATGGCCAGACAAATCGCCATGAGCCGTTTTTAGCACTACCTCCCGAAACTGAGTTGGAACTACAACCTGAACTAATGGCTCACTCACGCCGTGCTCACCCTGCAAAGACCATTTACGAAGCAACACCTTATCCTGAACAAAGTATCCATTCGTTGCACAATCTATCTCACTGGACGTCAAAACAGCATCAATTAGTCCCTTTAACTCTGCATCACACTGCTGTGCTGCTATCCACTCCTCTTGAGAAACAGAGGAAGGGAGAACAGCCCAGCCAGGCACGGACATTTTTAAGTGAACTTTATCACAGGAAGACTCCGACTTCACTTTAGACATGGCACGCGTGACCGCGCACGACTCGAACACATCGGGAAATTCATCGCGCAGCTCAACGTCAAGCGATGGAGAAGAACACACCACAGGTGGCGGTGGCACACCTCTCCAGACAAAAGATCCACCTAGATTGTTACCCAGGATCATATCCACTCCATGCACTGGCAAAGATGGACGAATACCCACAATTACCTCCCCATTCACCAAATCAGACTGAAGGGCCATTTTGTGTAAAGGCACAGACAGAGTTTGCAAACCAATTCCGCGCACTAACACATTTTTCCCCGCACTAGTAACTTGAGAGAAAGGCAGCACATCCTGAAGAATAAAAGATTCCGAAGCCCCAGTATCCCTCAGAATTTTAATCGACCTTTTCCCACTGTCGCCCACTACAGAAACAAACCCTTCAGTAATAAACGGAGAATAGTCATGTTTCGGCCCCACTTCAAAATTTTCGTCACTCAGATTTAACTTCTTGGACAGAACATTATCAATGCAATCAGACGCCGTGTCGACCAGCAGAACGCTCGCGCCATGAGACGCATCAGGTCCAGCTCTACGAGATCTCTGTCGGAGAACAGGGCACTCCCCCTTCCAATGCCCCTCCTCACCACAGTAATGACAGACATAAGTTGTATCTGCGCTACCCTTGCTACGAGAATTAACAAACCCTCTTTGCGAAGATGGCAAGTCAAAATTTCTAGGACGCTGTGCATTTGAACTATCACCACGAACAAAATCATTACGCATGCGAAAATCACCAGAATAATACTGTCTGTGCGTCAAACTGAACTCATCTGCCAATGCTGCGGCCTCAGCCACAGACTTCGTTTTATTTTCACTCAAATGCATAGCAACACGATCAGGCATAACATCTTTGAGCTGTTCAATAAGGATGGTTTCCCTCAATTCCTCAAAAGTGGCTACATTTAATGACAAACACCACTTATCAAAATGAGTTGTTAGCTCCCTCGCAAACTCAACGTAGCACTGCTTCTCTCTTTTCCGCCAAGACCTGAAACGCTTGCGATAAAACTCAGGGACTAACTCAAATGCCTTTAGAACAGCAGTCTTAACTTTATCATAGTCTTTTCGATCCTGAACTGACAACGCAGTAAAGACCTCCTGCGCTCTACCCGTGAGGACACTTTGTAACATGACCACACGGTCAGATGCAGGCCACCCATATTCATTCGCTACACTCTCAAATAAAGAAAAAAAAACGTCAGGATCGCGCTCATTAAATTTAGGCACCAACTTGAGATTACGAACAACATCAAATGAACGCGCTGGAGCCTTTCTAGCCCCTATATCTTCAGGAGACAATTTACCTTCCCCAACCAATTTCATTCGTTCAACCTCAAGTTTAAATTGTTGCGACAGTCTCTCTGACTCCATATGCTGTAAATGTTTAATTTGTGCCATTTCAATCTCTCTTTTTTTAACCAACTCGGACACTCTTAACTTTTCCAGCTCAACCTGCT
>NC_084995.1:22918327-22943327 GCF_963854185.1 Sardina pilchardus | reverse complement strand
TCCTACCTTTCCATCTCTCCCATCACTGATTACCCTCCCCAACCGCCTCTATCGCTTCCTTCTTTTTTCTCTTTTCATCTCTCTTCTATAATGCCGTGTTCTCTCTCTCTCTCTCTCTCTCTCTCTCTTGTTTTTTTCTCCACACACATTCTAGACAATACAGTGAACTGTTGTGTGTAGAATGGTAGAGACCAGGGAAACACTTTGTCTTTGTTCCGACACCCCCTCTCCCCACACGCGCACACACACACATACACATACACACACACACACATACACACATACATAGCTCCCAGCAGATAGTCTGATGGAAATTTTCCAAAGCCCCCCAACCGCTCACACACACACTCATCCACTCTGCTGAGACTGTGCTGAATGGTCAGCCGTGATCCTCTCTTTCACTGTAATTGTGAGCCATTATCGCAGCCTTGTTGGTATTCTGCAGGGCTCCGGCGCTGGCGTACGCCGCGTGTCAGATAAGTGCTTTTCCCCTCATTACAGACGCCCATAACAAGCGCTTTGAAGTCAGCCATGGCTACAGGTACGCCGCGCGGCAGGTTTACACCGAGTTATTATGCACTGAGAATTAGAGAAGGGAGATGGAAAGAAAGAGAGAGAGAGAGTGTGTGTGTGTGTGTGTGTGTGTGATGATGAGGGGTGGTGGTGGTGGTGGTAGGGGAGAGGGGCTTGAGTGTTTAATTGGTGTTGTTCTGCATTTGATTGTGACCAATGGAACCAGATGAGGGGAGAAATGCGGCGTCTCCAGCAAATACTGAAACCCTCATCCTTACAGTACAGTAAGTTCTGCATGGCAGCTTCATCAAACTAGTGGTACCCAAGTCGTTTGCTTCCTTCTACTGCAGTAGACTATATGGTGAGAGGATGGAGGTGTTCTGCTCAGTATTGCTCTAAAACTCCATATCAACATGGCTTCAGTGAACATTTGTTTCCTTAATGCGCAAAGTATAAAAGGCAGATTCATCAAAGGCTCTGTGGGTTGTATAATTATTAGTATATTGTCCTCCCCCCACCCCCACACCCTTTCCATTTCACCTCCCCTCCCCCTCCCCAACACCTCGTGCCTTCCATATTAATGCCATTAACAATTGAAATAACTGCCTGCTTACACAATGTAATTAGTCCCCAGCACACAAACAAACTCCGTGCCAAAGTAAATGGCTTACCACGTGCAGCATGCACATTAATGGGCACTAAGGCTGTTATCTCTCCGCCAGCTTAAAACTTGCTGGAGCTCGGCCAAACTCAATTTCTAGATCACACAAGATCTTTCGGTTCAAAACCGAGGCTGATCGCGTGGTAGTCAGTAGCTTTGCTTCTCATCCAAAAACGCCCGCAGACAGATGAAGTATGGCATCGGCTTCCAAAAATAACAACACATTTGGTGGCAGTTGACAGCCATGGCGTTGGAAACCAGAAAGGGGTTTCTTTAAAAGAGAGAAATACAGTATGTAGCGCTAGTTTGCTTTGTAGAAACCCAACTGTGGTTGGATGTGTCATTTGGTGTGAACTTGTTTTGCCTTTATCTGTGTGCTGCTGCTTGTGTGCTTGTGTGTGTCTGAGGGTGTGTGTCGGTCATAGCCCTGTTCATACTATGCTAAAATAGGTGCAAGAACATTCTTTCAGATTTGCAGGATGGCTCTAAGACTGTAAAATAAGGTGTGATGTTTTATGTGCTCTATTAACAGCATTCCCTTGGGCTTACACACATATTTAACTCATGAGGAGTTGACGTCTCTATGGAGCAAATGCCATCTGCAGATATGAGTTTTTAAATCCCACGACGCTTCTCAGATAATGATCCAGATTATGTGAGGGAAAACTATTTCTAGCTTCAGCTTGAATTGCATTGCAAAGCATTGAATTGGTCAGAGAACAGTTCAATTTGTGCGACCAATTCATTCAATCAATTTCTGCTTATAGAAACAGCTGTTGTTAACCTTTTTCTTTTTTTACCTTAATCTCCTTAATCTCCAGGCTTTTCATCCAAGTCACTGTGGAACACCTCTCTGATCGCCATGCCGTACTATTTACGGCCTCTAGCTCATAAAGGCCATGGCTCGCCGTGAGCCGGTCACTTCCATTTATAAAACCCCGCAGATGGCTTTCAACTTCACCATTGATGAGCCACGGCTTGACCCTCCGACCTCTCCTGTCGGCCCCGGGTGTCTGATTGCCGCCCTCTGCAAGATTCCTATCCCGTGACACACACACGTGAAACAGCCGGGCGTGTGTGTGTAGCGCGGACTCTGCGGAAATGATCCCCCTACTTTACTGGAAGGGGCGTCTAGGCTTTGGGGGGGCTTTAAATTTCATTAGTCACACCTGAGAGTCTGTGTGGGCTGCCTGCTCGGCTCCTCCGCTCGGAGTCTAATTGATGCCGTGTGCAGAGATTTGCTACAAGAGGCTGGGGGGAGAGGTGGGCAGGAGAGATAGAGAGAGTCAGAGAAAAGAATAGGGGGAATGAAATTATACAGAAAAGAGAGAGAGAGAGAGGGAGAGAGGGAGAGAGAGAGACAAAGAGAGATCAAATGAGAGTCAGAGAAAAGAATTGGGGAAATGAAATGATACAGAAGAGAGAGAGAGAGAGAAAGAGAGAGAGAGAGAGAGACCAAATGAGAGACACAGACCCGAGAGAAAGATTCGTGATAGCCGTGAGACAAAAAAAAGCGTAAGGAGGATTCAGCAAGAGAGAGGGAAGTGCAGTGATTAAGAGAGCAGGAGAAAATGACAGAACAAGACGAGAACAAGGGAGAGAGAGAGAGCTAGAGAGGACGAGAGAGAGAGAGAGAGAGCGCCTGTCTGAGTCAGCCGTGTGGTCGCTGCTCTCCCCTCCGTCCCCTCCCCGCTCAGGAGGCCGCTCCTCTCGTGTTGACCGGCCGCCGAGGTCACTCCGGGACTCCTGTGAAATGACACCATCTTTGTCGAGCACATTCAGGCTCCCCAGACAATCAGTGTCAGTACGCTTCACTCGTGGTCGTCTCAGGATCTGAGAAGAAGTGCCGTGGCAAAGACGGACATATTTATACATTTAGATGTACAGTATGCCTCACTCGTGGTCGTCTCAGGAGCTGAGAAGTGCCGTGGCAAAGACAGACATATTTACACATTTAGATGTATGCCTCACTCGTGGTCGTCTCAGGACCTGAGAAGTGCCGTGGCATAGGACTCAGTGTCAGTACGCTTCTCTCGTGGTCGTCTCAGGAGCTGAGAAGTACCGTGGCAAAGACGGATATATTTAAGAGCAGCACTGAGAGATATATTTAGGCTTGCGTCTCTTACTGCGATTAACATACTGTATATCTGCTTTTCTGGCTGTGGATTGTGCTTTATGGGAGAGGAGCGGAACAAGCGGGTTGTTGTTGTTGGACTGCAGCCTCCAAATAGATGCAGAGCTATTGGATTCCACGCAGTGTTTGAACAGAGATCTCAGGGGAATAAGCTAAATGAAAGATACACTTGAGTTTCTGGTTGATATATCCAGTGACATTTGGGGCTGCCACTTGCTGTGTTAACTGCGTGTGAACCCAAGCTGTAGCTAATGACACCAGACTAGGCCAGTGATAGACACCTTGTAACAGTGAGCCGTTTTTAGCTAAATGTTTTAGCTGTTTTTGTAGAGCAGGCTCACCAGGCTGCACCCATAATTATGCCCTAAAGCGCCACTAATTATGAGGAATTTGTAATGCTGTCATATGTGGGGCCGTAAATGACACTCCAATGAGGGTATTAATCCAGAAGTCATTTGGCAAGTCAAAGATACATAAGGCTCCACTGAACATCCTTCTCCCCCTTTGCACATAGCAGTCATTTTCTGCTTCTTCTCTCTCTCCTCAGTGGTCTGACTGCACCCCACCTCTCTCTGTCTCTCTCTCCTTCTCTCTCTCTCCGTCTCTCTCTCTCCCCCTCTCTGTCTCTCTCTCCTTCTCTCTCTCTGTCTCTCTCTCTGCCTCTCTCTCTGCCTCTCTCTCTCCCTCTCCCTCTGTCTCTCTCTTCCTCTCTCTCTCTCTCTCTCTCTCTCTCTCTCTCTCTCTCTCTCTCTCTCTCTCTCTCTCACTGTGTTCTTGAGTATTTGTGTTTGTCTGGCAGTCATTCCGCGTCCCAGGCGCACTCATGCGTGTGTCGGTTTCGGGGGGAAACGGGAGAATGAGCACGCCGACATTCAGGAGGTGGAGGGATTAGGAAGAGAGAGCGAGAACGGCCCACGCACACACACACGCACGCACGCACGCACACACACACACACACACACACACACACACACTCACACACACATACACCATTCAAACCGATACTGGCATTAGGGTTGACAACGGTCTAAAGTAAACAGACAAGAGAATTATCCCACAGTAGCAAACATTCTGTGAGACTTTTACATATTTATCGCTGCACACAAACATACCACACAGTTATTTGCCTTTTAACTAGCTTATTTTGGGGGGAAAGGCAGCAAATCCATTTGAAATCCTTCCTCTGTGGGGTTTTAACTAGCTAATTGTGATAAATGTTGTTCTGTAGGCCTATATTTATTCTAAATCCCTCCTCTCTAGATTTATGTAAACATATCTGGGAAAGTGCTATTGGCTACAGTCAATTTATTCCAAAAACTTCCTCTGTAGGTCTAACCATGAAGGTATAGAACTAGAGAGAGGGAGGCAGCTCCAGCCTCATTCATTTTAATGTTCAACGCTTGGATAACTAATTCACCCTAATTCAACCCCATCTGGGTTTATGCACAGAAGGCTCTTAAGAATTTATACAATGATACAAGTCAGCTCATACATTTCTGGTGAAATGTCAGCTATGTTGTGGTGGCATCTTCAATTTTGACTGCCTCCATCTTTTAAAAATGGCATGTGACATTTTCACAAACATGCCAGTTAGATGGCACCTTACAGATGACCACGCATTCTGTCTTCTGTGCGCATTGGCTGATCCTCCCAGTCTGGATAGTGCCAATCCACACAGTCGACATACCCATGTGTCCCCCAGTAACGTGGCACCTAATTGGCTTGTTTGCGTAAATGTACCCTGAAATGAGCACACGTGGCATCATGCCATTTGTAAAGATGGTGGTGGCCAGATGCTAACTGGCTGAAGCTAATCCTCCAGATCCTGTGTCCTTGGTTTTACCCAAAGCCCTTTTCTTGCTTCTTTGGGCCTTGGAAAGCTCACAGTAAGGCATGACTCATCCACCAATAGGTTTGAAGTAGCAGCTAGCCTTGAGAGCTTGGCAGAGCCTGAGAGGACTCTGAGAGGACTCCTTTGGGTGCTCTACCCCTAGCGTTAAAGGCAGGTTTAGCCAACACTGCTAAGGCTGTGAGGATAGTCCTTCACAAACTGTGCCCAACACCACACTTATTTCTCAACTCCACATTAACTCCACGTCTTCACTGTAAAACTTTCGTAGGCTAAACGATCATGCAAATTCACCTCCCTTCAGGCCTCAGCTTTAGAGACAGAATTTGCCCACACTGTAAAGCATTTCAAAATATTTCATTAAAAAAACCTCCCGAAATGATACCCATTTCTCAATTCCCCCCTTTCTGTCAGAGTTTCGGTCATTTAAGGTTGTGCAAATTAATTTAGTTTCGGGGCCCTCAGCTTTAGCGATTTCTCATTTGCTCTTGCAGAGTGGAAATGACAAACAGGTCAATTACAGTGTGCTGCAGAAGTTTTGTCCTGCATTTGTACAGGGAACACAGCGAACCAATTATTTTGCCACTGTTTTGCTCTGAAGTTTAGTCATTACAGGAGGCAACCAACATACTGAGCTTCAGTGCTTTCTCTTAGCTTAGAAGTGAGGAGCAGGAGTGTGCTTGGAGGGCAAATTTGCGCGTACGGACATGTGTTGTGGTGTGTGTGTGTGTGTGTGTGTGTGTGTGTGTGTGTGTGTGTGTGTGTGTGTGTGTGTGTGTGTGCGTGTGCGTGTGCGCGTGCCCGCGTGCCCGCGTGCGTGTGTGTGTGTGTGCGTGTGCGTGCGTGTGTGTGTGTGTGTGTATGTGTGTGTTTGTTTGGGTGTATGTGCGTGCGTGCACATGAACTTACGTCAGCATGCATGCTTTGTTTGTGTGTGTATGTTGAGAGTGTGCGTGTTTTGTAAGTGAGGGAGGGGGCGCGTGCATAGTCCGTATGCAATCATTACCCCCTGGGCTCTGTCCTTATGCTTTGTTGAGCAGATCGGCCATCGCTCCAAGCGTACCCCACACCCCACCACCACCACCACCCCCAACAGTCTGTCCTCATTTCCTTGGACGCTGTCCAAGTGATAGCCTCTACACGGGGCGAAACATTTTTCACTGTTTAATAATGCATGTTCTTTCCATGGCTATTGGGGGACCCAAACAAACTTCAGTTGATCAAGCGCAAGCACAGATTCCATTTTTAGCCCGCTTGCAAGCCGTAAACAGGAGACCCCCTGTCCCTTCGCCCACTTTCATCCCGGTCCAGTCCTCCCCTGCTTTTGATCCTGAGTCAGACGCCGACGAGGATGACTCCGAGGTCTGATTGGACGGAACCGTCCTTTGCTGGCAGACTGTTAGTCACTGCTGTTTGAAGTTTCCCTCGTCTTAGTTTTCTGACCCAGTTCTGGTCCAACTACAGTCACATCCATCTATAGTAGTAGTGAAGTGCTGAAGAGGGGACGCATGGCTCTGATGTGGCTGACAAAGGGTCAACAGGTGTCAGTGGTGTTGGTTGAGCGATATCTCTCCTACCTCATTCATTTTCTGAACTTAGGTGATTCTGTCCCTTTCCTGTCACTTCACACAGTCCAAACGTGGAGCTTTGTCATCGTACCCCTTTTTATCATCTCCTTCTTATGTTTTTAGTGTTTGATAATTCTCCTTCTCACTCTTAACACTACAGAGGGTGTCTTTAGAAAACTCTTGCTAGATCTAGTGTTAGGGATTTCAGCACCACGGACAGCGGTCCTGCCACATGTTTTCTTTACTCAAACTGTACGTAACAACGTAGTCACTAAGATGGGCAAAGGTTAGCAATTATGAGGTAGTAGGTTAGTGCATATGAGGTAGTAGGTTAGTGAGTATGAGGTAGTAGGTTAGTGAGTATGAGGTAGTAGGTTAATGAGTATGAGGTAGTAGCTTAGTGCATATGAGTAGTAGGTTAGTGAGTATGAGGTAGTAGGTTAGTGAGTATGAGGTAGTAGCTTAGTGCATATTAGGTAGTAGGTTAGTGAGTATGAGGTAGTAGCTTAGTGCATATTAGGTAGTAGGTTAGTGAGTATGAGGTAGTAGTTTAGTGCATATGAGGTAGTAGGTTAGTGAGTATGAGGTAGTAGCTTAGTGCATATTAGGTAGTAGGTTAATGAGTATGCGGTAGTAGCTTAGTGCATATGAGGTAGTAGGTTAGTGAGTATGAGGTAGTAGCTTAGTGAGTATGAGGTAGTGTAAGTCATAGTTCTAACCCAACTGTGTTGTTTACAGACAGTGAAAGGCCGGAGCACTGCTAGCTCTCGGCTCAGCGAATGATGGCACACTTGGCTGACACTTAGTGTGTGTGTGTGTGTGTGTGTGTGCTGGGTGCTGAAATGCTTCTGGCTGTCCTCTGCTTTATCTGCACTTCACATGAGGACTGAATTGCCGAGAGGAAGACTTAACCTACTGTTTATCCACCAACACACACAGCAGACAGACAGACAGACACCCACACACACACACACACACACACACACACACACACACACACACACACACACACACACAAAAACACTGATCAAAACACATAAAGAAAGATACATAAAATCACACAGTATATGCACATACTTATACACCCACACACACATACAGCCACCCACTCTCTCTCTCTCTCTCTCTCTCTCTCTCTCTCTCTCTCTCTCTCTCTCTCTCTCTCTCTCTCGCTCTCGCTCTCTCTCTCACACAGACCCAAACACAGACACACTCTTAAGATCTGGTTCCCTTTGCTAGTGTGTCCCTTTGGGAGGAAGCTAATGAAAGTGTAAAGCAGGAGTCAATGAGAGGGAGCTGAAGTGAGCTGAGTGTGTGTGATCACTAGTTACCCTCAGCGCTACGCTCTTTCCCCCGTCTGCCTCCTTTCCTGTTATTAATAAAGACCGTGCTATAAAACACACATCTACTGAATGTCATAAAGATGTGAGTGCGCTGAAACAGTGCTGAATATTAGCCACTGGAGCCTGATGAATTCATGAATATGTTCAGTCCTTTTGAATCGTTAAGCATCAACACACGGCAAGTCGTTCCAGCGCAGCAGCCCAGGAGTTGCCTGCTGTGAGTGCTGTGTCTGCGGGAGCTCTCCTGTGAGAACAGTGGAGCACCTCTGAAAGCTGGGCCCGTCCTCCTCCCTCCTCCCTCCCACACAACAGCCCGCTTCGTTTACGAGCTCTCACTGTTCAACTCCAAACTCTGCCGCTCTTGATTTTTTTTGGAGACTCGTTTCGCTCAAACGGAAAGATTTGTACACCTCCTCTCAAGCTGACACTCCTGCTTTCGATCAGCCGGCTTTTTTTTTTACACAGGCAGTTTTGCGTCGACGTGTCTGGTTGAACACAGCGGTGATGACAGCTGCGCATAAAGACGTAACAGCTCGGAGAGCTAATTTACTCAAGAGGTGAGTTGGTGGGCTTCACGGCGCTGCTCAATTTTAGCTTTGATTGATGGCCCGTGTGAATATTGATCAGCAATTAAACGAAAGGCAGCAGGTTTTTGTCTTCCTACCTTTAGTGGCTTTATTGATGCTCTTGACCTGAGTGGATGACACTCTTGTGTCTGGCATGTTAATGCCGCCTGGTGGGGCTTACTGAGTGGTGATGCTCCACATGAAATGAGATAAAAATTGAATTAATCCTGCTGTTGGCCACCAAACTTAGAGTAATTATTTAATCAAAGGAGAGACATCTGCCAAATGAAGATGGATGATTGATGAAATACGCATAATGAGATCGTGCTGGCTTTTTAAGCGGCACGAGTTTGGAGGAGGCAGAATCTCCCTTTCCTCCCGAACAGAACACGGAGACACTGACAGACAGTTACATAACAGCTCCTTGTCCTGTTCAGCAAGTGTGTGTGTGTGTGTGTGTGTGTGTGTATGAGTCTGTGTGCTTTGTCCCTTTCCTTGCTGAGGATGATCTCTCTTAAGGTTTTACAACGTGAGACATCAAGCACAGTGTTGAAGCATTACACACAACACACAGTGTGTGCATGCAAATTGGGTGACATATTTGAGGGTCTGTCACGTCCAGATTGCTGTGGGTGGATTTGGCGGCGCGCCCCAACTGCGTGGGTGTGCGAGAGTGGGTAGAGGGCAACGTCTGCTGCCCTCTGCCCCCGCATGCTCCGCGCTCGCGCTTTCCCGCCCGTCCCGTCCCGTGCCAGCCTTGCCAGCCTTGCCCGCGAGCTCAGCTCCGCTCCCTCGTCCTCGTTTGACTCGGCGGTGGCGAAGCAGCGCTCCGCCCGACGTGAGGAGATCCTCTCCGACAGGAAGGAAGTCTCACAGCTGAGCATCATCCCCCTCATGAGCGCCGGAGTGGAGAGACTCGGCGAGAAAAAGAGCCGCTCCCCTCACAGCCCTCCGAAAAAGAACCACTCCTCCTCCGCACGGCATCTGTTCCCTCCCGAGAGAATCTGATGTGCTGACGGAGGAACTTATTCTTTTTGTCTTGGATTTCAGTGACTTGTTCCGCCGTTTGAGAGGAGAGAGATCAAAGAGGTATTTCTTCAAGAGTTCTCCGGCACTGTTCTGTGATGATGATAAAAAGAGGAACACCTCAGCGTGTGCCATGCACAATATTTGTTGTTTCTGTAGCGCAGCTTCGCTTGCGTTTGCCAAGTATGCGTTGCGCACCCATAAATGTCAGTGATCATATTTTATGCCATCCTGACTTTTTTGGCTGTACAGTATAGTTACTCTCACGTCATTGGCATGTATTAGGGTGACAGAAACACTTCCAGTTTACTAAAAGTCTTCGTTAGAGTGATGGTCAACGGAACATCATGACATGTCAGAATGTCAATACGGTATCTGACCTGTCGCCACTGGGCACAGAATAACAGTGGCCCAGGCTCCGGTGGCGCTTCACCTTGACAGTGACGAAGGGGAAGTTAGCCACAGGAACGACATCTGTTGCCCCACACGGGGTGAGTGAATGATGGCCCGTGTCCACTGTGCTGCTCTCAGTCCTCTCTCTGGTGTCAACATGGACAGAGGGCGGACATTATTTAGAGAGAGAGAGAGAGAGATAGAGAGAGCAACCTAAAGTGAGTGAGAGAGCAAGATAAAGAGAGAGAGAGAGAGAAAGTGAGGGAGTGAGATACTGAGACAGAGAGAAGGTGAGTGATGTGGGAGGGAGTGAAAGAGTACAAGGGGGAGGGAGGGAATGATTCAGATGCTAAGAGATAGTGAAAAAGAAAGTGGTTGAGAAAAAGAGTGAGTGAGTGAGAGAGACAGCAAGTGTGTGAGAGAGAGAGAGCGAGTGAATGAGGAAATTAGTTAAAGGGAAGGAGGAGGGGTACAAGAGACTGTCTGGGCAGCATTAAGCCCTGTGTGTGATGTGTTAATTGAAGCAGGCTGACTCGTGCGAGGGGAGAAGGAGGGGGAGAGGACGTCTGCCTTTCCTGGCAGCTGCGCAGCCTGAGCCGACACCAGCCCCGCTGATCTCCACCTGTCACTCAGCCCCGGCTCCATCCTCCACGTAGAACACACTCCAGAGAGGGGCCGACAGGGGACACACAGGGGCCAACATGCTCCATAACAGCCACGAGAGTCACCTCAGGGGCCACCGAGGGGCCAATACACCCCCCAACAGACAGGAAAGTCACCTCCAGAACAGGTGGCAGGGAGCATGGGCACTTTGGATGATTTGGGAGGTTTTTTCTCAGGCCAGACCTCTTCTCTGAACCCAATGGCTTGGATGTAGGAAAGACATTGGATCCTACTCTTGTCTGTTAGTGCTGAAAGGATTTGTAGTCATTAAACAGATAGGACTTTTGTTTTTTTAGTCCACCTGACTAAAGATGCAGCGACTCACTCCTCCGATTTGTCCTCGCCTGCCCGATGGTCACTACGCCGCTGGCCAACTTACATAAATTATTCACTCAATGTCAGCAGCACAAGTTGAAATTTTAAAAACCAACCCCTGAGAGCTTATAAAAAAGGACTCTCTGTCTGTGTGCATCAACTCCTAGCCCTATCTATCCCCGACTCCACCTTACGGCACCCCAGACATCCTCTGACCCGCCGGGTGAGTTGGCGCTCCCAGGCGCGTGGCGTTCTCAGGCCGTGCCCAAGGGTGCCAGTTCATGTAGTGTGACTCAGAAGCCCGGTGACTCACACTGTGGTGGGGTGCCAGAGGTGATACACCTTATGTCATGGACAAAATGAAGGTTGAGCGATCCATCAACTTTTCATTTAAATCGCAATGTCAACTGATGCGATTAATTGCAGATTGCGAGAGTCACCCAGTCATTGATCGTGTTGCATTTATGGTTTTCAAATTCATCTCTAAATCCATTCGATTCATCCTCTGTTTGACAGACAGTCATGCTCAACACATCCAGCCTTTCGTCCATGAAAGGAACGAGACAGTGTTCAATTCAGTGGGCGACATGAATCACCCCTTTTGTTTTCTGCGCAGAAAGGAATATGCTGAAAGAATGTAAGTTTGGATGGCTAAAAATGTAATCGCATCTTACACGGCAAGTTTGTATGAAAGACGCTATGAAGTTTGATTGATTGAGCGAGTGATTGATTGAATGATACATCAGACCTTGTGCCCGTCTTCCAGATAGCGTAGACAGCTGGAGCACGTGGACACCAGGGGCATGAGGCCTGCCCCACGCTCACTCAGTCAGTCAGTCAGTCGCCGACGAGGGCTGTCTACCGAGGCACTCAGAGGCTGACGTTAATTAACAGGGCCTAATTGGCAGTCCTCTCTAAACGAGGCCTTTGAGCTTTTGGGGCCCAGACCTAATGGCCATGCTGCTAGTTAACTGGAGTCCTGGGAGAGAGAGAGATGGATCAGAGAGAGAAAGAGAGACAGAGAGAGGGAAAGAAAGCCTGAGAGAGACAGAGGGAGAGGCGGATAGAGAGACAGAGGGAGAGGCAGAGGAAGAGGGAGGCAGAGAGAGAGAAAGGCCGAGAGAGTAGACAGAGAGAGAGGCAGAAACACTCTTGTTACTTTGTGACAGGCGGGGAGTGAAAGCCTATTCACATAATAAACACAAGAGTGGATGAGGAGTTCGACCGAAGAGAATAGACCCTTCATCACATTTCTCCACTGTCTCATCCCATCACCCTTCTTCCTGTCCCCTCTTTTCTCTATTTTCGCTACTTTCCTATTTCTGTTTTTTTCCCCTTCTCAACCTCTCTTTCTGTTCCCCCTCTCATGTCTCTTTCTATCTGTCATGCTACGTTACTGTGACTGGCTTTCCTCATCTCTCTCTCACTTTTCCTCTCTCTCTCTCTTGCTCTGTTTCCCCCTCTCTTTATCTCTTTCTACAGTATCTCTCTCCCTCCATTTCTAGTGAGAGTGATGTGTGGAGGTGACTCTCTCTCTCTCTCTCTCTCTCTCTCTCTCTCTTGTGTGTGTGTGTGTGTGTGTGCTGTGTGTCCTTGACTGTGGCGGTGGTCCTTGGGCCGTGTTTGATTCATGCCGGGGCTGCCCACTGACCTGTGTTATGCTGCTCAGGGGAGAGGGGCCGCGGCCCGCTGGATAAATCACCCGGCTAGCCGACCGTCCCACACGGCCACTGGACACTCCGCTCCCCCCCTCTCCCCTCTCCCCTCTCCATCCTGATATTGTGATTGCACTCCTCTCACTGGTTCATCACCTCCATACTGTACTGTATGTGGGGCTCTCTCTCTCTCTCTCTCTCTCTCTCTCTCTCTCTCTCTCTCTCTCTCTCTCTCTCTCATGTATTCTCTCATTTCTCCTCCTTTCGTTGCCTGTTTACTCTCTCTCTCCTCTCATCCTCTTATCTTTTCTCTATCACTGGATTGCTCTCTCTGCTTCTGAGTATCTTCTCTCTGTCTTATCGTCTCAATCCACCCCCCCCACCCTTTCCACCCCCTGCTGTATCAGTTACAAAACTTTGTCTCTGTGTCTAAATCTTTTTGCTTTCCGAGACCTTCTGAAACTCCTTTCTCTCCACTTTCTTATCTGTCTTACTTACCCTCTCTCTCTTTCTCAGTCATTACCTCACTCCATCTCTACCTCCCCTCCTCTCTTTCCTTCCCTACCTCTCTATCCCTCTCTCCTTTTTCTCCCTCTCCTTCTCTCTCTCTCTCTCGCTGTCTTCATAGACAAATGGCCAGGCTGGGCCCCAGAAGTCCCTTGCCCAGTTCCAGCCTATGAGTGGTCAGAGTGCAGTGGACTGGGGCCCAGTCTCACATCTGCTGCTGCTGGAGAATGGGGGGTGGGGGGGTTGCTGAGGAGCAGCCAAAGGCTCAATCAGCTCATCCTTCCTCTCACAGCCAAGGCCCCAGACACACACACACACACACACACAAACATTTAACACACACACACACACACACACAAAAGCAAATACACACACACACACACACACACACACACACACACACACACACACACACACACACACACACACACACAGTTACAGTACACTGTGATCACAGTTGCTGTGAGAGTATTTAGATGACTGGGTCCATCTCATCTCTGCGTCCATCTGGTACTGAGAGAGCGAGAGACATACAACATGTGAAACATATGGCTTTATGTGTTAGTATATGCCACTTCAATGCTAGTGTGAGTGTGTGTGTGTGTGTGTGTGTGTGTGTGTGTGTGTGTGTGTGTGTGTGTATTTGTGTGTGTTTGGTTGTCTGTGAGATGAAGAGAGGGAGTGAACAGAGAATGGTGGCAGAGTGCAAAAGAGAGAGGGAAGGGATCAATTGAGGCAAGAGCCGTGTGACAGAGGATAAGAACGCTCATCTCCCTCGCTCTTCCTCTCTCTCAATCCCCCTTCTCCTCCTCCTCCTCCTCCTCTCCCATTCACTTTGTGTGGGTATAAAAAATGGCTGCTCCGACGGAATCAGTCGCCCTGAGGTCTGAGGGCTGATGACTGGGTGGCTGCATCATCATCTCCTGCATGTCACTCACCCTACCTAGCCTCGCTGATCCACATCCCCCCCCCCACCCCCCTCCTCAGGCCCAACTGCCTTGCTGTGGGAAGAGACTCACAGCCGCCGCCCCCCCTTCCTCTGGGTGGTGGTGGAGGGCGGCAGGTGATGAAGAAACACGCCCAAAGATGTGATGAATGCGTAAGCAGCAGCAGCAACAGCAACAGCAACAGCATCAGCATCAGCAACAGCATCAGCATCAGCATCGGCGGGAGCTCCATCAGTATGGAGGCATTCTGTGTTGTGACTGTATGAGAGCACTGAGGGCTCCAGTCCTCAGCTCCTCTCTGGCCTCATGGCTGTGGAGCTGGGCACAGAACATTAGCACTGTCAGGGAGAGATGACAAGACAGGCAGGCGGAGGAAGAGAGAGATGGTGTGTGTGTGTATGAAATTCAGTGGGCACAGTTTGGTGTGTGTGTGTGTGTGTGTGTGTGTGTGTGTGTGTGTGTGTGTGTGTGTGTGTTGGGGGCGGGGGGTTGGCAGGCTTTTCTGTGGTGGGAGGAATATTTAATTGGATAATAAGTGACTTTAAGATGTGGCTACTAGCCATGCTTTTAAAGCTTTAGTTTTTTTTAATGGTTCTTCTCCAATCCAAGTTGCCTGTCGACTTGCCGTTTACTTTCCCCAGCCAAGTCAATGCTGTTACCTGGTTTCTCTTGTCCATCTGTGGTATGTCCAAGCCACTTTGCCTGGATTGCTTTAGTAGTATCTTCATTTGAAATAGCACTTCCTGAAGTTGATCTTCATAACTATTCTGATACATTCTGAACTAATGTCTCAGGTTTCTTTGCATGGAGTTTGTGAACTTCTCCACATCTTAATATTTATTTTATCAATCTATTTGAACACAGCTAGTTCATTACTGGTGCTGTTAATCCACTCTGGCTGTTAATCCTGCTGTGAATGACCTTGAACTTTCCCTCATTTGTTCTGAGTCCGGCCTCTTTGATCTTGCTGCTGTAATCTGTTTTTGCATAAGTTAAACATGATGGAGATAGCAATACTCTCATCAAACACAGATCTTCTGATGTGCTTGTGCCTGTGTCTGGGTTCATAACCAAAGCTGTGACTAACGAGATGATGAACTCAGACATGACACATCCTCGTTTGACACTAGTCGTAACATTCTGAGCTATTTTGATTCCATGTTTTCATTAATCACTGCACATGGTGTCTCTGTATATATTACACTTTGACACTTTGACCGTAAATTAGTTGAGTTTCAGAGTAATCCTATGTTGTCTCTATATTACTGTAGTAGACACAAAGGTAAGGGAGAAGTAGATGTAGATGTGTAGACAGGCTAGGAGAGATATGGAAAAGCTGTCTATTTTGCATAAGTATCGAGCAAACAATGGAATGGTGATATCTGGAGAAGCTTCACCTGTTTCTCCTTGAAACCTTCCCTCCACCTCTGTGTAACATCAGACCATACAGCTGATCCAGTTTGGAATATCAGACAGGACAAGATCATCAGACTTAAAATCAAACTTTCAGGTGTGAATGACAACTTTTGCATCTTGCACAATTTTCAAGTACACATCTTGCACAAGAGGAATTGATGTGGAGACATTGTTGATGTCTGAAAACCCCTTGAATGGTGCAATACACGCACAGAATTGTAATTTTCTATGACTGGGTGATGAATTCATTTAATTAGCATTTGATTAATTCATACATTATGCTGTGTTAATTAAACACATTATAGCAGATCTAATGAATGTGATTAGCATATAGCATGAGTTAATAATTCACAGGTGTTATTACGCACTGATGGAAATGATCTGTCGAGGGGTGAAATATTTGTGTATATCGGTGCTGCAACCAGTGGAACTTCTCCGATTTATCAACACTGTCGGGTAAATCAGTTTTTTAAAACAGTGAAAAACTTTCAAGCCGTCTTTGAAACCTCTCGAGATACTACCAGGCAAACAAGGGAAATTTGCTGATCAATGACTCCATACTCTTCCTACGTATCCCAATTACCGATAGCCATCGCCCCCACAAACCCAGTGTGGCCTCCGTTGGCTTTCGGGTCAGACCTCATTTTCTTCTTCCCCACCCACAGAATTTGCTTTGGGATTAATTATCACTTTTTCTGTGTAAGTACTGTTCCCACTGTCTTGATACTTTAATTGAAGCTGGAGGATCCTCTGCTACAGGGATGCTGTTTAGTGAGTACCAGCCCCGGTGTGTTTGGTTGCCCTGCGTCGCCCTACATATGCGCACTGGGATGACTGGCACCGTGTTACCGTGGCAGCCAGTGGGCATGTGGAAGACAGAGAGAGAAGGAGAGAGGGAGCGAGAGGAAAGAGAAGAGTTATTAAATGGAGAGAATGTGTGTGTGTGTGTGTGTGTGTGTGTGTGTGTGTGTGTGTGTATGTATGGAAAGTGTGAAAGAGAGAGAAAGGGTGATAAATTAGGTGAGAGTTACAGGCGGAGATAGATAAATTGAGAGAGTATGCACGCACAGAGAGATAAATAAATCAAAGGGCATCTGTGTGTGTGTGAGTGTGAGACAGAGAGAGAAGAGACGGAGAGAAAGAGATAGATGGATAGATATACAGAGTGACTCATCCCGTATCTAAGTGCCAGAGCACACCACGCACCCCATCCCTCAACTGCCTCTGGACTGACCCAATTAAACGATTCTACCCACCAAAGCCAGACCATGGATCTCTTAACCCCCCCCTGACAAACAGCTGACTCCAGGATCCATCTGCTCCCGGGCCTCACCGGTACCAGAACCGCGCCGAATCGGGCCGGCACTCAGCTGTGAGTTAGGCCACAGGCCCAGATGACATTCTCTCTCTCTCTCTCGCCCGCTCTCTCTCTCGCTCTCTCTCGGCTCAAAGTTTGGCCCGAGGTGTATGTGGTGACTCAAGCCCTGTGTGAGTCCCCTTGAGCCGCGCATAATGAAATCATTCAGATATTTGCATTATTATCGTGGTTATTATTCTAACACTGACCTAAAAAAACTCGCCCGATCTCTTCTGGGAAGTCAGTAAGTATACAGACAGGAACAGCAGGCAGCCGGCGTGTCGGCGTGCCGAATCCGAAGCCCTGCGCCGTTGGCGGCATATGCTCAGCCGCGGTGCTTTTTCCCCGGCACAGACTGCGCCGGATACCTCAGATGATCTCCTCGGGTCTCCAGGGGCCACAGCACCTGTTCTGAACACAGCTTCAAACACCTGACACGCTTAGATTAGACGAGATGGGTTCTTAGCCAAGCAGATTGGATATGCAAACATGTGGGCGTCGGGCAGGTGAGCTGCACACACACACAAACACACACACACACACATACACACACACACACACACACAAGGTGTTCTGATTATGAGCTCTGATGGACAATGCCCAGATGGAGAAAGATGAGTGGACTCTCGTCACTGTTGGTTAGTTTCATCTGTCTGCTGTTAGAAAGCTAAAAGAGATCCTCTGTCAGTTGAAACATCCTTAGTAGGGTCATTGTGTTCTACAGTAGATCTGGCCATAATGTGGAACAGACCAGCACCGGATGCTGTCTGAGATCCACGCCAACCCATATCAGAACCAGATCTGTCTCAGAGTGATAGGGTCTAAACGTCCGCACTTCACTGAGGTGTCTGGTTCTAGACTGCTCGGAGGCTTAGAACCATCTTGGTATTAGAAGCACACATTTTAGGAGGATCTACCACTGTCACGCAGACAAAAGAACAACAACACAACAAAAGAGCGAGAGAGAGAAGTAAAGGAGAATGATATCAGCAGTGGAGTGGGAAAACTGCGTAAAGCCCTCGATTGAAGCCATTTAGCGGTTGCCTGGCGGCTGTGTTCCGAGGCTCATTAGTGGCTGGTTAGGTAATGGACCTGGTGAACCCTGTGATGGCGGGAGGTTAAGACGCGCCGTGTTGATTGGGCCTGTTGAGCGGCCGGTGCTCCTGTCTCTCCTGGCGTCTGCGTTGGCGTTACGTAACGGAGAACGGGAGAGGAGGGCAGACAGGCAGTGAGTACGGTAGCCGTGATGGCTCTCTCTCTCTCTCTCTCTCTCTCTCTCTCTCTGTGAGTGTGTGTTTGTGTTTGGGGAGTGGGGGAAGAGGGGTGGGTACATGCAAACACTCACAGATGGCACACATATACACATGAAGATGCACACATATAAGCAGAAAGATACACACACACACACACACACACACACATACATACACAGACAAACACGGTTACTCAGTGCAGGGTTTGCAGACAGACTCGGTTCGTCTCTGACTACTGCAGCAGTATAGTCACAACGCCACAACGAATCTATTGCTTTTAATGTGCTTAAAGTGGAATCTACCACACACACACACACACACACTTCAGATCTTTCAGGTATTTCAGGAATGGTTTCCAGGCAAAAGTCTCCTGTCTCCTTGAATCATCTCGTTTGGCTTCCGTTTGATGTGTGTGCTGTGCAGTGGTGTGAAAAGGTAGCACATGGTGCTGCTGGAGACGCATCATCAGCGAGCGCAAATCACTTGTGAACCCCTCACGCGTGTGATGCTCCGCTGGTGCAAACATTCACACACGACGCACACTCGCTTAAAGGCACGGCAAGGTTTTATTGGCTACAGTCACACATGAGTGTTCTTAATGGGGTACTGTGGATGGATGTGAGGGTTCTGTGAACTGGATAGATGGCACGTTATAACGGCGCAGTATGGTAACCTAGACAAGGGGCTCTGATGTGGCAGGAACAATTTCATTCTGCGGGAGCGCAGATGTTCTCTGCTCTCTTCCCTTCCCCCATCTCTCTCTCTCTCTCCCTGCATTAACTCTCTCCATCTCTCTCTCCCTGAGTTAACTCTCCATCTCTCTCTCTCCTTGTGTTAACCCTCTCTCTCTCCCTGCATTAACTCTCTCTATCTCTCTCTCCTTGTGTTAACCCTCTCTCTCTCCCTGTACTCTTCCCTCTCTCCCTGAACGTGACCGTTTCTCCTCTCCCCTTATCACCCTGACAATGCGCTCATTCTTCCCTTCCATATCTCTTCCCTCCCCCCCTCTCACTCGTTTTCCCCCCTCATGCCTTCCTCTCCACTCTTTCCCTGCTCTCTGCGTCCTTCACAGTCCACCCATCCCCCTCTCCACTGTTCCCTTCTGCTCTCCCAGTCCTCCCCCCTCTCTCTCTCTCTATCCTCCCATCTCTGACATTTGCATTGCACACTGCTCTTTTCCCCCTCTAACTCACAATGGGCCTTTAATGCACTAACGTCTGAAGAAGTTTTAATGTAAGATTTTAATGTTTCTCTCTCTTTCTCTTTCTCTCTATCGCTCTCTCTCTCTCTCTCTCTCTCTCTCTCTCAGGTCAGTGGTGCGGTGATCCGCTCCGACTGAGTGGGCCCTGAGCAGCGCGTGCCAGGCATGGCGGGCACGGCGAGGCCGGCCTGGTCCCCGGCGATGGCGACGTCGCTGGCGGCGACCGTCCTCCCTCCGCTGCTGCTGCTGCTGCTGCTGGCGGCCGCCCCCTCGTGCCAGGGCTGCCCGCCGCGCTGCGAGTGCGCCGCCCAGCTGCGCTCCGTCTCGTGCCAGCGCCGCCGCCTGTCCGGCGTGCCCGAGGGCATCCCCACGGAGACCCGGCTGCTGGACCTCAGCCGCAACCGCCTGCGCTGGGTGGCGCCGGGCGAGCTGGCGCCGTACCCGCGGCTGGAGGAGCTGGACCTGAGCGAGAACCTCATCGCCACGCTGGAGCCCAACGCCTTCGCCAGCCTGCAGAGCCTGCGCGTGCTGCGTCTGCGCGCCAACCAGCTCAAGCTGGTGCCCATGGGCGCCTTCGCCAAGCTGGGCAACCTCACCACGCTGGACCTGAGCGAGAACAAGATGGTCATCCTGCTGGACTACACCTTCCAGGACCTGCACAGCCTGCGCAACCTGGAGGTGGGTACCTGGCATGGAGGGAGGATGGATAAATGGATGGATAAATGGATGGATAGATGGATGGATAGATGGATGGATGCATAGATGGATGGATGGATGGATGGATGGATGGATGCCTGGATGGATGGATGCATGGATGGATGGATGAATGGATGAATGGATAAATGCATAGATGGATGGATGAATGGATAAATGCATAGATGGATGGATGGATGGATGAATGGATAAATGCATAGATGGATGGATGGATGGATGAATGGATAAATGCATAGATGGATGGATGGATGGATGGATGGGTGGATGGGTGGGTAAATACATAGAGGTGGATGGAAGGATGAATGTTATAGATAGATAGATGGATGCATGATGGATGGATGGGTGACTGTGTAGGTGGATGGATAGGTGACTGTGTAGGTGGATGGATGGGTGACTGTGTAGGTGGATGTATGGATAAATGGATGGGTGGGTAGATGCATAGATAGAGGAGTAGATGGTCAGTGATTGATTTCCTTACGGACGACTGAATAAAAGGATCAGGCCCCAAAGGAGGACGGAGAACAAGATTTCAGTGGTGAGACATAATCAATACAGACAACAGTGTGAAATGTGCTCAGTGAAATTATACATAGAACAGTATGAGCATAAAAAAGCGATCAATAGCTGCTCAGATATGTGCATTGTGTTATGTAAGCCAATGAATGTATTACATTTATTGATGGAAGCTTCTAGGTTCCTTTAGCTGGAGTGGGTGGGAATGGACTTGTCTGCATTTGTGAGTTATCTCAGGCTGAATACAATGTGTTTTCTGCAAATGTGTATGCACTGCAGCCCCCATATCTGCGGACCTAGTATTGTGGAAATAGGTGTAGGAAAAAGGTGTAGGAAAAAGGGGTTCCACTGTATCGAGGAAAAAGGGGTTCCACTTTATCATGGGAATTGGGGTTCCACTGTATCATGAGAATGGGGGTTCCACTGTATCATGGAAATTGGGGTTCCACTATATGATAGAAATGGGGGTTCCACTGTATCATGGAAATTGGGGTTCCACTATATGATAGAAATGGGGGTTCCACTGTACTCAAATCAAATTGCTCATCCAGTTCCTGAGTCAGTGATTTTGTTTGCATTCTCTTTTTCACATCAGGTGGGAGACAATGACTTGGTCTACATCTCCCACAAGGCGTTCACTGGCCTCCTGGCGTTGGAGGACCTGACCATCGCCCGGTGCAACCTGACGTCCATCTCGGGCCAGACGCTGTCCTACCTGCGCAGCCTGGTCACGCTGCGTCTGCGCCACCTGAGCATCACGGCGCTGGAGGACCAGAACTTCCGCAAGCTGTCGGCGCTGCGCGGCCTGGAGATCGACAGCTGGCCGTACCTGGAGTACATCTCGCCGCTCAGCTTCCAGGGCCTCAACCTGTCCTGGCTGTCCATCACCAACACCAACATCACCAGCGTGCCCTCGGCGTCCTTCCGCAACATGGCGCACCTGACGGCGCTCAACCTCTCCTACAACCCCATCCAGACGCTGGAGCCCTGGGCCTTCCGCGAGCTGCTGCGGCTCAAGGAGCTGCACATGGTCAGCACGGGCCTGCTGACGGTGGAGCCGCACGCGCTGGCCGGCCTGCGGCAGCTGCGGCTGCTCAACCTGTCGTCCAACGAGCTGGTGACGCTGGAGGAGGGCGCCTTCCACTCGGTCAACAGCCTGGAGACGCTGCGGGTGGACGGCAACCCGCTGGCGTGCGACTGCCGCCTGCTGTGGATCCTGCAGCGCCGGCGCACGCTCAACTTCGACGGCCGCGCGCCGGTCTGCGCCGGCCCCGCCGAGGTGCGCGGCACGGTGCTGAGCAACTTCGCCGACTCGGCGCTCTTCGACTACTTCACGTGCCAGAAGCCGCGCATCCGCAACCGCAAGCTGCAGCAGGTGACGGCGCGCGAGGGCCAGCCCGTCTCCTTCCTGTGCCACGCCGAGGGCGAGCCGGTGCCCGCCATCGTCTGGATCTCGCCGCAGCGCCGCCGCATCGCGCCCAAGACCGGTGCGGGCGGGGCGGCGGGCGGAGGCGGCAACGGCCGCGTGGTGGTGCTGCCCGGCGGCACGCTGGAGATCCGCTACGCGCAGGTGACCGACAGCGGCACCTACATCTGCATCGCCAGCAACGCCGGCGGCAACGACACCTACTTCGCCACGCTGACCGTGCGCGGCGGCGGCATGGGCATGGGCCTGGGCGGCATGCCCGCCCTGGACCCGGCGCTCTTCGCCAACCGCTCGCTCTACTACTCCGGCGAGCTCAACGACACCAACTTCAACGGCACGCGTGTCTTCCTCAAGTTCACGCTGGACCTCACCACCATCCTGGTGTCCACCGCCATGGGCTGCATCACCTTCCTGGGCGTGGTGCTCTTCTGCTTCCTGTTGTTGTTTGTGTGGAGCCGCGGGCGCGGCCAGCGGAGGAACAACTTCACCGTGGAGTACTCCTTCCGCAAGGGCGACGGGGGCGCCACGAGCGGCGGACAGGGAGGGGCTCGCAAGTTCAATATGAAAATGATATGAAACAACGCAGCCAGGGGCCCTACGGGAGATGCCTGAAAGACAACCCAACAACACGCACACACACAGCGCTCAGAGAGAAAAAGAAAGAAAGAAAGAAAGAAAGAAAAAAAGAAAGATAATGTTTAAAAAATAAAATTCAGACAACAAAGTTCAAATCTTTCGATTCGATCTTTCTTTCTTCTGTAGCAGATTGGTAATGGTTAGATGACCTTGATCTCGCTGTCTCTTGGTTTGATTCGTTCCCTCTCAGCTTGTGGTATGAGTGCAGATTTAACACGGCGATAAAGCCACACGGTTGGTTTTTTTTCCATCCTCTCCGTAGCCTTCTGAGTTCAGCCTCACCATTCTTCAAGATAAAGGCTTTAATGAAAAACAAAGTGAAAGACAGGAACATCTCAGTAATCTTCCGATCGCTGCCTCGTGGTGCTGTGAGGCATTGGCAGCCTTGTTCCTCTTCATCATTTTTTTTTTTTACCATCAGAGAGGAGAGGACAAAATAAATGCCCAATCTTCTGGCGACAGAATGTTCTGGTGGTGATGAAAAGCTCAGGGTTTAGGACCTAAATGAGATAGAGGCACAGGGCTGCCAATCATACACAGCAACCACTTCCTGTTTTTCTGTAGAGAGAGCTAGAGCTTGAAACACTTTAGGCTTTAAATGAATGCTTATTTTTAATATTGATAAGATTTTAATCTATCAAATTTCAGTGATTAAACTGCAGTGACCCACTGAATACTTTTCATGAATAGAATATTTCAGAAATGACTTATTTCGAGATATACGCCACAGCTGAATGAAGAGAAACAGAGAGAGAGACAGTTTTGAGACAAGGCCCAAAAAATTGGAGACAGTCGAGAGGAAAAAAACTTAACAAAAGGCAACTGAACCATTCTTAGCACTCTATTTGATTCCAAGAAGAAAATTGGGTCATCCACCTGCAGTCAAGCACTGCTGAAAAGCAATCGATTTAGAGACAGGAAAAAAAAAAGGCGGGAAAAAAAAGGGAAAGGCAAACGGTGAGTCACACTGTTTGCCTGGATGAGACTGGCACACACAGACACACACAAGAGTGTGTGTGAGTGTGTGTGTGTGTGTGTGTGTGTGTCTATCTCACTCCTCCACCGCCGCCGCCACTGCTGCTACTGATACTGAGAGCTGTGTGAGTTGGGACATGCACACTGGCCGCACTCGTTACATAGAGACCGCGGGAGGCAGGGAGGAGGGGCCAGCAGCAGCAGCGCGGGAGAGAGGCCCGGGTGGTTTGGCTACGGACGTCAAGCCTGACCTCCGACCCCAAACCCCCCCCCCCACAAGCCCCCTCACCGTGCTGCCCCGTTACCCGCCTCCCTGCCTCCCGTGTTTATGGGATGCCCAGCGCAGTGGACGTTTTAGAGGAGGAGGTTTGGGGCAGAGTGGACGGAGGGAGAGGTCAAAGTAAATATGCTCTCTCTCTCTCTCTCGGGACGCTCGCTTCTCCAGACCGCCTCCATTTATGCCGCTGCTGCCGCTGGGCTAGCCCTGACCGCCAGCTAGCCTTCATGGGGGGAGGCAGCGTGGGAGTCAGGGACAAAATCTATTCACACACACACACACACACACACACACACACACACACACACAGATACACATACCCATATAGACACACACACACAAACACACACACTCTCCACGGTCACGCTGAGAAGGTGACCGGTCTAAGCCATATGCATGCTTTAGGAGGAGCCGGAGCAGGACACAGAGAATAGCTCTCACTTCAGGGACCATTTAACTGGAGCAGAACATGGTGCTGTGCACACACACAGAGGGGCCCAGAGTTCACACAGGAGTTTTTAAAAAAAGCTGCATGCAGCCACTTTAGTTTGACCTTCACTTGACCTCCGCTCCGCAATTCATTTCATAAGCACGCCGCTCTACTGAACACTGAATGTTAATGGCAGCAAAGTCGTTCATATTTATGGTTATTATTCCTGCCCAACTAAACATGCAGTGGCTTAGTTAGGCTCACACACACACACACACACACACACACACACACACACACACACACACACAATTCAGCACCAACAAGACAGGCACCTCTCACTCTACATTGCCACATTGTCTCCATGGCGGCCAGTGTGGGAAGAGTCTTTGCTTCTCCTACCCAGTTCTTTCCCCCCCAGACTTCCCGTACCCCCCCTTTCCCCAACTGGGTCTCATGACGAGGGAGGGGTCCCTGGCTGGTGACTTCGACTGTAAATGACTAAATTGTGATGTGTCCACCCACCCCATTTGTGTATTTGACTGTAAAAGGTATCCTCCTTTTGTTGCTTTTAAAAATACCTTCCCTGTAACCTACTTTTTTTTTGCTTAGTTTAGACTATTATTTTTGCCTTTTCTTTTTTCTTTTCCTTTCTTTTAGTG
>NC_084995.1:22905827-22913327 GCF_963854185.1 Sardina pilchardus | reverse complement strand
TGAGACCAGTGCAACCTAGGCGTGGGTGCGGTGCGATGACCTGTGACTACACAGCCACTCGGCCACACTGTTCCAGTGTCACTACTAACGCCCTTGGGAATGGTTCTGTAAAACACCAGCCAGGAGCTTACCGTGAGTGGGACATCTGCTTTGACTTTGTACTAATGCTTCTCATGCAGGTGAACAGGGGGCTCCCATTCTTCCATACTCTCAGTGTGTATCTGAGCGTCCCCTCACACTGTCTCTGAAAGATCCGGCTTGGCTTGAGCTCCCAGTGCAGAGGGAGTGCTGGCTCTGGGATCGGGGCTTTATAGATGAGGTGGGGGATGGAGGGCGTATGACATTCAGAAGGATACATTGTGGAAGAGGGCTTGCATGCACACAACTAATGAACAGAGCCGTTGTCTAATAGTGTCCACACACACATCCTTGCCAATGTTGGTGGTGTTTCATCCAGTTCCATGACAGCAGCTCAGTCTTGTCTAGAATGATGACAAATATATAAAAAAATAAATAATTCTTGCTCATAGAAAAAAGAGAAATGTCTTGTGTTTTTTAATTGTATGTTTGTTTTATACTGTTTTGTCCTGTAAGCAGAAAAAAAATCATAAAAGCATGTTGTTACACTGTCTCTTGTCTCAACGTATCTTTCATCATGCTGTGTGTGTGTGTGTGTGTGTGTGTGTGTGTGTGTGTTTCTCTCTGTTTCTGTCTGTAATATGGCTGGTCTCTCAGCATCACCCAACACCTATAAGTACAAGGAAGAATGCAGAGTTCCGTCGCTATTGACAACAAATAAATGCCATTGCTTTATATTTTATAACCAGTAGGTGGTGACATCGCATTGCTCAAGTCTCCCCTGGCTGGAATCCTCCTCTGGCTTGTTGGTCACTATAGCGTAAAGTGAAGGATATCATCATATAATCACACGTGCATATGGTTTACAAATGAAACTCCAAGAATCAGCTCATATTTTTCCAATTGTTTATTTATTTTAATTAATCAAACACACAATTTACCCATACTATGCTTTTTAAGATCATTTATGTTCTGAAACAGATATTATTCCAGTCTTTTCCCTTCTTAAAAGGTCTCAACAGGAGAATGCAACTAACTGCACAGCTTGTCACTACCTGTGCGATTCAGACTGGGAGGTCGAGGTTCTCAGAAGAGCACGATGCCAGAATGTGTGTGTGTGTGTGTTCAAAAAATTTCACTCGCTCCAGGAGCAGTATGGGGAAGTGTGAATGTTAGATTGTCAGTCCTACAATCTTTGGTTTTAGTGCAAACATTCACAGGACCCCTTTGGCTCGATTCGCAGAAATCATAAGAAAAATGGCTTAAATATAAATAAATAAATAAATAAAACATGATTGTTCACACACATTGTGTTCCAGCGAGACCATTCTGTTTGTCAAGTTGAAAGTGCACACCTCCCCTTGGTGTGCTTGTGGCCAAGTATTATGGTCTGTATGGTCTGGTCCAAACCCAGCCCAAGCCTCCCGATCTCTTCTAGAAGCATCTGGATTTAGGGATGTGCTACACATTTGCTGGCAAATTAGTGAACCATCACGGCGGAAGAGCTGGCACCATAATTTAATCCAGCTCTTTCAATCCAACAGAGAAGTTATGATATGTCTCCACAAGTGTGTGTGTGTGTGTGTGTGTGTGTGTGTATGTGTGTGTGTGATGGCCAAAATAAAGGATACAGCATTGCATAGGCACTTCTTATATCTTCTTACACTGATATCACATCTGATATGAATGCCATGTGAGAATGACTGTTGCATATGGGTGCATGTGTGTGTGTGTGTGTGAGAGAGAGAGAGTGTGTGTATGTGTGAGTGTATAGCGTGCATGTGTGTGCCTCTGTGTGTGTGCGTTGCTTGCGTGTGCGGGTCTGGGCATGCCACTGTCCATGGGTTCATGTCTCACACAGGAATTCTGTCACTATACCCTGAGTTATGGAAGGATGAGAGTCCACTCGGGGGGTGTGTATGAGCTTGTGTGTGTGTGTCTGTGTGTGTGTGTGTGTGTATGTGTTGGGGAGGGGGGTCGGGTGAGATGAGAAAGATAGGAGAAACGGGGTTTCCTTGCTCAGAGGGTTTTGAGCGAGACCTCAGAGATCGCTGAGGAGTGCTGGGGTGTTTGCATAGCTTTCTGTGCAAAAGAGAACAGACCCTTCATCTTTCCCATCACCATATCATCATCACCACCATATGTGCTGACAAAAACACAGCACATACATGTATACATGCACACATAGAGTAAACATGGGGGGGCAGCAGGGTGCTGCCTATAGGATTCCTCTAGGATTTAGTGATGGTTCTCGCCAGCTATAGTGGGCATATACAGTAGGAAACTAGGGACAGAAGGGATAGTCTACAATTCCATGTTTGGAGCTTTGCTCATCATTGGTGTGTGCACTGAGCTGTGGGAAAGTGAAGGAAATTCAGTCGCTATCGCTGCGCATAAAAGGAGGAAGGGGTGGGGGGGGGGGGGGAGAAAAAAATTCCCCGATCGATCGGTGTCACCTTATCTGAGGGGAGAGGACAGTGAGACCGGGGGGGACCGTGGCAACGCGTGGCTCTGAGAACCTCCCTGTGGCACACTCCGCCTCCCAGACAGAATCGCCATTTGCTGCTTGGTGACTCTCTCTCTTGCTCACATTCTCTCTCTGTTGTCTACGCCGTTCGTTCTCTCTCCTCCTCCTCATTGGAAATTGATTGTCTTCTACCATCACAAAGACACTTGGCTCTGATTGATTGGTTTTGGTTGGAGAGGAGGGAGAGGACATCGCTACTGGCTCTCTCTCTGTGTGTGTGTGTGTGTGTGTGTGTGTGTGTGTGTGTGTGTGTTTTTCTTCTCTCTGAGGTTAGAGTGCCTACGTCGAGCAAAGACCAAAACAACAAAAAAGCGAAAAAGAAAAAAATAATACACACAAGCTGTCTAACCATTGGTGGGGCGAGGAGGGGGAGTCAAATCAGTCTCAGGCAAGACTGAGGCCCACCATACAAAACATTTCATAATTCATGAAGTAAACAAATAAACAATCAAATCAACAAATGAATAATACATACATAAATACACAGATAAATAGATACAAACAAAACAAAAAAAGGTAGAAATTTAAATACAAGTGATACAAACGGAAATGCTCTGTACAGACGAGTGAGCAGTAATGTCCCTCCATGCCGACCTTGTTTCATATATACAAGTTCCAATGCAGTGCTGATGCATCATAAACTGGGAGAGCAGTGCAGGAGAGTTAGAGAGAACATGCATATTTCCAGAGAAAGAATTACAAAGTAAACACAACAAATAAATATGCGCATCGAGAAGCGAAAGAGGGACAAAAAGAAAGACAGAATAAAAAAAAGCCAACGGAATCTGTCAGCTGGCCTTCATGACTTCCCCACTCCTCTCTCTCCCCCGCCCCCCCTCATCTTCGCCACAATGGTACGGGTCATCCTGTAGTTTCTACACAGTAAGATCATTTCCATGCATAAAATAATCGCTAGCACCTCCTTGACAAGAGGGGTGCCGATTTTGGTTTACTTCTTTTTGGTAAATATCAGGATCACAGGAGCACACACAAGAAACATTACTTCAACAGAAACATACAGTCTGTATGGAACAGGACGAAAAAAATGGTCGAGTGAAAAAATTAATAATATCAAAAAATCATTTGCTGTTTGATTATTTGAATTTCAAAAGCTAATATTGATTGTGATCCTTCAAAAGAATCGTTCAGCCACGCTATAGACTTCAACATGTAGAAAATAATACATTTATGCACAACGCCCTTGTGCCCGAAAACCCTTGCTTCCCAGTCACAAACAAGGAAGCCTATATACCCTTCTCAGTCACACAAGCCAAAGAAGACAACAGCCGTGAAATGGTCAAATGAATGACACACTACGGAGGACATGCTACTGGAGAACATAAATGCAAATAGGAAAAAAAATATTACAAACTCAAAAATTACTGGAAAGTGTAAAGCTTCAAGTCACAATTTTCCAAAACTATTATTTAGTAGTAGTCATTAATCTAGTCATCAGTAATATCACTGTTATTGTTTCATAACACAACCATTATAGTAAAGATTTGAGGTATATCAGAATTTAATTGTCAAAACATGCCTGCCAGTTCTTATAGTTTGCTGCAAAGGGGGCTGGTCGGGGGTGATTGTTCCAAGGACACAATTGGTCAGATGTGTATGAGTGAAGGTGTGACAGGCATATGATTGGGTGATATCTGTCACTAAATGGCACAGACAAACCCCTTGTTTCCATGGACACAGCCCACATTCCCGTTATAAATTACACAAAAATAGCTCTTCGGGGAATGTGTCTGTGTGCATGAGCGTTTGTGTGTGTGTGTGTGTGTGTGTGTATATACATTGTGAGTACAACATTCAAAAGCTTCTTTGTGTTGTGAATATCATTCTTTCTGATTGTTGCTATTGTTGTTCTTGTTGGTGGTGGGTACATGACAAGTAGGTCAATACAAAACAACTCTGATCAGATCATCTCATACAAAACAAAGTGCTTTCTCTTTTTCATCAATGTAGAAATCAATGGAAAGTTCAAAAAGCCCATTTACACAACAGCCCAGGTAGCCTCAATTATAAATGCTTCATGAAATGGTGGGAGCAGGTGTGTTTTATGCATATGTATACAGAAATTATGTACGTAAGCATATGTATTGTGTATATCTAAATGTGTGTGTGTGTGTGTGTGTGTGTGTGTGTGTGTGTGTGTGTGTCCAGAACAGTCCCACCTGTGGTTGAAGGGAAAAGGCACTCAACTCTACCTGCATGTAAGCCACTTCAGTAACATTGGCTTTCTGCAGTCTGACTGCTCTGTATGTGTGTGTGTGTGTGTGTGTGTGTGTTTGTGAAATAGGTTGGTTAGAGTGGTGAGTTGGCGGTGGAGGGGTGTGGTGGGTGGGTGAGTGTTTGGTTTTAGGTTTCGGGGGGAAGGGGGGGGGCAGCTTTGGACTGGCAGGCTGAAGAATCTTTGGCATCAGTGGCGCGCCACGTTCATTTATGTGAGGTAGCTAGCCGCACTGGTTCCCGTTTAAACAAGGTGTGTCTCTGCTCTTCTCTCTCTGTCTTTCTTTGTTGTCTATTTTTTTTTTGTTTCATTTTATGTGGAACAGTACAGTAAAATAAAAAACAAACAAACAAACAAACGAGGAACAAACAAGAGCATTTTTTGGATAATTGCTTTAAAAAATCCACAAAACCCCCATCCCTCTCTCCTGTACCTGAAAGCCCACTCCGCGCCCACTGCTGTGACTGTCCGTCAGCACCCCCACACACCGAGCGCGCTGGCCGTCCGTTTTCCCCGCCGCAGGCATCTCTGGCTGCTTGACCCCATGTGCCCCGCTGCAGGGCCCGCTTCTCCTGCTGCTGCTGTGCCCACCGGGCGCGATGCCCCCCCCCCCCCCCCCCCGCCACCCTCTTCACCCTCCCACACGCTCTGTGCTCCTTCTACTGATTTGACCCGGCGTGCGGGGGTGAGAGAGAGGAGCGGTGGCAAGAGGGGTCGGTGGTGGTGAGCTCTGGGTAGTCAGTGCCCCCCAGGCAATAGCGCCTGCGAACAGGTGAGCAGGAGGTGGGCGGGCTTAGTCCTGACGGGGGTTCAAGGGTCGTAGGTCAGAGGGTACAGGGTCACTCCTGACAGGGCAGAAGTCCATCTTCTTTTCACAACACAGAAACAAGTACAGGAGTCCCCGCTATACACAGGATTCCTGCTTTGCCTTTGGATTCCAGTTGTATCAGGTTATTTCTCCCTTTTTGAAAAGTCTTTTTTTTTTTGGTTGTTGTTCTTTTTTTTCTTTTTTTTCTTTAAAGTAGCTTCATTAACAAGGTGCTTCTTTACATATAGTTTACGCACAACAGAACACAATAGTTACATTTAATAGAACCGTTGTGTCTATGGTACTATTTACCCGCATTAATATTGGAGGAGGGGAGAGGGAGAAGGAAGAGGAGAGAGAAGAGGAGGGGGAAAGAAAGAGGGGAGGATGGAGGGGTAGAGAGAGAAACAGTAGAGAGGTAAAGGGAAAGGGCAGACAAAGAAGTACGGTAGAGAAGGAGAGAGCAAGAGAGGGAAAGAGAGAAAGAGAGAAAGGGATATTTACAGCTGTTTTTTTCCACAGGACTTGCGAAGTCATAGATTTTTTTCCCCCCAAGGTTGATTTCTTATTTCTGATTTGAAGCTTGGAATGAAGTTGTTTTACCCTAACAGAGGGAGCTGAAGGGTACATTTTGCATGATTTGTCTGTTACTATGGTAGCAACTCTCCTCCCTGGGTGGCCAATAGGGGTCAAGAGCTGCACCATCTCTTCTGAATATCAATAAGGCAACTGTCATTGGCACTCAATCATACTGTGACATTTTACCTTGACGTTTGGCCACTTTCCACAACACAGCGAAGGAACTAGCCTCCCGTTAAGCTAAATCATCTCCCTTCGATTGTTGATTGTATTTCTTCTTCATCTCATGATGAACTGAAACCGCGTAAAAAATGCTAATGTAGTCGAATGCATGCACAAATCAAACTGATTTGCCCAGTGCTATCGAGCAAGGTCGGGCCAGTGCAGCTTTCCTGGACGCTTTGAGACTTTGACAGTTCTGGAGTCCAACGCTTCCGGCAAATTGGGGTCAGAGAGAGCCTCTGTGTGGTTAGGGAAAGCATGTGACAATTCATTTCCCCAACCGCTGTCTGTGTTATTGCACTTTTACTGCTTTGAGTCAAAACATTTTATGTTATTTAAAAAATCAACTATTGATTGTGGTTTTGATAGTCTGGAACACTCATCTAAATATTGGGTTGCCACAGATTGATTGAAATTCTCTCCTTGCAAACCAAAAAAATAAAAAACATATAGTGCATGTCTAATCATGGCCAGCAGGGGGCAATGCCACCCTGATCCATCAGTATGCATCCAACTGCAGAGAGCAGTGTGACACAAGCACCGAGCACCACCCACACCTACACTGTCGAAGAGAAGACCTTTATGTGGGCTAATATCCACATACAATAGTGCTATTACAGGACTGACTTCAGCTACAAAATGCTGCATGTTTAGTAATGGCAATCCTCTCAGTGATGGCAAATATACAGAATGATGCTTGTGTGGGTTGTGACTGCTGAAATAGGGGGAAATCTGACGGCGTGGCCAAAATGGCCGTCGGAGCTGAGAAGCGGTGGACAAGTGATGAATTGGTGTTTGATTGTTGGTATCACAGATTGATCTCGTCTCTTTTGCGCCTTGTTGTTTCGTCTGGTTGGCCTGCACTCATTTTGAGCACCCTTCACGAGAAGTGATTGAGGTGAAAGGGTGTGTGCTCTGCAATTTATTGCCATCCTCGGAAACAATGGGCTCTAGTTATTGACTACCTCACGGCGCAAAAAGAATAAACAAAACAAAACAAACAAATAAATGAACCTGCAGAGCTCGAAGGTTTTTTCCGCCTGAAACGTCAAG
>NC_084995.1:22900827-22903327 GCF_963854185.1 Sardina pilchardus | reverse complement strand
AGGATTCACCCCCTGAAACAGCCAAGACCCGGTAGATAGCACTGGCCAGAGTATGCCTAACTAAGCTTCCAGTCCTATTATAAAACAAAATATCATAGAGGTTTAATGCACAGCAGGGAAGTCCGAGAGCATGTCTATGAGGGAACACAGTGTATAGGTGAGGGATTCTGCCTAGATAAGATCCTAACAGATTGCGGTGAATCTCACATCTTCACCTGCTACATTAAAACTGTACTTGTCTAAACAGTGAGGCCTGGGGCATGGTTTTCCCCCGAATGCAAACCCTGCACTGCTAAATAATTACTGGAGTACAGCTAAATGAATCTCACATTTTTATTTGCTCGTCCTCCCTCTTACTCCTTCCATCATCCTTCTCATTTCTGCCGACACAGTCTTTTGTCTGACCGTCTGTGTGGTGAGGTATCGAGCGTAAGGTGCACACGTCCCTCTTTCTCTGTCTCCCTCACTCGCTCACGCGCTCTCTCTCTCTTTCTCTCTCTCTCTCTCTCTCTCTCTCTCTCTCTCTCTCTCTCTCTCTCTCACACACACACACACACACACACACACACACGCCCGCAGACTCACACAAGCACATATACGCTCTCGCTCTCTCTCTCTCTCTCTCTCTCTCTCTCTCTCTCTCTCTCTCTCTCTCGTTTTCACAGTCCGTCTCTTGATGTCACTCGTTTCTGCCCGGTTCTCGCGCCTGCATGTGAGTGGGCGCGCGCTGGGTTTGACGGATCAATAGCGATCGATCGCCAGGGAAGGGGGCCCTGATTACTGGACCACGTGTGCTGGAGAAAACAGAGGAAAATCGATCATTGCAGCTTTTAGGCCAACAGCAAAGCGCACGGACCCAAGAAAGACGCAGATATTTCGCATTTGCCCAAGCCGTACGAAATACCATGAATTTCTCTTTCCATCAAGGCTAGGCCAGTATGACTAAACCAAACAGAACACTTCCGCCGAGGTAAATATTAAACCTTCCATGGAGAGAGTCATAGTCATATGCCAAAGCTTGTAGGCTGGAGAAAAATAATCTCTTGTTTATGAAGCTGTTATTTACCTTCATCCACGTATGTATTGTATAGGCTTAAAAGAGGCTATATGCTTTGAATACACAATAATTATGCCACCTTGCAATAGCATTGCAATCGTAATATAAATGTAAACAAGCTCCCAACAGGCGCACAGGGGTTATTCAACATCAACACTTAAGGCAATAGATCACAGTCGTAAAGAGGAGAGAATACGCCGCTGAAGCTCCAGACACAGCGGGGTGCCGCTATCCGCCTCACATGCCAAAGCCTGCTGAGTGAGAGAGAGAGTAGCCCGGCGAAATATTAATTAAGCGCAGTTCCTCAAAGGGACTAGTTTAAAGGCGGTCCGTTTTTACATCGTGGTAGGCCCGTGTGCATTTGAAGCGACTAGATGGACCTAAAACGGGTTTTCGCCAATGATGTGATAAAGTCTTGCGACATCAAAATACAAGTTTTAACAACACACATTTTCAGGGTATGTACCGTTCATGACCATTTACACGTTTACTGGCTCTTGCGCTGTTGAACGTATGGCGTTAATGCGACAAATGCCCTGCACCGGGATAGGCAATCTCTCCTATCGCCTCCTGACGACCATATAGGGGTCATTTGTTTATCCCTGTTGTTGTTTTCAATTGTTTTAATTTTGCTGCAGATTAATAGTCACAATATCGATTGACCTGCGCTTTAAAACCATTCCATGGTACATTTATTCAATTCAGCCCTCTAAACCATGCCAAGCTTTCCCTCTCCGAAGTAACTCATCTGCGGGAGTCGCTTTCCTGTAATGTAATGAGAGGATACTGGCGCTAATGTAGTGTTAATCTAATATATAAAGTCTCTTATTTTGAAACGGCTTCAACGCCAGTACTTTTTATTGTGCCAATGGATCCCATGGTGGGCAGCGCAATAGCATGAGAAGCTTGCTCCTGATATTCGCATACACCATCTGATGCGGGCTGCACTATCCTCGACTCGGCTCTGTGCATATTATCCAGCTGATGTACGCGAGTCGGGGGACGCCTATAGCCTACTGTAGAATACAACATGGTGTGGCATAAATAGGCCTGTACAAATTTATTATTTATAAACAGAAAAAATGGGGTTTCTTTCTCCTTTACGCAAAATGCTCTCGAAAATTCCAAGCGTAAAGACGCATATGTATGCGGACCCACCACGAAAAAGGACATTGCGCTCACAAGACCGGTGACACCCAAACAATGTTTAAAATCTTAACAGCAAAATCACTCAGACCTGTGGTAGCTAACTGGCTCAAAAGGTAATATGAAATAAAAAGTAAAAAAAGGTTTTTGTCACTGACTGTAGGTTGATTTATTGCCCAGCAGTCTCCCACAAACTTTGATTTAGACAACATCCCTGAATTTGATTCGTTATCTCTCTTTCTCAACACACACACACACACACACACACACACACACACACACACACACACACACACA
>NC_084995.1:22875827-22898327 GCF_963854185.1 Sardina pilchardus | reverse complement strand
CTGGCTACAACCTTTGCTGAATACTTTCCAATTGTTTGGGGAATTTTGTTATAGTTGCTTAAAATAATAAGCTACATTTAAAGCATGCCAGACAACATCTAACCTCTCTCAGAATAATGTATTTGATTTAATTTTATGTACCCTCATACTGATGGTTTCACAACAAATACTCACATTTTACTGTTTCCTTTTTTGATAGGCTGATGCAAGTACACACTAGGCTATACAAAATAAACCTAACCTGTTGTATTTCCCTTTCAACTACATGAGCCACTCAACAATTATCAGGCACCACAGGAAGACCAGTTTCACTTTGAGCAAGGACTGCCTCTACAAGAACTCTCTCTTTACCCTCCCTTTCTTTTTTCCCCCACAGTTCTAAATCCACTCTCTCAATAGACAAACATTGGTGAAGTCAGGTGATGCAAGACCCATTTAGGCTTCGATTAGCCACTCAATTAAATGTCACTAGCAGAGAGATTGATTGATATGAAACTGAAGCTACAGACAAAGGAGACTGAAGACAGGAGGAGAGGAGACCATAGCTCGAGCCGCCACACACAAGACAACTGGGAAGACAACAAGTGGTGGAAAAATTAAGTAATATTAAGAAGTGTGTGTGTGTGTGTGTGTGTGTGTGTGTGTGTGTGAGAGAGTGGGAGTGGGAGTGAGTGAAAGAGAAAAGAGAGAATAGTGTAAGAGGCTAGACAACAAGTGGTGGAAAAATTAAGTATTTAGAAGATGTCTGTGTGTGTGTGTGTGTGTGTTGGAGTGGGAGTGAGTGAAAGAGAAAAAGGAGAATAATGGCTCTCTTCTCTCTCTCTCTTCTCTCTTCTATCTCTGTGTGTGTAAAAAAACATGCTAGAAACAGTACATGTATGAACGCCTTTAAAGCTATATACTGTTTCATTCTATGCAAAATGTAACAAAAGAATGGTAATGTTCGAAAGGAACATAAAAAGAATTGCCTTGATTTTGATAAATGTGTAAGACAGAACTCTGAGCTATGATTTATTCCAAACCACTGCAGCACTGCAGACGATAGAGGAGTAATTCATGACACTTGGGTGACAAATATGCTTTGGTTCATATAACTTCTCTCATACACACACTTTGCTGCGTATGCAGTTTCTTACTGAAGAATATAACAGCAGTGTTTCAGTCATATCTAGTTTTTCAGTCACACCCCAAAATTATTTTCCATAATTACGCTGAAATTTCACCGCCCTTGTGTGTCTGTGAGTGTGTGTGTCTGTTTTATACAATTAGTGATCTTTAATACAATAAGGTTATAATGAATTGGTGATGATATTGGTATTACAGTATGAACATAAACAAAGAATATACCTAGTTGTTGACCAGATTGCTTTACTGTAATGTTGTGTACTGCTGTACTGCTCAGTTACTGCAGTTGCTACTCCATTGTGATCAGGTGCATGTGTGTGTGTGTGTGTGTGTGTGTGTGTGTGTGTGTGTGTGTGTGTGTGTGTGTGTGTGTGAGAGAGAGAAGTAGGATAGTAAGAGTATGTGTTGGCAGATATGCGTGTGTATATGTCTCTGTGTGTGTGTGTGTGTGTGTGTGTGTGTGTGTGTGTGTGTGTGTGTGTGTAAGGATGGGCAGTATTTATGATACATGTATCTAAAATACGCATTTCAAATACATAATAGTATTTTACAATTTGTATTGTATTAGGTGGAAGAAAATGGCTTTGTGGTGTGTACGTTTGTAGTTTAAATATACTGGCAAATATTCTTGGTAAAACTAACACTTTTGGTGACATCATAAAAGTGCAAAACAATGAATGTAGCCTCTGACTGGTGCAGAGACTACACAGAGACTTGCCCAGGCTTGATCCAGTGCAAGATGAGTAATGTTTAGACACACACACACACACACACACACACACACACACACACACACACACACACACACACACAATACATGCCCTTTCACACTAGCCAAGTTTCTTGAGAACTTTAATCAGCCCTTTCTTGAGAATTGCAGTCATCCAATCGTATAACATAGTACCGGTTATGTGGTTGCCTTGAAAATTTCATATTTACAGTATAGCCCTTGGCGTCGATATAGCACCATTTAGCATTTGCACAGTCCCAGTTGGTAAAAAAGACAACTAAAAGGGTCAAGATCCTTCCTGATCAACAGAGTTACACAGTGCAAAATCAAGCAATCTGGGCAATGGGCATGCATTGACAATGCGAGGGAATTTCAGTTGTGACTTTTTGAGTGTAATACATTATCTTATTTTGATACATGGCATGACTACTCTGGCTTTATATGTTATTTTGATACAAATAAATAGGGTATTTGATATTTTATTTTGAAATACAGTTTAGTTGTATTTTTGCCCATCCCTGTGTGTGTGTGTGTGTGTGTGTGTGTGTGTGTGTGTGTGTGTGTGTGTGCGCATGTACACTGCAGTTATGAAATGAGCACTGTGTACAGATGGAGCTACTGGTCCCTTGTACATACCACAGCTCTACAGGGCTCTACTTGTGAAGGAGTCTCTGTAATTATGACGGATTCCAATCTATTTGTAAGGGTTGGTAAGAGCACAGATGTGTGTGTATGTGTGTAAAGACAGTGTGTGCATGTATGTATGCATTCTATATGCATATGACCACATGACCATACTCATATGGACAGACTAAGTGTGTGTGTGTGTGTGAGTGTGTGTGTGTGTGTAGGAGGGAGGGTGCTGATGGGAAAGCCAGTGGTGTCGGAGGGGATGGAGGTGGGGGTGGGGGTTGGGGAGCAGAAGAGAGGGGCTGCTGCTGCTGCTGCTGCTGCTGGCTGTGGCTCTAGAAAGAGAGGGAGGGAGAGAGAGGGAGAGATGGAGGGATGGAGGGAGAGATGGAGGGAGGGGGAGAGAGAGGCAGCGGGGAAAGGAAATCGATACAGATTCCGCGCAAGTCAGATAAGCCTTAACAATGTGTAGCGCAGACACACTCTATAACCCAATCACATAGAGGCGCATATGCTCTCTCTCACACACTCACACACACTCTCACACACACACACACACACACACACACACACACACATCTTCCCTCACACACTGTCTATCTCTCACTGCATCTAAAACACATGCAGATGCCCAGTCATACTAACACGGACATGCAGACTTTATAGTCCAATCACGTAGATTCATACAAATTCATGCATACACACAGTCCCTCACTCATGCGCGTGCGCCAACACACACACACACACACACACACACACACACACGTGCACACACACACACACACACACACACACACACACACACTCACACACACTCACACAGAAATTAAGTCCCCACTATACTACAAGTAGACACATGCATATTAATTCCCTCCAACCTTCAAACATCACATAGACAAAACCTTGGGTTATTGAAAGAAGGTTGACTGCTGAAATATAAACTGGTTATTAAAGATATATTATTTACGGATGTGCGTTAACCTAGAATCCCTGATTCTTTTAACATTTTACTGTGCAAGAAGCCATCCACAGATGACAACAGGTTCATTTTAAGCCCTTGCCCTTATATTGGTTGTAATCGTGGTGCTATACTGACCTCACCACAAACACACTCTCTCTCTCTCTCTCTCTCTCTCTCTCTCTCTCTCTCTCTCTCTCACAAACACACTCTCTCTCTCTCTCTCTCTCTCACACACACACACACACACACACACACACACACACACACACAGCTTAAGTATTCACCACACGTTTTACTTTGCTTACCGGGAACAGACTTGGTTACAAGACCTACAATCTGTTCTCTCTCTCTTTTTCTCTCTCACTCTCTCTCTCTCTCTCACTCTCTCTGTCTCTTTGTCTCTCTCTCTCCCACACACACACACACACTCTCCCTCTCTCTCTTCCCTACCCACAAGCTTATTAATTATTAAGGAGAGAATCGATCATTTCAGCAGTCTGCCTCAATCCTCCACTCTACACAAAGGCCAAATCTCTCTTATCCTCAATCAATGCTATCTCACTAAATCTGCTTTTAAGATCACATCATTTGCTTCATTCATCCACCGACTGTCTTTCATGTGGACCACTAACAGACAGTGAGGTTGAATTCATAAACTTCCACATTAATGAGTCAAGGCCAGCCATCTCTATGTTTTTTGCGCTGAAATGAAGATGTGGGAACTCTTGGACTTGAGACAGGTGTGTGAGGTTTTTGTGTGTGTGTGTGTGTGTGTGTGTGTGTGCTTGTTTGTTTGTGTGTGACTATTTGAACTAGAAAGGCAAGTATAGGGACACTTGAACGTTACCCATCCCAAGACAAAAACATGTCTTTCAGGCCGCCATAACTGCGCTGATTAAATATGATTCAAATAAATGAATGTTATGAAATGGAGATAATCACTTCTAAGCCAAAGGATTGCTACGTGTTTAGGGATGAATTTCAGCTCTCACATGCAAGCACACACAGACAGGGCGTCCTGAGGAAAGATGCAGATGGCTGTGGATTTTTTTTCAAAATGTTATCATACTGAAAAGGGAAAAAAAACAACAGTGTTATGGTGGCTAAAGTGCATTAGTACTTAGTTTTCTCAATTCCAATAATGTAGAAAATGTACAGTGTACACGATAAACCACTAAACCCTTTAAACCGTTCATACACTCAAACACCAAATATTTCAAGATCTTCAAAAGTCCTACAGACAGGTGTTAAGAATCGATATGCCGGTTGGCACAGGGGTGTGAGGATTGGCATTGGGCATTACCCACTGCCCTACATCCGTCCAAACCTGATGAGTGGCTGCGCCCACAACACAACACGACCCACCTTTCTTCTGATATCTAATAACAATATTGATCAGCCACTCAGTACAGTGATAATGGAGGCCAGGCTGGGCAGAGAGCTGTGAGCTGTACAGTGCCATGCGGAGAGAGAGAGAGAGGGGAGAGAGAAAGAGAGAGAGAGAGAGAGAGAGAGAGAGAGAGAGAGAGAGGGAGGGACTGAGAGTGCGAGGGAAAAGATAAGAGAGAATGGGATAGAGATAGATGGTACACGTGTTAGAAAAATGTGTGTGTGTGTGTGTGTGTGTGTTGTGTGTGTGTGTGTGTGTGTGTGTGTGTGTGTGTGTGTGTGTGTGTGTGTGTGAGAGAGAGAGAGAGAGAGAGATAGAGAGAGAGAGAGAGAGAGAGAGTGTGTGTGTGTGAGAGTGTTTGTGTGTGTGCCTCCGCGTCTGTGTGTGTGGCGAAGAGAGAGAAGAGAAACTAGCTATGATACCACTAGAATCCCCTCAGGCTAACACACAGCACCTTGTGTGCAGTGTCCATCCAACACTAGCAGTGCCAGGGTGTGAGGGACCCTCCTGGCTGTGCCATAGGAGACGACAGCTCTTCAACTTAACATTTCAACTCCTCATCTGTGTCCTGACCCTCTCAAATGCGATTGCTGCACCTCATTAAGACATTAAGACAATGTATCCCGCACACACTGTGGTGATTTTCTGCTCATTTTCAAGAGACCAGACAACCTGGGAATTTAGATAGATTCTGTGGATTCTGTGTGTGAAGTTTCCCTGTAAAAACCCTCATCGTTTCAGGAGAGGTGTTTTGTTTACGGTGAGATTTTTTCGACTGAGACAGAAACAGGGGGGAGGATAGAATCAGGAGTCGGAATGGAGGGAGGCAGTGATGAAAAAGCAGAGACAGAGACAGAGACAGAGAGAGAGAGAGAGGGAGAGAGAGAGACAGGGAGAAATAGAGATGGAGAGAGGCAGAGAGCGATGGGGGAAGGGAAGCAGCATGTATTGATCCACCATGTGCAAAGCCAGGCAGGCAAACATATGAGAATGATAAAGCCGCAGCCATTGTGATGGCTCCCTACAGCAGCAACAGCAGCAGCAGCAGCAGCAGCAGCAGAGAGAATGAGGAGGACTGGATCACCAGCTGAAAGCTCTTGCCCTCTTTACCCACATCACACAGCCTGAGCATACTGGGCCATAATACTGAACACAAATACTTCACCTGGACTGTGCTGGACAATAGCTTGGGGGTCATTAGTTGGCACGGTTGGGGGGCGGGGGGGTAGCTTGAAAATGCAGAGTACAATCTCACAGGGGAGTTAGACTTGCTCACACATTTGCACACACACACACACACACACACACACACTTACACCTTCTTAAAACACTCACATGCACACACACACACACACACACGTACCCACACCCTCACACATTCACAAAGCCCAGACATATTCCCACAAGCACAGGCAAGCAGGCACCATTTTACCACACAACAGGCGATTTCTGACAGGCTGGGCTGTCGATTGGGCTCTGTGGCAGCCCATGTAGTGTGAAGAAGCACCTTTACGGATCCCAAGTACACATACCTCTGACCGCCACAAACCAACTGTGCATTGCCGTTGGAGCTTGTGTACTGTCTGTGTGGTGCACTTGTCTGCTGTTCGGTCACTGTGGGATATTCCCCTATACCTACAGCACAGCACAAGGAATTTAACACCTTTTCCTGTCCGTGTCTGAAATGAATGATTTATTCACCACAGCACTGGAGTGCCACGCCGCAGGAACAATCCCATGCTACTGTAGACCGCAGCGAAAAATGACACTTCTGAAGAAGCCGAGTTCAAACCAATGTTATGATGAGATGCTACTCATAAAGCTTTCACAGGAAGAATAGGACATAAGAAAGCTGTTCACTGTGAAGGACAACATACTGTACAATCACCGCACTTGACATATGCCATAGATAGAGTAACTCAACGCACAGCTATAAAAACAGATATGAGGAAAAATGACCAATTACAGATAAGATCGATTGATCTGATCTTTGTCTTATAGCCTTTTTGTGTTCAGAATTCATGATAAGGACAAATGATTTTTATCATGAACTTAACATATTTCAGCTTGAATAAACATCGGAGACTGATTTACACAACAGTTTTAGTGATGGACTTCTCCTCTCCTTCTTCAGCATCCCTACATTTAATAGTTCACCACTGTAAACTCACAAGCATTGATTATGCTTGATGGCATTCACGGAGGATAAACCAAAGCAAGTCCAAAAACCCCACAGGGGAGATGTATTTTGCCGTGTTCAGTTTGGACACAAATAGCGATGTTGGATGCATTTCAAAACCACATCTTCAAGCTGATCTCCACGTCACGCGCACTGTAACAGATCCTCCGCTGAATGCTGAACCGGCCGGCGGCAGGGCTCTCTCAGGACAGGGCTGAGGTCAACACTGAGGTGACTTGCTACTCTCTGACTCCTTCTTCTGTTTGTTCGCTGACTCGGAGGATGGCTCTGGGCCAAAGGAGGGCCGGCACTGGCCCAGTTCTGGAGGCCCAGACACGCTCAAGAGCCAGAGATAATCATGGATGACTATCTAAAGCTGAATGTCATCACCACGCTGCTATCCAGACCAACACTATCCAAGAAACCAGGCCCAAGGCCTTCATTTGACACCTACAACATACCCATTGGAACCTACCAAAACCTGGACTGGGTAAACCCAGCCCGATTTGCCAGCGATTGTATCTCGCCCTGCAGCTCAGGCTGGAAACCTGCACATCTATCTCTCCTGCTTCCTGTCCACGTTTGCTGGAACCAATCACAAACTAGCTTATCCAGCAGGCACACCTGGATTGTTGGTCTGATTGGTTGAAGGACTATCCAAATGCTTACAGTCATTTGAACTATATGCCCATTGATCATGCCTCTTGTGCAGTAGAAATACAGCGCAGACTCCCTAGACTCATGTTAAATCTTAAAAGATTGAGCTTAGTCTGGTGATAGGCAGACTAACCAACACCAGAAATATACAGTAACTAGTTTTTAACAACAAAGACACTATCATCATACCAGGGTTTTCTGTGGCAGAAGACCCTGGTGACCTTGTTGTCATGTACCTCGGGGATCCCTTTGCTCCAAGAGTGTCAAACTTAGTATTCAGATTGATTTCAACCCTTCTTGTGGATGCATTCAAGTGCCAGAGAGATGCTGTAGTCTAGGTCTTGGCCAACAGTTCATGCTCACTCAAAAGACTTTGCTGCATTAGAGAGAAGGGTCCTTGACTCTGGCAAACTGATCCCATAACAGTCTGAGTGGCCTTGAGGGATCTCACACAATGTCACGGCCTGTTGTCGTGACCTGATGTTTAAGTGTTTACCACTACGGCTCTGACTAACACTACCCTACCGTGTCAATGTGCTACAACACACAAGTCAATGACAGCGGGAATGACATTGAGTACAATAAAAGCATATACATAAGAAAGAAAAGCCTGAATGCATTCATGATGGTATAACATTTAAAGGTCAGCAATGATCAACCACGAACAGTCAATCTCCCTACATCTTTTTGACTGACAAAGAAAAAGAAAACAGCAAACAAAATATCTTTTAAAAGACCCCTGCCATTAGTGGCAGATAGTATGCATGTCAGTATCCTTGGTATTGACCAGGAGAAATGAGTCATTCTAGACCGCCTATTTTCCCAGCCAGCTGATTGTTTGTACAAGGCTGTGTGTGTGTGTGTGTGTGTGTGTGTGTGTGTGAGTGTACTGTATGTCTCACAGGACTGTTGTTCCTACACACTCTCTTTCTTCACAGTCTACAAGTTCCAGCAAAATATTCCAACAACGTTCTCACAACTGTTTGAGAAGCACGACAGTAGGGCACAGCTGTCACATGAAACTCAAGGGACTGTATACTGTATGTATGTATATGTATGTATACTGTTTATGGATTGCTCTAGTAACTGGGAACTGAAGTGGAGAGGGGGGCCCAGTGTCTACAGTGCTCACTCTCTCTGTCTCTCTCTCTCTCTCTCTCTCTGCCTCTCTCTTTCTCTCTCTTTCTCTCTCTGTCTCTCTGCAGGCCCAGAGGGACTTCTCTCCCGCGGTGTGAGCATAGACACTGAGCTCAGCGCTTCTCTCCCTCTATCAGGGGTCTGCTGCTTCTCTCTGTGTTTGTGTGTGTGTGTGTGTGTGTGTGTGTGTGTGTGTGTGTGTGTGTGTGTGTGTGTGTGTGTGTGTGTGTGTGTGTGTGTGTGTGTGTGTGCGTGTGTAAAACACTGAGATGGACCACACAGCCTACACAGCACCAGCTGCAGATTCAGGTATGAATGTGAAGGGATTCTTGTATTTTTATGAGGTGGTTTGGCCATGATTTTTGCATACTATTGTGCAAGCATTTGAAGGCTAAAAGCCACACTCTCTATCATATGAGGCAGACAGACAAACAGACAGACAGACAGACAGACAGATAGAGAGAGAGAGAGAGATAGATAGATAGATAGATAGATAGATAAATAGATAGATAAATAGATAGATAAATAGATAGATAGATAGATGTCTAGAGACAATAAGACATCACACAAATTACGTCTATCAGCATTCACAGATGGGAAGATGACCTTTTTTTGGACCATTACTTTCCTTCACCTTGATACATCTACATCTTTTTGCAGGCTAGAGTTGTCACTGCTGATAGCCTATCATTTTAAAAAGTAACAATACTGATTACAAACTAAAACTAAATCAAATATGACATGAGCAGTTGAGGCAATCCATGTTATGTAGAAAGCAACACCTCTTGGATTTTTTTTTACCAACAATGCTTTTAGTAACAATACAAGGAATAATGAAACTATTTAACCAGTGGGGTGATGATGAAGAATAATGCATGCGTGCGTGCATGTGTGTGTGTGTGTGTGTGTGTGTGTGCGTGCGTGCGTGCGTGTGTTGTGTGCGTGTGTAGGCATACTGAAAGAACAGAAAAGACAGAGAGACAGAGTGAATGAGTGGGTGAATGAGTGAGTGGGAGAGGGAGAGAGAGAGAGAGAAATGAAATACATATTTCTCTTCATGTTGGCTGAGCAATTGATCCCATTTGATGAACAGGCCATTAAGCATTCATCCCTGCATGGTCTGAACATGTGGCAGAGGTGGGCCAGAGACAGTGACCTCCCGAACCACAGCCAGAGACCCACTCTGCTCTGTGCTCTCTCTAAGGGTGCCACAAGTCAATAATCTGTTTATTTTCTGGAAAGTTCCATGCACTAAATATAAGGCCAAATTATGCATTTTACTGTTTTGGCAGCTGAATTGGGTAATAATAATTGATAATACAGTGAGAAATAAATCCCATTCACAAAAAAAGATTGACTGTGGCCAACACATTTGATTATCTTCTCCACAACAGAGTGTTTAACCATGACAATATGTATTAGGCTACATTAACTAATTAGATATTTTTCTGCTGAAGTTGATACCTGATATATATCCCCAGAGGTTATGTAGTATCATGTTCAGAGTGAAAGATTGAATAAACGCCTAATATTATATTCTTCACAGAACGATTGTTCCACTGGTATGGCTGATCGGAGATGCTAGATGTGACCTATAATTCAGGATCTAGGCTACAGTACATACTGTCACAGGTATACCCTGCTATTCAATCCTTGTAAATAAGTGAACAAGAACATATCACGGTTATGTGGGCTATTCATTCAGGAGATGCGCCAGAGCAATGGGACAGACGACAATTCTACATTTCAGCAATGTCTTGTTGGTTCTCGATTTAAAGCAAAATCTGGGTAAAGAAAAGTCGATATATCAATAGTGAATACAACATCATAATTTAAGGAATACAAGGCTTGGGATGTGGGTCTTTCTCTGCCACGCAAAATGATAGCGCTCGCTCGATTAAAAACACCGTTTGCAACCACAAATGTCACGGTCAAATAAAATGGAGTTAAACAAAGAGTTCTTAATGAAAAGCTGACCAGTGCTGACCAGGCAGTGGTTAGCTGCCTTTTAGAACCGAATCGAGAATTGATTGGTGTGCTCCATTTAAAAGGGACACTGGGAACTTGGTTATTGATCAACGGGAGGTCACGCACCCCCGACGATCTCTCCACGTTCAGGCCCAACTTGTTTGCACCTCGCAGCTTATAACGGCTGTCGAGTCCCGGCGGAGAAGGCTACGACCACCACGTCTGTCCCCTCCACTGAGGCAGCCGAACACAATTTCAGATCCCCCATCTGCTGGAAGACCATGCGGCCTAAGCACCCGTCAACTGACAGAAAATCATTTCGTAAATGGCCGATGGCACATTTATCCAACGATTTCGGTTCATGTTACTTTCAATTTCAAATTTAATTTTCCAAACACACAGGTGTGCATGTAAACTATTCAACCGAATTAAAACACATATAGCTTTCAAATAGTCTATTTGATTTGGTGACACCAGCTCTAAAAAAAGGATATGTTTTTGGTTATAGGCTTATAGGCTATTAAGACATCCTCTCTAATTAGGTTTATGTTTGTGGTTATAAAATTCAAATCAGAGTCCAGTGTCTGCATTAGTGTACAGTAGGTCTTCACATCATTACGTTTGCATAACTTCTGTTGTGTACAGAAACAACTCATGCTTTAGTTGTGGCCTACACGTGATCGTGGCCTACACGTGATCATGGCAACACTGAAACAAAAGGTGAGATAGATTGTCTGCACCGGTCCGAGATAAACTCTGCTCTGTCTAGATTTATGAAAACAGAGCATGTTGTTGTTATGCCATCGGGAAATACAGTTACATCCCTTAAATGTGTCACCACATATTTCCTTTCAGTATTATCAGCAGTTCGGGGACTAATATGTTGTACAAAACGAATAAAACATTTATTGGTGTTTTTCTTCATTTCGTTTTATCTAATGAAACTGCCAGGTCTAGGCTACACAACAAACCTGCTAGTCGGAGAGCTGACATCCGTTGAAACTCGGGTTCCTGTAACCATTTCCACATGCGCCGAAATGTTTCCCGGCCGGACTTCAGTTTACTCCATGGCTTCGGGTTCCGCAGGAGGTCTGACAAAGTACCCTGTGAGCGACACAAGATCCGCTGGGCGAAAATTGCTTGAGGTATGCTGTAGCGTTTTAGCTCTGCTGTGATCCGTTGTGCCACCTCTTTGGTGTTGATTTCCTCCACCTGTCCAGACCCTCCACCTTGCCCGGCCCCGACAGCATGCCTCTCTCGTTCGGCCAACATGGACCCATTTGCCTGTGAGTGTAGGTGGCTATGCGGGTGCATGCCGTTGAGGTTAGATATCATACCGTGCCCGTGTCCCCCTAAACTCCGAGCGAGATGCTCCTCGCCACGGGAGAGCATCGCCGCGTGGGATTCAAACCCTCCCGTGGACAGCATTTTATCGTTGGCCAGGTGCGCACTGGGCCCGTACGCGGATAGCGTCTGCTGGGAGTTGTGTAAGGAGCCGAGGCCGTTGGAGAGCGGCGACAGTTGCGGTCCCATTCCGGACATGTCTTTGGGGTAATGCCCGTACAGGTTGCTCATGGACGCCAGGCCTCTGTCGTCTCGCATCAGGGTAAAACTCCCGCTAACGTTGCCTGTCGCGAGGCGCTGATGCGCGGCATGGTGGTGCGCGTGTGGGTGCGGGTGCGGGTGATGAAACTTGTCCGAGACGCTGGAGATCGGTGGAAGGTGCTGGAGAGGGGTCAGGGTGGTGTACGTGTTGGACAGGCTCATGCCGGACTCGCACATGGTCATCGCCGGGTGCAGGTGCCCGGAGAGCGTAGGATCCGTCCGGTAATCGCCGGCGCCCTCCAGGATAGAAGCCATGCTCGAGACCATGGCCGAGCGTCCGTGCGATACTAAGTTCCGGTGGGATGCTGATGACGGTCGCCCGTGAGGAGAATTCATCAAGTCTCCCGCCTGAGAATGGGAGACGCCATGCATGTTGCCAATGTTTTCCATTGTAAGTTCCATCGTTGAAAGATTATTTCTTTCCGCCTCCCCTCCCTCCCTCGTTCTTTTTTCTGTCACTCACACACAACCCCTCGCGCGCACTCTCTCTCGTAGTCCCTCTGTGTTGAAAAAAAGATTCCCCGCCGAAAACGATTTCAAAGGCAACCCATTGATTTCGAGCCACTGCCCTCAGTCCAGCATGGTTTTGATCAATCGTATTTCAGTGTCCAGCCGAAAAGAAAAGAATGAATAAAATAAATTTGATTTTCTAAATATATTTTTAAAAAGAAAAGATCAGCGACACACGCCTCCTTCTTTCATATGCTATGTCTGGTGGTTGAGGAGTGCATCGGGTGAGCGTGTGTCTCATTCGCTGTACAACAGCGCTTCTACTGTGAGCTGCGTCTGGGCTGTGTGGGTGTCCACACGTGTGCGCGCTCCTCTGTGTGTAAAAGGTACGTGGACGCGCACTGCTTTAGCACTGAGGTCTGTGTCCGGCTCCACACACACACACACACACACACACACACACACACACACACACACACACACACACACACACACACACGTAGGAAAGGAGGGAGAATCAATCCAATTCGGTCCTTTTCCCCTCTCACCAACAACCGTAATGGCCTTTACGAGGATCGCTGATTGACCATAAGACGCGTTTCTTGAGTGCGCTATAAAACACAAGCCATGTATGACTTTATCCACCAAGTACGCCTTGTGTGTAGCCTACGCAACAGCCTCAGTGATGCAAGCTTATATGCTTAATTTATTTGTAAAAAAATAGTCAAAACAAAGTACTCAATTAGTGTGATCATAACTGGTGCCAAAACGAGGTTGGTAAATTAAGAAGTGCAGATGCTACACTCAAAGTATAATTACAACTCAAAATTGTCTTCTCTCCTAAGTTGAAGATGAAAGGCCTATCTGAATATTACTTCTCCTCTGTAGTAGAGATCAAACAATATACATTTTTTATTCAGTATAAGGATAGATAAGTCAACACAGACACAGGGACGAGTAGGCCTAACAGAAAGATGACAAGAGTGTTCACATGGGATATATTAGTCAGAGATTCACATGGGATAGGCCTATATTAGTCAGAAATGTGCTGGCTCAAAAATATAAGCTGCATTAGAATTATTTATCTTCCGACATTTATATCCATCTATCTGTATCTATCTATTTATCTATTTTGCCACAGTATACAGTGGCATATATAGACTGAAGAGGGAGATGTAAGCAAATCAGTTAAGCACAGATGTAAAAGGTGTTTTTTTAAAATCTATATTAGTATGTTTTGTCGTCAAGACTATGCTAAGATTAGAGACTGCCTTAGATGTTGGCTGTGCAGAACATTAAAGTTTCCACGTTAGTTGAAGATGCATGTTTTCCCTTTCTTGTGGCCATTGATAAATCTGATCAATATATCGACTGACACTGATTAATTGTGTTTGGTGACCCAGGGTGAGAGAGCAGCGCATAGGTCAGAAAGTTTAGAACTGGACGAGGGTGGGCGAAGAAATGCTGGATCTCCGCGAATCTGGATCTCCGAGCGAGCCTTACACTTGCGTCGTCGATGTCGGTATTTGGTGCATGCTCATTCAAAGTTCCTATATTCATTTGGAAATGTTGACTGGCTTATTGTGTCGTTGTTCATAATACGTGTAGGCCTACATATAAGTGTAAGTGATATTTCACAGTCGACGCAATAGGCTAGGCGCATCAGTGAGAATGTGTATCAATTTTATAGCCTAGATACCTGAGCTTGTTTTTTTGTGTCAGGTGTGTCAATGATGTAGGTATTAGGCTTAGGCTATACGCTTTCTCTGACTTATTCTGTTATCACTGGTGTGGATTTGTAGAAAAATGATGACAAAATTGTAGCTTAACCTACTATTGGTTGTTGCAGAATTCCTGATCCAGCAAATTCAGGCCTAAAACATGCAAAAATGGTCTACTCCTTTTATTATCGCTGATAGAATTATTAGGCTCTTTTCTGTTTTCATTTGGGATTTGATATTTGACACATGATCTCTGAACAACAACAACAACAACAACAAAAACAACAACAGTAACAGTCATACTAAGCTAGGATACTATAATTCCAATTACACCACCACCACCAACAATGACAAAATATATATAGGCTAGGCTTATATACATATTATTATTATTATCATTATAATTATTATTATTATTAATAATAATATGATGATGACGATGACAAACCTTTCCCTAAAAAGTGAGGAACACCGTTTTGAACTACGGCCCTAGTCTACGTAGTTTCGCCTTCAGTCAAGAAGTAATGGGGACACTTTGCTGCTGTCTCACGCAACACAAATAAACGTAGTGTTCTTGCTTTAGTGTCCACTATCGATGAGCCCCTCTATCGGAAATAAATTACTGTTCAGGGCCCAGTGCAGAATCCGTTAGGTCCGCGATGCTCAGCGGCAGAGAGGCTTCGGTATTGGCGGCCTGACCGCCGTAGTGATGGATGTTGGCGAACACTCCGTTATAATTCACTTGGTGTTAATTGTTCGTTTTGAACAATCAGTTCTTCGAATGTGTATGCGATTTCAGAGTTTAGGAAAAGGCCTGGGCTTCCCGACACGTTCATGCCAAAAAGTAGAGCATGAGAAAGTGTTTATGTAGCCTATGTTTGTATTTTTAAAACCAATATTTTTCTAAAATTCTCCAATGTTTCCTTTGGCATTCTGGCACCGCACTCCTGTTTTCCCATAATTCAACTCCAGGACTATCTTGAATCCCTGATGCGCTCAAAGTCCAAAAGGCATTGATCATTTCTGGGTATGATCAATTTTGCCCTGCATCCTCTTGTTTTAGAACCCGACTGACAAGGTTTTCATAATGTGATCAACATCGCTGCCATGCCTGAAGTTTAAAACTTTTTTCTTGTCTTATAAAGAGCAAGGGCATTTTAACTGAATAAAAGTACTTTTAAAACGATCCTATGTGATAGACTAAAAACCTTTATGATAAAACTAGATAAAAAAAAAAGCATCGTAGAACAGTTATGGCAAAGCGCTGTCCTTTCGGAATGGTGAAAAACATTTTGTATTGAACACAAACGGCCAGTTTATTATTATTATTATTATTTAATAAATTAGAAATATGAAACCAGCCTTTTGTTAAAGAACTATTTTCAATTGTTGTGGCAAATTAAGACTTTAGTAACGAACCTGTATAATTCTGACTGGATCAAGTTCTGTGAAAGCACCGGAGGCCCACACAGTCTGCATTGCAAAAATATTCCGGTCATTCTGGGCCTGCATAAGTGTAGGCCCAGCCTACGTTTGCCTAATAATAATAAGCCTAATAATAATAATAATAATAATAATAATAATAATAATAATAATAATAATAAATGAATGAATGAATAAATAATAATTATGATAAAAATGACAAGTTTAATTTGCAATATGTTGGGAGAAATGTAGCCTGATACGTGTAGGTCATGCAGGGCCTGCTTCTGCGTCCACATTTCATAGTATAATAGTCTATGAGTTCTTATTAAGGGAAACATAATGGCTCGCAGTTCAACGCACATTCCATTTTGAGAACAAGGGCTGCTACAGACGATTTTCTATGTGTTTGCGATGTAGGCTATATTTTTTTTCAATTCCTTGTTTGCTATAGTCTACTGATAATGGTGACTATGTCCATTCTTAGTTTAAATGAAAATGTAATCAAAATCAAGATGTCAGTGACATTTCACTCAACCTTGTTGAAATGAGACAACTGGCGAATTTGGACTGTCGTTCAGTTGCAAGTTTTATCTCTCACCAACTTATTGTATGGCAAAATAGACTAGGCCTACTTACTTTACAAAAATATTTTATTTATATTTACATTTTCATTTTAAATGTATATGTTTTGTTGTGTTTAATAACTTACCTGTATTGCAGCATCTAACAACCAGTTATGTATTGGCCAAACTGTCTACTTTTGCTTCGGTGCACTGATGATGCCCTCCCGAACTCGAGGGTTCATCTTATGCTTCCTAGGCTACGTTTTAAGTGAAGATTCTTCACAGCTGAGTGGCAGAAACATTCCACATACTCTACAATCACTTGTTTGCTTCAGCCTCATGATGAAAATATACACCTTCACATTTCCTCCATATCTAACGGCACATGCATGCATAGCGAAAGGGGGACATTTTCTCCTCATTTTAGAAGCTTTTTCTTCACATTCATTTGGTAGGCTATTTTTTTTCAGTGATGGAAAATTCCTCATCGTGAAGACGCTGACGGCACTGACTGACCAGTTGAAAAACAGCAGCTCTTTCTCCCCTTTCGATTGATTGGAAATCAATATCCGTTGGATCGATGTAAATACACAGGTTGTAGGCCTACACAGCAAATAGAGAATATAGCTGGGAAAACAATACTCATTTTATTGTGGAAAGGTTTGGAGATTTCTGAAAGGCATAGTGGCAATCTTTTTCAACTAGTCCAATCGTTATTATTATTATTTTATCCTCATGTTATTTGTAATAACTAACCTAATCCTAAATAAGAAAAATACATGTCTAGGATATTACTTATTGATATGAACAAATATTATCAGAATACATGCCTAGGCTAAGAGGCATCCCCCTTTAGAGGGAATTACTGCATTGGCTATTTAGCTTACAGAACGGAATAATTGTGGTTAAATTCTGCTATCGCTTAACGATAATATATGGTCGTGATAGGCCTAGGCCTAATTGATAAAACATTAGGAATACCTTTAATACTCATTAGCCTGTATGTATTGCAAGACATAGACCTATGTGGGACATATAGTTCGTAGGCCTACTTATGAAGTAAAATCTATGGATTAGGCTACGACATTCATCTTGGTAGGCTATTGGAATGTTATAGGCTACAATAATAATAATAATAATGATGATAAAAATCGGACATTTCAGTAGCATCTTGAAAGGCAAGTTGTCAGTGCATTAGTAGCAATGCGAACGTACACTTGTGTGATAACGGAGCGTGGAAAGTTCTGCACTACTCTCTCTGTCTATAGATTTAAGTTTACAAATAAAAGGCATTTTTTAGAGAGCCACCAGCCTAACCCAAAGTCAATATGGCATTCTTTCTCACGTGAAAGTAAGTGATTGGTACTCAAATCAATTGAGTAATAAATAAATAAATACATAGGCTACATACATGCATACATAGGCCTATATAAATAAATAAATAAATAAATAAATAGGAGTCACAATAAACAAACATTTTGTGCTGTTTGTGTCACAATAAGCAAACATTTCTATGTCTGGGGCTTTTTCTGCACATGAAAACACACTGGGAGAGTGTATGTGGGATGGTGTGTGTGTGTGTGTGTGTGTGTGTGTGTGTGTGTGTGTGTGTGTGTGTGTGTGTGTGTGTGTGTGTGTGTGTCTGTGTCTGTGTCTGTGTCTGTGTGTCTGTGTGTGTGTGTGTGTGTGTGTACCTGTGTATGTGTATGTGTGTGTGTATGTGTATGTGTATGTGTATGTGTATGTGTATGTGTATGTGTATGTGTATATGCATGTGTATGTGTTTATTTGAGAGAAAGGTGAGGGGGTGTTCTATGCCAATGCCAAGCAATCATCAGTCACGCAGAAAGGGTTCACTTATTTGCTGTTTGCTCGTTCGTAAGTTTGTTATGCTGACGGCTGTGTATTACTAAAAGCATCTTAACGACTTAATGAGGAACAACTTGCCGAACGACTTCCAGCTACACTGCCAACTGTGACTATGGAGCCCAAGTCAGAGCCGTCTGTTTATAGACGTTCTTCTTAAACATTGTAAGACACAATAAACAAACAAATAAATAAATACACAAATGAATAAATAATACAGCATGTGTAGCAAATTCTTTTTTTCATTTTTGTGATTTGGATTTTACTCGTGGTGTTGTGCAAAAGAGTAGGCAGCTGTTGATGTAGCCTACACTTTCTATATCAGAGAACACTATGCCAACATGTTTTTGATTGATAACAGGTAGTGTGTTTTTTTCTCTGCAGGGCCGGTTTGAATACAATATGCAGGCATATTGCAGGTACACACACACACCACACATACACACACACACACACACACACACACACACACACACACACACACACACACACACACACACACACACAGGACAATAAAAACAACATTGACAATAACAAAAACATGTATTCTTCTTGTTATTGTTATTATTTTATTTCGCTAATTTTATATTATTAGCATTATTATTATAAATAAATTAGAAACCTTCTTGACATCCAAATTCACTGGAGAACTGGTTGCTAAGAAACAGTGGAAGAGATGGATTGAGAGGGAATAGTCAATCAATTCTACAGGGAGGTGTGTGTGTGTGTTGGAGAAAGGGAGAAGAAGGGGGGTAATGGAGGAGGGAGGGGCCTACGGTGGGGACGGAGGCCATGTTTTGAGCACTGGTTGCATAAATCTTCATTTTATAACAGACAATGGGAGAGAAAGTGCCCAGAAAGAGAAAGAGACCGAGAGACAGAGAGAGAAAGTGTGTGTGTGTGTGTGTGTCAGAGAGAGACAGACAGACAGAGAGAGACAGAAACAGAGACAGAGAGCAGATTGGACAGGATGCCACTGTGGAGTCTCAGGTCTTTCATTGCCCACAGTCCTGGCAGCATACAGTATGTTTCTTCTCAATAAACACCCACAAACAGACTGACTGACAGACAGACAGACACACGCACACACACACGACTCAGACATACACATACAAACACACGACTCAGTCATACAAACACATGTGAACACACACACACACACACACACACACACACACACACACACACACACACTATATTCTATTGAGGAGAATGAATATTGATTAGGCCTCTCCCCAGCTCTGTGTGTGCTGCTGGGTTGTGTACAGTGCTGCGGTTCCTGCCTTGTTCCCTCGCTGCTGGACACGTTCTACCTTTGCCACCATTTCACTTTTCTCGCCTCCATCTGAGCCATTTCAAGCCTTTCTGGTCTTCAGCACTTGGGTTCTCCCTTTTTGAGGCAACTTATGTTCACTCTGGTGCCTCAGCAAGTCCAAAAGCAGCAGTGACGTGAAAAACTGGAGCATCTCACTGCAGGCATTGACCATTCTCTGAATCATCCATCCATTCATCTATCTATCTATCTATCTTTCTATCTACAGTATCTATCTATCTAATTCTGCTCATCTTTCCATCTATTTTCTTTTTCTTTTCTCTTTCCACATTCCTGCAGGTAGTGCTAGCTGAAAGCCAGAGAGACTGAAAATGGTTTACAAAATAATTAGAGAATCTACATGGCCAATGTTACAAAAGGCCCTTTCACACTATAGGAACATTTTTGCAATCCCTAGAACATACAGTTCCTTCCTAGAACCCCTATTTCCACGCATTCTGACAGCATGGCGCTGGGGACTAAAGAGTTCCTCTGACTGCAGTTCCTACAACTATTTGAGATCCTACTTTGGGGTCGGGCCTTTTTCCTGTGCATAGGAACCATGACTGATGTGGAGGCAGCAAAAGCACCATTTCTTTTTAAAAGAAAATCTGTAAAAATAATTCAGCTTCTGTTTAAATTTTCTTAACATAAGGACTGCATGAGAAGGCTGCATATACTGACTACTGTCATGCAACAATGGATAGATGAGAAGAAATTGCATATCCTGATTCTTTTTAATGATTCCTGATACCTTGAACTTTCAACTTCAAAAATGGCGCTCCAATTGCCAATATCTTGGGACAGTTCTAAAATCACTAGAACCTATGGACAAAGCTTATTGCTTTATGAGGGTTTATTCCTACAATACATTTTATTTATTCAGAGACGATCATTCTTCCGCCAAGAAAGATATATTTTCATATCAGAATGGTTGCCAAGCATAGACACAGCAACTTTTGTATCAATTTGTTGTAGCACAGTAATATAAAATCAAAAGCAGGGTGTTACAACAGCGAATGCGATTCAGGTAGTCATAATTAAAGACCAGAACTATCCACTCTAGAGGGAGATTTAACCTTGATCTGTTATGTTAACATAAAAGGTATGCAACTTTGGTCTGCCAAAATCATGCTCAGATTCTAGGCCCATTTACAACCCTAGGTTAGGGAATAAAATTACATTTGAGCAAATATCTAGTGCCCCCTCATGATGATTTGGTATCCACACAAATAATTAATAGAGCTTTACGCTGACTGGCACACAATACGCTTCTGCAACATCTACCGGATTCTTCGAAATGGTGCATCAATGTGGAGTGGGGCAGTGATCAGCGGGATGGTTTGCATCACAGTTTGTATCTACATCACAGTCTTTCTTTGTTCACATCTGCCCGTCTTTATTGGTCCTACCAATGAAGGAGGAAGCAACGGTGTTTCCAGTTCATGGTAGCTTTGTGGCCATGCACCAAACTCTCCTTATTCAAGAAAGTCAAGGTCAAAACTTTTAAGTCATCTTTTTAAAAAAAAAAAAAAAAAACATGCTGCCAACAGTCACAATTCTGCCAGAACAAATGTGTGTCAATGTCTTGTGATTTAAAGATGCAAAAGTTAATGAAATATGACATGCTGCATCACTAACACATTCTTTAGCATGTGCGCCAAATTTTGTGAAGTGAGATCCTGGGGGTGCTACAATTGACATATTTCATCATAAAGTTGACAAAATCGTATACGCTGAATCACAGCCACAGTCTTTGCAGGCCAAATTTGCATCAGTAGAAGTTTCTTCAGAAAGTGGGCCTACATGGCAACGCCATGCGACGGTCATATTATGTATCACTATGCAGTGCATCTTTCATTTGTTGTTGTGTACATGCTTAGTGCATACAAATATATACCGTATGTGTGTATGTGTATGGTGGGGTGTGCATGTGTGAACCATCCCCATCATCGTGTGAATGTTAACCATGCTCTCATGGCTCTAGCTGTTGCTGAGGTCATGGTTTATGCCCCACGGGGGGCGCTGTTATTTGATTAACCTCTCTGGTCATCGTGCTGAGTGATGGCCGAGCTCTTATCTTGACCCCGCAGAAACAAGCCGTCCCTAATCAGACATGGTGCGCTATCAGGGCCGGCATGCACAATGGGGATTAATTGATCCTCTTATACCAGTAGATAAAGCAGTATTGGTTTGCCCACCTAACGCCCGCCAGCCAATCAGCATCCTCGGCACTGGATTTTGGGGCAGCCGTGGTCCAGTAGCATGCGAGATCAGGCTTTGATTGACACAGGAATGACGGTGAGTCAATTAGAATCACATTGGTGCGCGAGCTGTTTAATCATAGCTTGTGTGTGAGTAAACACATGCATGTCTCTTTACAGTGCAAACACCGGACGCCGTACTGGCTTGAGTCACATTCACAGTCACACACCAGATGAGTTTCTGATGTGCTGCTTCCGTGGCTAATTAATCAATGCAACCGATGCTGTGAAGATTGACATTTAGATTGTAGGGAAAAAAAAGTTAACTGACAGATATAAATGTAGATGGCTCAGTAAGGCACAACACTATGGAGTATTACTGTATGCAATTATGTGGTTCCTCAGTGGGAGATTAATATCTTGCGGTATGTGTGTGCCTCTAGTCCATGCCTGATCTGAGAAGGTCAGGCAGGCAGACAGGCAGGCAGGCAGTGAGTGACAACTCTCACTAGTTTCAGCCCAGAAATGAAAACATGCGGAAGGAGGATGTGGCTGCACCTTTCTATAAATCTAATCG